>NW_018408209.1:223602-237383 GCF_002113885.1 Mizuhopecten yessoensis | reverse complement strand
AGATTGTATGGTTAAGAGGGGTTGTAGGGAGGAGACAAGATTGTATGGTTAAGAGGGGTTGTAGGGAGGAGACAAGATTGTATGGTTAAGAGGGGTTGTAGGGAGGAGACAAGATTGTATGGTTAAGAGGGGCTGTAGGGAGGAGACAAGATTGTATGGTTAAGAGGGGCTTTGTAGGGTGGATAGTATATCACATCGCTGAATATATATAAAAAACACTTAACAGAATGGAGAAATGTAATCGCGAAAAATCAGCAGTTTAATTTTCTAAAGTCTACCTTTATAACGTATTTCACACAGAGGCGATTGTACATAGTCACTGGGACTGACTTTGACCTGACATTCCTAATGGAACAATATGTTCAGGTTAATTAGCTAGACGTTCGTGGTTAAACCAATATGTATTTACTGATCCACAAACCAGCTAGTATCTCATATCGCTTCAGTAATTAGCGCTACTGATATATAACAAGATGTACGTGTAAATCATGCGAGACTAAGTTATCTTTTGTCAAAACTATCACAGTGTAACATATAAAAAAGTATATAAACCAGAGTTGCATATCCCACTTGTTACTAGGTGGTTCATTGTCATCATCATCATCAAACTTTATTTCCTCCACAAAGGAGATATTTGTGTACAAGTAAAACAAGCAAAAATTACAAAAAGGACAGAAAATGCCGCGGTAGGGCGCAGCTAAAGAACTGTGTCCTCGCGAACGCGAGTAAAAGTCTTAGTCATGGTTTCTTAAATCATTCCATTCTCAAAGCATAGTAAATGTAAATATAGTATATAAACCATAGACGTATAACCCACTTGTTGCTAGGTGGTCCATTGTCAACATTCTCATAGCATAGTAAATGTAAATATATTATATAAACCATAGACGTATAACCCACTTGTTACTAGGTGGTCCATTGTCAACATTCTCATAGCATAGTAAATGTAAATATATTATATAAACCATAGACGTATAACCCACTTGTTACTAGGTGGTCCATTGTCAACATTCTCATAGCATAGTAAATGTAAATATATTATATAAACCATAGACGTATAACCCACTTGTTACTAGGTGGTCCATTGTCAACATTCTCATAGCATAGTAAATGTAAATATATTATATAAACCATAGACGTATAACCCACTTGTTACTAGGTGGTCCATTGTCAACATTCTCATAGCATAGTAAATGTAAATATATTATATAAAACATAGACGTATAACCCACTTGTTACTAGGTGGTCCATTGTCAACATTCTCATAGCATAGTAAATGTAAATATATTATATAAACCATAGACGTATAACCCACTTGTTACTAGGTGGTCCATTGTCAACATTCTCAAAGCATAGTAAATGTAAATATAGTATATAAACCATAGACGTATAACCCACTTGTTGCTAGGTGGTCCATTGTCAACATTCTCAAAGCATAGTAAATGTAAATATAGTATATAAACCATAGACGTATAACCCACTTGTTGCTAGGTGGTCCATTGTCAACATTCTCAAAGCATAGTAAATGTAAATATAGTATATAAACCATAGACGTATAACCCACTTGTTGCTAGGTGGTCCATTGTCAACATTCTCAAAGCATAGTAAATGTAAATATAGTATATAAACCATAGACGTATAACCCACTTGTTGCTAGGTGGTCCATTGTCAACATTCTCAAAGCATAGTAAATGTAAATATAGTATATAAACCATAGACGTATAACCCACTTGTTGCTAGGTGGTCCATTGTCAACATTCTCAAAGCATAGTAAATGTAAATATAGTATATAAACCATAGACGTATAACCCACTTGTTGCTAGGTGGTCCATTGTCAACATTCTCAAAGCATAGTAAATGTAAATATAGTATATAAACCATAGACGTATAACCCACTTGTTGCTAGGTGGTCCATTGTCAACATTCTCAAAGCATAGTAAATGTAAATATAGTATATAAACCATAGACGTATAACCCACTTGTTGCTAGGTGGTCCATTGTCAACATTCTCAAAGCATAGTAAATGTAAATATAGTATATAAACCATAGACGTATAACCCACTTGTTGCTAGGTGGTCCATTGTCAACATTCTCAAAGCATAGTAAATGTAAATATAGTATATAAACCATAGACGTATAACCCACTTGTTGCTAGGTGGTCCATTGTCAACATTCTCAAAGCATAGTAAATGTAAATATAGTATATAAACCATAGACGTATAACCCACTTGTTGCTAGGTGGTCCATTGTCAACATTCTCAAAGCATAGTAAATGTAAATATAGTATATAAACCATAGACGTATAACCCACTTGTTGCTAGGTGGTCCATTGTCAACATTCTCAAAGCATAGTAAATGTAAATATAGTATATAAACCATAGACGTATAACCCACTTGTTGCTAGGTGGTCCATTGTCAACATTCTCAAAGCATAGTAAATGTAAATATAGTATATAAACCATAGACGTATAACCCACTTGTTGCTAGGTGGTCCATTGTCAACATTCTCAAAGCATAGTAAATGTAAATATAGTATATAAACCATAGACGTATAACCCACTTGTTGCTAGGTGGTCCATTGTCAACATTCTCAAAGCATAGTAAATGTAAATATAGTATATAAACCATAGACGTATAACCCACTTGTTGCTAGGTGGTCCATTGTCAACATTCTCAAAGCATAGTAAATGTAAATATAGTATATAAACCATAGACGTATAACCCACTTGTTGCTAGGTGGTCCATTGTCAACATTCTCAAAGCATAGTAAATGTAAATATAGTATATAAACCATAGACGTATAACCCACTTGTTGCTAGGTGGTCCATTGTCAACATTCTCAAAGCATAGTAAATGTAAATATAGTATATACATATAGGATGTCATTAAACATTCGAGACTAGGTGGTATGTAATGATTGCAAATAACTTTATCTGATTTCACGGGGATTTGTTCTTAGGACAAGTGTAACATACACAGTTTTCCGTTCTTTACAATCTAAAGACCAACCCAAATATCGCCACACGAAGTCGATCAACCACTAAGAAGTGAGAACAAAAACCAAATTAGCAAAATCTATTTAAAAGTCGTTTGCTATTCCCTTTAAAGATTTTCCTCACTGACAATCCATAGTATATATAAAAAGTATATAGAGACGTGGAAACTACTGAAGAATAAAGTTTAGCTTTTGACATAACAACAGCCGACAAATGATTGACTTCATGTATCTCGTTTACACATAAACTTGTACCAAAAGCATTATTTAGTGCCTAGTGGTGTAGATAAAACAGACCCAATTATTAAAACATGTGTTAATTGATATATACTGATTGCAAATTACTTTATCAGATTTCACGGGGATTTGTTCTTAGGATTAATGTAGCATACAAATTTTTTTGTTCTTTAAAATCTAAAGACCATAAATATAGAATATTATTGATAATGAAAAATGTTTGATATGTAAAGTTAATGATGATTATATGCATTATTTTATTGAATGTTAATGCGTAGAATCATTGTTGAATTTAATAAATGAGCTTCTACGAAAACATAATTACAATGTTGAGTTAAGAAATATGTTTTACATTGAGATTGTTGACACGAAGTACAAAGAATTTAACATTCTTATGTCTCTGATAGGTTATACAATATATAAACATTACCACATCTCAAATAGAAGGATTGACATTTGCTCGATTGTATATTTATATAAAATATACCTTGAGAGAAAGCTACTACTACAGAGATATAGAGATATTAAATCATTAAAAGATATGGCAAAGTCTTTGAACGAGTAATGGTATTAAACGAGTAAAAAACAGTGAAAAGAATAAAAAAGGTGCAATGATGATAATACTGAATAGAAGGCTCAGGGCGCTTAGCACCTTAAGTTACGATTTTTTGGTAAAGATGTGTAAATTGAAATAGTATGTACAGGATTTGCATGTAACCATGTAAATGTGTATGCAAGGGATGAGCATGTGCTAGAATGTGTATGTGGGTGTGTGTTGGTGTGTGTGCGTGTGTGTGTGTGTTTGTGTGTTAGTGTGTTAGGAGTAGGGAATACGCGTTTTTTTGTGTTTGTGTTAGTAATTACAGACGATATTGAATTATGATCATTCAGTTACGCGCGAGTTTGTAATGTACGTAATGTTAGTGAACGTGCACAGGTGAAGAGGTAGTGCGAGAGACTGTCTTTGTGTTTGTAAATGGGACTGATGAAATGTGAAATGTGTTTAGTAACAAAATATAAGGGATGTGAATACATTAACATTGTGACAATATATGTGACTATATATTTACTTAATATTATCATATATTGTGATATATGAAATCTGGAGAAAGGGGAAAAAGAGCCTAGATCTGAGCACAAAAACAAACAAAAACTCTAAAGACCAACTCAATTTATCGCCACATGAAGTCGATCAACCACTAAGAAGTGAGAACAAAAATAGAAATAGCAAAATCCATTTAAAAGTCGTTTGTTATTCCCTTTAAAAATGTTCTTCACTGGCAATCAATAAAAATGGAACTATCATGCTAGTGACTGGTGGCATAAAGTAATTAAGATGGTGAAATGGAGATTCGTGTGAGACATTTTATAGAATAATGGGTTTTCCGTTGTGATCTCCTCTTTTACATTGACTTAATGTTCCTATTGAAAACGATTGTTTCTTCCTCTCTTGTATACACGTCCATTTCCATACTTATCTGTGACGTTTTACTATTCTCTTTTCATGATACAGGAGGAAATGAGATATGATTTAGTGTGCTGATGATGCGGTAGTGGACCTAGTGAGTCAGCAATATAAAGTAGCTACATGTCAAAAGCCGTGAAAATAAAATGAATGGAGAACGGATTTTAAAGACAATCAAACAGAAATCTACTCTCCAAGTTTCGAAGTTTGGACATGGGTGTTCTCCTACGATAGGAATGACATTTTTGGATGTTATTACTGTTTATCAGCTGTGATATTAAACGTACCTTCCAAACATATACATGTATGTGTGTGGATTGAAGACTTAATATCGGGGAATCTATCGTAACAATACACTAGTGCAAACAAATCAGGACAATATCGGAAGTCCCTAAACTTAGGTATTCTAAACGGAAACCTATATAAAAGTTTTAGAGATAAATCATAAATTAAGGAAAATTAATTTGATAATAGTAATAATAATTCGAGGTTCTTATATACCGCTTTATCACAACGTAGTTCGTCTCAAAGCGGTTCACAAAATATTATCCGTGGTTATAGGGCCTTTGCAACCACCCAATATCGTTCTCAACTCCCTGGGGAGCATACATCCGGTGCTGCTATTTCGGCGCTAACAGCTATCATTCAACAATTCTATCGCCACCCAACCACGTACTCATTTACAGCTGAGTAGACTGGAACACGTGGAGCAAAGTATCTTACTCAAAAATACAACACCGTGCCGTGACTCGAACCCGCAACCCTTTCGTCACGAGCCCGGCGTCCTACCACTAGACTACCTTACCAATTTAACTTTGGTAATGCTTATCTACGGAACTTTTAGTTAAAGAATTTCTTAAATTCAAGTAACTTTAGAGAAACCGGGGCGACAAGTCTAACACAACCGAACATAGTCCATAGTCTAGGACTTAAATCAATCGCAATTTATCACAGATAATAATATTCAAGTCAGTGGGTTAGCTTCTAATATTTTAGGTAAATTATCGAAAGGCTCGTAGATTATAAAGAATATAAATATCTTCCTTTTTGAAAAAGCGTTTACCAATTGACAACTGCACTTGCATATTTTCAGTTTGTTTGAAATGTTAAACAGTTGTGATTGATGGGTAAATCCATTCCCTCTCATTTTGTCAATAACAATAGAACAGTCATGTGCATTGTTACATTTGTCAATATTTAAAAGAAAACAATTATTATGGTATGTATTGATCGACATTAACTCATTCAGACAGTGCTTATATAGTTAAATGGCATGGAGAAATCAAACATTATTTTTCTTTTCTAATTTTTCCATTGCAAGCACTTTTAAATGTTGAAGATATCATTTTCTACACAAAGTGAAATATTATTCATTTAAAAGAGGTTAAAAATTAAATCAAAACATAATCATAGTAATTTGAGGAAAACATTACCAGTGTCAGCATGAATGACCAATGTAGGCATGGAACAGCTGAAAAGAACCGGTTTGTCGGTCTTTCCTTAACTGGTGTATACTATCTCTATTATTAGTTATGTACTTTTACAATTTACCACTATGCGTGGTTCAATTACCACATTTTTTTTTATTTTGAAAACAAATAGGAATTGAGAAATTATTTTGCGAGCTTTCAAAAACGTTTGCTTCCTTCATCAAGCAATGAGTGTGAATGACTGGTGTCTCGACTCTAAACTGAAAACAACTCACTAAGCCACAGTGGGCCAAAAGAGGTCAAAACCGGGGGTGGATTACCATAACAGGGGGTGGATTACCAAAACAGGGAGTGGATTACCATAACAGGGGGTGGATTACCATAACAGGGAGTGAATTACCATAACAGGGGGTGGATTACCATAACAGGGGGTGGATTACCAAAACAGGGGGTGGATTACCATAACAGGGATGGATTACCATAACAGGGGGTGGATTACAATTACAGGGGGTGGATTACCATAACAGGGGGTGGATTACCATAACAGGGGGTGGATTACAATAACAGGGGGTGGATTACCATAACAGGGGGGGGATTACAATTACAGGGGGTGGATTACGATAACAGGGGGTGGATTACCAGAACAGGGGGTGGATTACCAAAACAGGGAGTGGATTACCATAACAGGGGGTGGATCACCATAACAGGGATGGATTACCATAACAGGGGGGGGATTACAATTACAGGGGGTGGATTACCATAGCAGGGGGTGGATTACCATAACAGGGAGGGATTACCATAACAGGGGGTGGATTACCATAACAGGGGGTGGATTATCATAACAGGGGGTGGATTACCATAACAGGGGGTGGATTACTAAACTCAATGCAACAGCTGCAACCTTACATACATCGGGGAAACTGTCCGGAAAGTTAGGACACCAGACTGACTGCATTATTAGAGTGCAATTGGGCGAAATGTCTCTATGCTTTTTGACAACTGACTTTACTTGATTCTGCCCACAGTTGCTTAGTGGGCTATTTTCAGCGGCTAAGAGTCGAGACACCGGCCATTTAACTCTTTGCCTGACAAAGGAAACAGGCGTTTTCGAAAGCTCACAAAATAACTTTTCAATTCTTGTTTGCGTTCAAAAATAACTTTATTATTCATACCAAACTGATGAATCGTATTCCCAATAAACACATGTTCACTGTATAATGTAATATATACTTACGCAGAGACATAGGACGGCACTGAAATGACCTATAAACCGTGTCTTAGGCGCAGCCGTATCCAGATCCCACTGTCGCACGATTTTATCGTCCCCTCCCGTATAGAGATGGCGTTTGTCCACGTCTACCTTGACACAGAGAATCGGGCCTGTATGACCGCTAAACGTCAGAGCTGTTTCCCCAGATGTACAGTTCCATGTCCGCACTGTCCCATCTCCTGAACCGGTGAGCAACAGTTCTCTCTGTGGCATTACAATCATTGAGGAGATCAGTTTTGTATGCCCCTCAAGCGAAAATAAACATTCTCCAGTTGAAAAGTTATATATCCTTGCCGTTTTATCGAAAGAGGTGGAAAACAAAAAGTTTTCGTAAATATCCAGGTTGCTTATCATGCCATGATGACCCTCAAATGTGCCCAATAGTTCCCCATTATTGAAGTTCCATTTCCTGATCGATTTGTCACCACTCCCGGTCACCACGAATTCCTCAAGTGCTATAATACACGTGATATAGCTCTCATGACCCTTCAGGACGTCGACGCACTTTCTCGTGGTAAGTTCCCATATACGGACGGTACCATCCTCTCCCCCGGATACCAGGAAGTCTTTGTTGGGACTAAAACTCAGACAGTTTATACGTTGATGATGCTTTTCGTCATAGGTGAACACTGGGTATGGTACCAGTAGCCGGCTTGTAGCTGGAGTCTCGCTATTTTGTTTCACTGCTTTAGAATTATCAGAACCCATTTTATGCAACACAAGCCAAATATTCCCTTATGCAAGTAATAGCACAGATTCGATTTGTTTGATTTGTGACGTTCTAACCTATCATTTTTAAGAGTAGTCCTATCAACCTATTGATGTATCACTTCACGATGCTTCCGGTCAGTAAATCCCTTCTCGTGCAATGGTGATGTTTACCCTGATAAGATTTTTCCAGTCACGGTCCATTATCTAGTAAAAACAGGAACAGAATAACGTTGTAGACCTTGCCCCCGGAGCTATGATTCAAAGTCAGAGGTAGTGTTTACAGACGGTAAATGCAACAGTATTTAGATCCTCTTTCAAGCTTCCTTATTATCCCTTTATTGGTAATCATGCATATTTGCTTATTTTCATAGTCACTCAAATTGTTATTAAAACAATGACACGTTTAGTATTGTCTTTTAACTATTCAAAGCTTCATATGACAAAAACGAACCTATCTTTGCTTTGCCGATGTTCTGACAATTCTCATAGCATAATGGTTTTCTAAACAAGCGCGGCACTATAACAACAAAGTTGCCTAGCAAAACATTGATCGCATGTACTGTATAATAATGCACAATTTCCTATGACTACCTTTTAAGTCCTGTCAGATAGTACAGGATCGAATTACCAACTGGTTGAAACCGGAGCAGTATTTGCCATTTACTCAATGTAAATCCATGTCGTCCCGAATAGGCTTTGTTTCGTTATACGTGACGTTCAATTCATATTTGTTGATGAAAAGATCAGTTTGTAGTTAATATCGTTTTTCAAATATACAGTTCGGTGTTCCGCCAGCAATGTCTGTTGTCTGGACGTTTATAGGTGGATACGTCCAATGGGAAATTGGTGCTTCGTAAAGTCATACATCCATGTCCCATAACTCCATGCCCAATGCGTCTGTGACATGTACCTTCCTCTGTGACTACCAGACCACAGTGACATATTCAAACCTAGCGTGTTTTGTACTTCATTAACTGACAGGTAGTTAGATCTGATAAAGAGATTCCCGCGGTCGAGTATATTGACTTACCTATATCTACGGTTCCGTTGTCTCTCCTATGGATATGGTTGACGCGCATTGTATTGATTGACAGGGTAGAGAAACACACCTTCACGCATTATGAATGCGTTCGACAAGCACGGCCGAGCACTCTCTCTTATTCCAACTATGTTTCTTATTTCTTTTCAATGACTTTAATGCCATACAATTCGGAATATGGTGTTTGAGGTAGATACTCACTTTTCATATGTATACAGACCATGAAACATGTTTTCTTATACATTCCAATTTTTCTGTATTTGCAGAAAAATTAAGGGCTTTTTTGGAGTTAAACTATTTTTAAATAATTTCTTATATTTTGTATAATGCAGAAAAGAATCGTAATAGCAAACATCATACCAAGTTGTTGTTTTGAAATCCATTTGTCCATAAATAATATCCCTGAAGTGGAATTGGTTTTACAAAACGGAAATCATATATATCAAAAAACAAATCTATCGTTTAAAACGCTTATGTAACGAGCGTGTGGTTTTGTTTTGAGTTTGAGATCAAGTTTTATTCTTGTATGAAAACATCGTGGCTTTAAACATTTTCTACCGTAAACCAGCCGTTTCAGAAGTTATATGTAAATATATTATAGTGAAGTATATGAGATAGTTTGTTAGCTTTGTATTCTAAACATCTAAAATCATATCAGTTAATCATGTTAACATTTGTCCTTGACGTATTGTTTAAGGTTTATTCTTTTGTTTCTGGTTTTTATTATTTTCCTTTCGTTCCTGCAGTGAGTTTGTACTTTGACATTGTGTTTTTACTATTATGATATAAACTGTTTTAATGGTAGTTTAAAAACCATATGTTTGTATTTCAAATGTAATATGCCTGTAGTGTCTTCTATTCCCCTTCTTTTGTTTTTTAATCTTTACACTTAACATTTTGACCGCGTTATCAGATTAAAGCAAGCTACAAAAAGTTAGCTTGAGCACAGAGTGCATGCTTGAGCATGAGAACGGTTTCATGAAACCGGCTCAGTTGACATAATTTGCATATGTCCTCATAGGTGTATTACACCATGACCAATAGACACGTCTTCATTTAACATTGGCTGTTGCGAAGGAATAATATCCAATATAAACAAACCAGCGTGGCGTATTTCATTAGTTCGTGTGAAAACGTTATCTGGTTACATGTATAAATATTTCAGATGGCGTAAATTCCGATTCGAAGCGCGCTGGACCTTGAAATACATTTGCGTTAGTTTAGAATGATAGTTCTGTTATTGTAAAAACACCATCTCATTCTGTCCTTTCTGATATATCTTGTCTAACGTGTTAACAATAAAACAGACTTCACAGCTTATTGTGGGTAACATTTTAAAGGAACTTGACAATGTATATCTTTAAAAAACATACATTTACAGGTATACTATACTTTTGACATAGATACAAGTTTGTACTACTACCTATTATGGCCAGCATGAACAAAAATACGAACCGTTTAACTAGTACTGATACGCAGAAACTCAAAAACCATGTGGAATATCAAATTACCTGATTTTGGAGCTACATACACGGTACATTGTGTTTGTACAGTAATAATTAAGTTATGGGACACAATGGGGTGTGCGATGAGGTTAAATTTAAAAAGCTGTTCGTGGTTTGGATGTCACTGGTAATGGTATTTTGAAAATCTCTATATTTATGTTTAGTTTTTATTTGAATAATTTCCTGACTAGAGTTTTGCTATATTACTTTTTTAACCCTGATTAGGTAGTTCCTAAAAACAAAAATTCAATAGTCCAGCGGTCGGCGTTCTGAAACGTGACTTAATTTATATCAACACGTTACGTTATGCAATTGACATTTTAGACAGCGGTTGATCATGACTGTCTACCACCAAATATACTTGGTATCTGGTACCGAGTAGACGTTAGGTATAAAACCACGGAATAGTCTCAGTTTTTTTACCTAATTCTCACACCCTCGGTACAATTTCCCTGTCCCCCATACCTACAAACAATTTATAATAAATAGACTCCATAAAATCAACAACCATGATTTTCCATTGTTTAGTTACAAATGTAGTAGTTATTTAGACCAGAAACAAGGTTGTCTTCACTAACTTGACGACATTCCCGTAAACGTGAATATAAAATATCATTAGGTTCACAGACTAACTAGATATTTCACACCAGGTTTGGCGTTGTAGCAATTTTTAGCTTCTTATATTCTAAACCATTAGCATTGTGATGTATAAAACATTCGATATATCTGCATTATCTTCTTCTGGGCTGGTGCAAATCGAGTGGTCTGCATTTTATCTTAGTACTTTAAGTAGAAAATGTAATCATTTGCAACATCCCATCCAAATTATATCTTCGTGCATGCATAACTATAACTATAATTTCGAAAACTTTATCTGAAAAAAGAGGTTATATTGTTGTTTTGTAGATTTCCGCAAGCCTTTGATTTTGTAGATAGAGTAAGCCTGTGGTGGCAGTTAACAAAGCCTTGTGTCGGAGGTAAAAATATTTGTTTTTGAGGTGTGTTAATTTAATACATTTAACCGTAGCTATCTTTTCATTCTTAAATGGAAAAAAGGGATAAAGTTATATTTCTAGTTATAAATTGTATATTGTAAAATGCAATTAACATCTCTCAATTAGGTATAAACGAGAATAACTGATTGAATCGCAATATATATGTAAGTAAAGAGTTATCGTTCTTTGCGGCGTATGATATGGGTGTGTGAGTAATGTATTTTATGTTTTGTTTTCTAGAGTTTTATTTACACGTAATAAAAATACCATCGAACCCACAACATCTCTTTGATTTTTGAGACTGTTACATTTACAGTTAAGTCTTTATACTCATTAGTTAAATCTTGTGTTTCAGTTAATGAAAAATGTTCGAACTTTTTTCTAATAATGTTGGATTGATGCAAGGGGACATTGTGTCCCCGTTACTTTTTCTTTGTTTATAAATGATTTTGAAAATAGTTTTATAGAAAATGGCGCATCCCATTACGATTTTGGGGAATTTTGGGGAATTGAGTTTATTTCTTCTTTTATATGCAGATGATTTAGTTTTGTTTTCTGAGTCAATCGATGATTTACAACGCCACTTGAACAATCTAAGTGAGTATTCGAATAAGTGGAAATTAACAGTCAACACCGATAAAACCAAAATTATTGTTTTCAGAAAAAGTGGAAATATCAGGGAATCAGAAAGCTGGGTATATAACGGCAACAACATTTCAATTGTGGATCAATTCTGTTATCTGGGGGTTTAGATTTAATAACAAATTCAGTTTTATGGTTAAACATGTAGCAGATCACGGTCGTAACGCGTTTTTTGCCTTACGGTCTTGGTGTAAACACATTTATTTAAACATAAAAACTATGCTACACCGCTTTGACACATATGTGAGTAGTGTATTATATTATGGCTGTGAAATATGGGGTAGTTATAAAGGAGTTGAAATAGAAAGGGTTCATATGGAATTTTGTAAAAATATACTGTGTGTTAAAAAATCTACGTGTAATGCAATGGTATATTTTGAGCTTGGACGACTTCCTCTGGCAAATAATCAGATACTTAAAATGTTTAAATATTGGTTTTAATTGTTAAATTGTGCAAATTGTATTCTAAAATAAGAATATCAGTTTTTATTAAAAGAAACTTCGAGGGAAAACCCGAAACAAAGTTGGTTATTATTCATAAAGCATAAATTATTTGAACTAGGGTTTGGATATATATGGATAAGGCAGGCAGCTACCGACATCTGTCTATTACCTATTATTAAACAGCGCATAGATGATGAAGCAAAGCAAACGTTATTTAACTCGTTGGCCATCTCAAGTAAATGTGATCTATAGACATATGGTAGATATCTTGATGCTACAATATTATTTATACTGTTTATACCAAAACAACGACGAATTATGATTACCAAATTACGTATGTCAGCTCACAATCTTGCAATAGTAACGGGAAGGTACAGGAATATTGCAAGGAATAATAGATATTGTAGTAACCGTGACCTAATAGAGATATTTCAATTTTTTAAGGAGAAAATGTATTAAAAATTATCACTGGCAAAAAACATCTGTATTCAAACTTAACGCATAAGTAAACACACACAATGTAAAAGAACTGAATTTGTTAGGTAAATTTATTATTGAAGCTAACAAAAACGATTGTTTAACATAACAATGTTTTACCTCATTTTGTATTACTCAATTGAATCATGTCCATTTTGTGTTCGTTCAATCGTTCATGTTAAGATGGTTAATACTTAATGTTGTTGTATTTGATGATGATGATGATGATGATGATGATGATGATGATGATTATGATGATGATGATGATGATGATGATGATGATGATTTTAAGAAAAGGAACATGATGATGATGATGATGATGATGATGATGATGTAGTCGTCGATGTTGATTTTTAATAAAAGGATTTCAATGATTGTTGATTTGTGATGAATGTATCAGTTTTATGAAATTCATTTTAAAATGGAAAACACTTAATGCGGCTGCTGCTGCTGATGATGAAGATTTATAAGACGACGATAATGATGATGATAATAATGATGATGATTTATAAGACGACGATAATGATGAAGATAATAATGATGATAATGATAATGATTTATAAGACGACGA
>NW_018408209.1:206102-221102 GCF_002113885.1 Mizuhopecten yessoensis | reverse complement strand
ACACCTGGAGATTACTAGTAGGACGTGGGTAGTAGTATATAACCTCGGTACTGGTATGTATCGACACCTGGAGATTACTAGTAGGACGTGGGTAGTAGTATATAACCTCGGTACTGGTATGTATCGACACCTGGAGATTACTAGTAGGACGTGGGTAGTAGTATATAACCTCGGTACTGGTATGTATCGACACCTGGAGATTACTAGTAGGACGTGGGTAGTAGTATATAACCTCGGTACTGGTATGTATCGACACCTGGAGATTACTAGTAGGACGTGGGTAGTAGTATATAACCTCGGTACTGGTATGTATCGACACCTGGAGATTACTAGTAGGACGTGGGTAGTAGTATATAACCTCGGTACTGGTATGTATCGACACCTGGAGATTACTAGTAGGACGTGGGTAGTAGTATATAACCTCGGTACTGGTATGTATCGACACCTGGAGATTACTAGTAGGACGTGGGTAGTAGTATATAACCTCGGTACTGGTATGTATCGACACCTGGAGATTACTAGTAGGACGTGGGTAGTAGTATATAACCTCGGTACTGGTATGTATCGACACCTGGAGATTACTAGTAGGACGTGGGTAGTAGTATATAACCTCGGTACTGGTATGTATCGACACCTGGAGATGACTAGTAGGACGTGGGTAGTAGTATAGAACCTCGGTACTGGTATGTATCGACACCTGGAGATAAATAGTAGGACGTGGGTAGTATTATATAACCTCGGTACTGGTATGTATCGACACCTGGAGATTACTAGTAGGACGTTGGTAGTAGTATATAACCTCGGTACTGGTATGTATCGCCACCTGGAGATTACTAGTAGGACGTGGGTAGGAGTATAGAACCTCGGTACTGGTATGTATCAACACCTGGAGATGACTAGTAGGACGTGGGTAGCAGTATATAACCTCGGTACTGGTATGTATCGACACCCGGAGATTACTAGTAGGACGCGGGTAGTAGTATAGAACCTCGGTACTGGTATGTATCAACACCTGGAGATGACTAGTAGGACGTGGGTACTAGTATATAACCTCGGTACTGGTATGTATGGACACCCGGAGATTACTAGGAGGACGTGGGTAGTAGTATATAACCTCGGTACTGGTATGTATCGACACCTCACTACTGTATGCATATACCATTAACTGGCAATTAATCCCTCATTAATTTATCTCATTAATTTTGCCATTAATTCCTCCTTAATTTTGCCATTAATCCACTGTTACTTTTCCATTCAAAATGACAATAATAATGGCCATCAAATCGTTCAAGACACCATTAATATGCCTATTAATAATGTTAATGGTCATTAAAAAATATAATGGTATTTAAATCCAGAAAAAGTAATTGCCATTAATAACCTATCAATCTTGGTGGGAAGAGTTTAATGGTCGATTAATGGCCATTGATGTGCCATTAAAATTAATGGGAAATGACAATAATAATGGGGCCATTACTTTTTTAATAGGACATATCCCATTTTACTGGCCATTAAAACGGACCACCAGAATTTCGATACCAAAATTTCAATGGCCATTAATTTGTGAATGGGTAAGCATCATGACAAATTAATGGGCATTAATATAATAATATTTCCTAAAAATTGTACCTTCAATTTTTAAGGGCCATCATTATTATTGTCTAAGCTTGCTAAAGGAAAATGTTCTTAAATTTAATTTGTGAATATTTTCAACAAAACAAAGAAGCAAAATTGAAAAAAAAAGAATGTAAATTATTTGCCATACTTGCTACTGTGCTAGGACATGTATAATGACCTTGTTTTTGGTGCGTTAATCGATATTCCTGACTGGATTCATTTCAACATTTCAGAAACAGCGCATGCTTAGAAAAAATTAGTGCAAACCCATGCAGATTGTCATTTAAAATAAAGCATTACAGCTCATATACATTGTATTGGTAATAATATACACGATCTACATGTAAAGCTGTGCTTAATCTTTTATTGAGAATAGTCTACAATTACACAAGATTATATATATAATGCTACACACATGGAATTGACTGTGTAACTACATCCGGGTAATATGAAGAATCAGTTTACATCCACTTGCACTACAATGTAAGTATGCAAATTAGTTTTTGTTGAAAGAAATGGTTGCTTAATTTATTATTCTTGATTGCATGCATTGACATAGTTCTATATCACAATACACAACGTAATAACACAAATTATAGTAAACCTGTTAACTGTGGATCCAGTTCTACCGAATAACAGTAAGTATTGTAATTAAATGCAACATTAACTAAATTGTTTTTTGCATTGCAATGTATATTTTACACAACATAATTTCGTCTTAAATAAACAAATTCAAATTGTTGATGTATTTGTTATTCTTGACTGCATGAACAGCTACTTATAACACATTAAGTTGTAGTACACCTGTTTTGATTATAAAATCATCTCCGTGAAGTTGACGTCAAGATCATGATCAAAAATGTTTGTCTCTGGTAACCCAAAAAATTAATCACTGAACTCTGAATCACTCTCGCACAAATATTCCTTACACTGTATTTTAAATTCCTTCAAAAAATCACACACAAGTTGCTTTGGTACATAAAGAATCCCTGGGCCCTGAGCTTCTTTGTCAGCATATACCCATCCTTTTGTAATATTCCGAACAGAAAATTTAAAATTGGAATTGGGTTGATCATCACTTGGATTCAGCCTAAATATTAGGTCGCCTGAACTTGAAGTCAGATTTTTTTCGAAGGTTAAATATTTTCTTTCTCCACTTGTTACAATTTTTGCAAGAGGCTTTTCGCAGTTCATGACAAAACGTTTCTCATTCCTTTTATGAAGCACACCAAGATAGATCTCTCCTTTCCCCCACTCCATTGCAACAGCATTTTTTAAAGTCATCATAGTTTCACTCCCCGTCTGTTCAGATTCAAATTCCTTTGATGTTGAACAATACTGTTTAGGTTTCTTGGCACTAGTACTGCTTTTAGTTTCACAACTGGCTTCGGAGAATTCAAATTGGCGCTTCTTGCCTTTCTTATTGGTTTCCTTACAAACACTTCTGCTCTTCTTTTCGATTTCCTCCCTGGAGTTAGTTTTATTGCCCATTTCCTCCCTGGAGTTAGTTTTATTGCCTGTTTTCTCCCTAGATTTAGCTACAGTTCTATCGCCCATTTCCTCTGTCAAGTAATTTCTATTGGAAGTTTCTTCCCTAGAGTTATTTCTATTGCTCATTTCCTCTCTCGAGTTAATTATATTTCCAGTTTCTTCTCTAGAGTTAGTTCTATTGGCATTGTCTTCTTTAGAGCTAGACTTGGTTCTATTGCCCATTTCCTCCATTAAGCTTGTCGAGTTACTTATATCGCTCGTTTCCTCCCTCAAGTTATTTCTATCGCCTTTCTTTACAGTTTCCTCCCTTGGGTTATTTCTATTCCTTTTCTTTTTGGCTTGCAAATCAGAACTGCCTACACTTTTTTTCTCCTTCAAACTTAACAAAGAAACTTTCCATTTTACAACCATTTTTTTTTAACATCCTTAAATGATGTTATAGATTCTGGATCACCATTCACAGAAAATGTCGGCTCTGGTAGTTGTCGTCGATATTTGTTTCCACGCTATGGATAGCTATTTCAGCATACATTGGAAGGTGGTTGCATTTCCTTAAAAAAACACCAATCCCCAGTTTCTGATTAATTCTGTTCAAGATAGTCACTTGGTCACCAGCTGACAAACACTTATTTTTATTGTTGTCAACATCACTTGCATCTATATCATCTTCAGCATCTGTACTATCAATATTTTCTGATATTATTGTTTTTCTTGTGTCCTTAGAGAGTTTACGTTTGCCACTTGCCCGATCCCTCACATACTTTCTCCTGTTCTGCAACATTTCACCGAGACGTTGCCATAAATAAGTTTGCGTTGTTTCTGAAAATATCTGTGGAATTGCTTTATTTAGAGTATCGAAGAAACATTTTTTTTTTGATGACGAAACTTCACACAAGCAAGGAGCTTTCTGCCAGATTCTTGAGGCAAGTGCTGCATCTTTCATGCATGTTGAGAAATATCTTTGTGCCTCTGTTGTTAAACCTCTTTTTGTCTTCTTCTGTAATAAATCTTTTGCATGAAAAAGAGTTCCTGTTGCAACATTTCTAGCTGGCGTACGGTCATTGTCTGAACTTGCTGAAGTTTCTCTAACTGGAGTTAGAGTTTCTGAATTCACAGGATTTGGCGCTGTATTTGACGTTATTCTTACTGGACTTTGAAGCTTATGGGATTCCAAGTTGCTACTAGTACTCGGCGATGACAAATTTGAAGAACCTAGGCGTAGTTTCCTTATTGTATGTCGATCTGCATATGTTGCATTTCTGAAGAGATCCATTACGTCTTCATTTGACATGGACGACAAGTGATCCATATCAATATTGTTTTCTGGAAAAAAAAAGTGATTTATAATACAAGATAGGTAGTGTTGGGAAATCGGAAGAGAAATCATAATCGATTAGCCGAGGAATTTTCATGAACGATTATCAATTGTAATCGGAATATTATCTTAACTTCAGTTTGCAATAAATGTGGGCTGTACACTTTTGGAATTGTAATTTTGCAATGCACAATCAATGGTTGAATTACCACTTGAAAGTTATATTTAGCAATTATAACACTTAATCCAAAACTCAATGCATGTTTACCAATAATATCATATTATCTGGACCGTGTGTCGCGTGTAAACCTTCCTAAAATCCTTTAAAATAACAATAAATCTTCAATTTTGGCTCTAACAAAGTAATAAGAGGCTTCAGAATAACGCAAATGATTCAATTCTATGTTATATGCTATATACTTTATGTTTAAATGTCTCACGAATTTCTCACGAATTTCTCACGAATTCAGAGAAACAATCTCACTAAAAATAATCACTGATCTCACTATTTTGCACCGGAAAGTTATGGCATGTATGAATATGACAAAATCCACAAAAAATACCCCATATGAGACAGTTTTTCAACTTGTGCATCTTGAAAATCCTATCGGGACCACCGGCGTCCGACCCGCATCCCGAGTTCAGTTTTGCTTTGATCTGTTGGTTCGCCATTTGCGGAGTATTTTAAATGAACTATATTCCAACAACTTACCTTTGATTGCTTTATAAGCTTCTTGGCTTAATCCAAGCCTATCCATGATTACAAGGAAAGCGTAATTTAGTTCATTCCAACTTCTGCAGATAGGTCAAATGTTATTTTTGATATGCGGTGGCGCGAAAAGTATTTCAGCCAATCAGAATTTAGTATTTTATATTCCCCGTTCCATTCTAAAATTAGTCTGTTTCCGCTTTCTTGTCTGTATTTACGTTGAAGTACCCGGTTTCGGTTTTTATACAACGGGAGAGAAACACCATCAATGTTTTGATGTTTTTGCCGTTTAATGTAAAGTGTAACGTAAACCGACAGACCGAGTCTCGCAGGGAACCAGTATAAACATGGACGAACTGTCCACGCCACAAATCACATGTGATTGTAGGATTTGTTTTGGCAAAGAAAATGCCGTTTCTCGACGAACAAGAAAAAGGCATATTCAAACATACGGAATCCAGGATGACACAAACTTCCAAATTTCATCGGAAACCGATGCAATGTCCGAGGATTGGTAAGTTCATAGTCATTCGGTCAGACAATCATCACAGAGTCGAACATTTCGTCAAAAAACCCTTAACACTGGTGTATCATTCGCCGCGGACAGTTTATAACATTGAAAAGATGTTACTTTGTTTAATTGACTTTTTTTGAGTGATATGCAGTTTGTTGATAATTATATAATGTTCTGTATGCCCGCGACGGGTCCTTAATATTGGTCAATAAAAGATCCTTATCTTCTGAAAATGCCTGCTGTCGGTAAATATTTTGGAATAATATGAAAAACATTCTAAATCATAGCTGAATTTTAGTTATTTGATCCTCACTGTCTGTCTGTCACAACATGCTCTATATCGGGAAAATTCAATATATCCCCATATAATATTGTCCATATATATATAGTTGCCCTAATTTATATAAAAAATCTAGTTGCCTGAACACTTGTGGAACAACATTTGATCATACAATCTCTTCGGAGTTTATCAGCAATAATTATGTATCAATATCACCAGATTATGCAGTATAATTATAGAATCATCATCAGCAAATTACAATCTTACTCTCGCACCTTATAGATGAACACTTCCCCAATTTAAATGTTCTACTTTCACTTTCAAGTCGCATGATTCCCCAGTGATATTGCAATCCAGTCCTCATATCGCAATATATCATGATGCACTCCCCTATCGTGGCTGCCCTAATATTAGAAGGTAGCCCGAATATAATAGGTCCAGTACACTCTGCCAATAGAGCTATATAGCTATAAAGACCTATATAGCTATATTCACCTATACATTATAGCTGTATTGAGCTATATTTTCTCAGATTTCAATTTTCTTTAATTAAAGCAAAGTCGCATGAAACAGTAAGGTTTATGGAAACGTTGACTACAAAAAGCATACATTTTTAAATGTTAAATTTTTCAATTCTTATATTTAATGTCTTTTGTTATCTACCTAATGATAAAATCTCCTTTTAAAATCGACTTTGTTTCGTTTTCCTTAAAAAAGAAAATCACATGAAAATAGCTCAAAAGACCTATTTCAGATAGGTCAATAGATCTAGAGCTATTAAAGGTCTTTACAGCTATATAGCTCAATCGAAAGAGTGTACTGGACCTGTATAAGGTAGCCTGAAGAACTCCCGCCATGTGGCAAGACATGGACATTTGGACATATACCGGTTAAAACAAGGGAAAAAAATCTGAAAAGTTTGACCAAAAATGTTTATATTTTTTTAAAACAGTCAATTTTATTATTCTTTCATAAAATATAATACCAATAAAAACAGTCAATACAGTTACATACAGTGTACATAATGCATTTTGTAGTGATTCGGAGTTGACTAATCAAGGGCTGCAGGCTGGTGATGCAATAAATGACAAAGGCAACTTTAACACTTATTCATTTTCTGAGGAGGAACAGGAGGAGAGCAACATGTCATGGGATGCTGACGAGGAAATTACACTTAAGGATTCTGATACTGAAAGGTAGATGATGATAATGTATAGAGATTGTAATGTTTAAAACTGGACCAATATATTTGTTCATTTCAAATTGTTGTAAGGGGTATTTATTTCTGATTAATCATTGTCTTTATTTGTTAATGCTGTCATGAGTGTTTGACCCTTTATCCTCAATTTTAACAGTTTAGATAATTTAAAGTGTTAAAATTGAGAATAAATGGTGAAACACTTGTGACGCAGCATCAATGAACTAGTTAAGATGGGGTGTTTGTTTTGATGATTTGCTCTCTGTGTCAGATGTGATGGGACCATATTGTGTTTCACTTACTCATGTCTATTTGTATTAAGACCCTTTCTGACAGTCAGCTGTTACACTTTAGTCGAAATTACTTTTATTTTTATTTTGATGAAACTCAAAACCAAGATACCTAGACGAGGTTACTTTACAGCAGGGGCATGCTCTGGCATTTCAGGTAGTAAAAACTCTCTTAAAGTTGTGAAAAAGATGCTTGATAAATTGACACATGGCTGTGTCAATGATTTCACTATGTCTGTATACTATAACCAGCCTTTATTTTTATTTCAGTGTGAATCAGTCTCCTGTGATGTCTCCATTGGTAACATCGCCTTTATGCTCTGAAGAGTCAGATGATTTGCTGTCTTCATGTACCGACACTGATGACACCGATTCTGATGAAGAAACATTTAATGACAAGGAGGAAGTCTGGTCCTTACAATATAACAAAGACTTATATGCTTCTGGTATTGCCCTCAAAAAGCTTAAGGGGACAGATTTAACTGTTTTGCAGTGGCTTGCTTTAAATCTGAATTCATTTTGTAATCACCCTTCCATGAGCAAGGAAGCATTCAGTGACACATTAAGGATCAATAAAATTTCAAATCCTGCAAACAAAGACTCCCTTCCATCAAGTTACTACGAAGCGAAGAAGATGGTGTTTCCTTACTTAATCAAAAAACAAGTCTTTCATGCATGCATAAATGGTTGTATTATTTATAGAAATAGTGACAAGTACAACTATGAGGAATTGACCAAATGCCCTATATGTACACAGGACAGATACTACAGTATATCATCAAAGCGGCCTGCAGCGAAAAAAACTTTTTCATACATTCCTGTAGGACCCAGACTAGCACGTATTTATGGTGAAGCAAATCTGGCACAGATTGTACAAGCTCACATTCAAAATGATGAAATCAAATCCGACAAAACAGAAATGTGGGATATTCACGATTCCCCTTCATGGAGAGAACTTTATTCTGAAACTGGATATTTTCAGGGTGACAGAATGGGTATTTCATTTGCTCTGGAGCTTGATGGGGTAAACCCATATCATAATATTGGTGTCATGTATTCTATGACACCAATTATGCTCACCATGTTGAACTTGCCAAGAAATGTCAGAAATGCATTTGGTAATATAATGCTTTGCGGTATCATTCCTGGACAGAATAGATCGGAAGCAACAAATTTAGATCCATATGTTGAAATTCTTGTGGATGAATTCATTTATTTGACCAAATGCAGAGCATACTCAGAGTACCACAAAGCACCTGTGGAAGTGAAACTTAAGTTGTTGTTGTATATACTTGATTATCCTGGACTGTCAAAGCTATTTCACATTCACGGAAGTGGCAGTCTTTGTGGGTGTCACTGGTGTCATTTGAGAGGTTTTCATTCACCAGATCTTGACAAAGTGATCTACTTGTCCAACAGATCTTTCTTGGAGAAAGATGACCCTCTCCGTTTGTGTGTGGATGAGTTGTATGATAAATGTGAGGATAAAAGAGACAAACCACGACTAAGACGGTTAGAAGAAGAAACTGACTATCGTACTGCATTTCAAAATACAAAAAATAAAGCACAAGCCAGTTCTGTTGCCACAGCAACTGGATGTAAAGGCTCATATCCACTCTCCAATTTGCCTGGACATAACAGGATTGAACAATCACTTCCCGATGCGTGTCACACTATCAAGGACTTCATACAGAATGTTGTGCACCTTATCACTGGAAAGAACATTAAATTAAAGAAAATTTTGGATGCAGAATCACTTAGTGGACGGGAAAAATTTAGAGAGAGACGACCGGATCAAGTGCATGATGAATTTGAAGTGCAGGAAGTTGCTGGGAGGAAGAGAAAGCGGTCAAGAGCCCCGACAAAAATGAAACCATCAAAGAAAGGAAACGGTGATGATTCTGTTAATCACCCGTGTATTCTTACAAAGGAAGAACTTTCTCTTGCAAATGATAGAGCAGAGAAAATTAGGGTTCCCACAGGATTTGGTTTGAAACCTGGAAGATTTTTAACCAACACAGGCTGTTTAAAATCTCATGATTGGAAGCAGTTGGGGACACAAGGAATATTGAAATATTGCCTACGGAATACTTTAGGGCAAAAAGAGAGACAAACTTTGTTTGATTTACTGGACTGCTTGAGAGATGTTTGTGCAGAGTGTCATGCAGATGATGAAATAAGTGCTTTAGAACAAAGGCTAAACAGGGCAATGGCCCTCCTTGAAAGGGACTTTCCACTCCACCTTCAAAACATCACCACACACCTGCTTCATCACATCATACCAGGAATAAGAAAGTATGGCCCAATATATGCTACATGGATGTTTGTATTTGAGCGCTTTAATTCCTGGATTTGTCGTCGTGCTCTGAATATGCGGTTTCCAGAAGTTTCAGCAATTGAAACATATTTGTTGTTTGACTGGTGCAGTTTTATGGTCACTTCTGGAAAGTTGCCAGCTGATCTGTTATCTAACGATCATAACCTTGAAATGCAATATGACGATGCTATTGACATGGATCTTGAAAGAGTCATGCATGATGGGGATTGCAAGGGCAGTAAATCTGTGAAGAAAACCATTCAAAATAAAATACATAAGTATTTGTGTGCAACATGCACAAAATGCTCTTGTGAACAGTATTATTGTCATAATCATATACACGAATTCACAAAGCGTGTCATTACTTACTCCTGTGCAAAAAAGGAAAGACTATCTGCTAAGACAGTGTCTAGCATAATCTGTTGTGAAAACTCCAGAGGATCTCCTGAATCCAAAGTAGAATCTGGGAAGTTTCTTTCCGTTGGTAAAATACAATACTTTGTAAAACATACTGACCACGAATCAAATAGTGAAAATCACTTTGTTTACATTGCTTGGTACCATGACTGCAAGTTTGACAGTGAATCAGGTTTATGGTTTGTGGAGCATCCTGAAGATATAAAGAAATATTCAGTAGTTCCTACGAGTGTCCTCTCGAAACCCCTTGTGACGGCCACAGATGAGAATCGGCTTTGGATCTGCAACTGTAACAAGATTCCCTTCCAAAGTTCAACATTATATGCATAACTGGTAATTCTACCTGAGGACCGGATACATATTATGTGCAATAAACATGAAATGGCATTTTTTGGATGTGCGACAACAATGGTGACTTCTATTTATATGAAATTTGGTGAACAATATATACATAGTGATTAATATTTATAATTAAAATCATTTGCAGTCAGGCAGAAAAAAACGTTGATGGCCATTAATTTACTGAAGAACATAATCTAAGTTATAGTTTATGACAGGATGTAACTATTAATGGCCATTAATATCCACAGTAAAGCAATTAATGGGCATTAATATAGTTTTTCTTAAAATTTGAAATGAAATTAACAGGGTGTAAAATATAAATGGCCATTAATTTTCACAATCAAATAAATTATAAGCCAATTTTTATCTTTTGAAATGTGAAAAAATAATGGCCATTAAATTTATTTTACATTAATGGGGAACCCAAATATTAATGGCAATTAATAATGAAGAAAACAAAAATTAATGGCCATTAATGAAAATCGCCAGATTTACACAGGAAATTAACCAAAGTTTGATGGGTTATTCTTTCCATTTTTTGGAATTAATGGCAATTTAATGGTATTTATTAATGACCATTTATAAACCAATGACGAGAAATAATGGCATGGATTAACAGGTTTATGGGGTTTTAATGGGAAATTAATGGCATTTTAATTGAATCTGCATACAGTAGTGACCTGGAGATGACTAGTAGGACGTGGGTACTGGTATATAACCTCGGTACTGGTATATATCGACACCTGGAGATGACTAGTAGGACGTGGGTAGTAGTATAGACCCTCGGTACTGGTATGTATCGACACCTGGAGATAACTAGTAGGTCGTGGGTAGTAGTATATAACCTCGGTACTGGTATATATCGACACCTGGAGATGACTAGTAGGACGTGGGTAGTAGTATAGAACCTCAGTACTGGTATGTATCGACACCCGGAGATTACTAGTAGGACGTGGGTAGTAGTATATAACCTCGGTACTGGTATATATCGACACCTGGAGATGACTAGTAGGACGTGGGTAGTAGTATAGAACCTCGGTACTGGTATGTATCGACACCTAGAGATTACTAGTAGGACGTGGGTAGTAGTATATAATCTCGGTACTGGTATGTATCGACACCTGGAGATTACTAGTAGGACGTGGGGAGTAGTATATAATCTCGGTACTGGTATGTATCGACACCTGGAGATTAGTAGTACGACGTGGGTAGTAGTATATAACCTCGGTACTGGTATATATCGACACCTGGAGATAACTAGTAAGACGTGGGTAGTAGTATAGAACCTCGGTACTGGAATGTATCGACACCCGGAGATTACTAGTAGGACGTGGGTAGTAGTATAGAGCCTCGGTACTGGTATGTATCGACACCTAGAGATTACTAGTAGGACGTGGGCAGTAGTATATAATCTCGGTACTGGTATGTATCGACACCTGGAGATGACTAGTAGGACGTAGGTAGAAGTATAGCACCTCGATACTGGTATGTATCGACTCCTGGAGATAACTAGTAGGACGTGGGTAGTAGTATATAACCTCGGTACTGGCATGTATCGACACCCGGAGATTACTAGTAGGACGTGGGTAGTAGTATAGAACCTTGGTACTGGTATGTATCGACACCTGGAGATTACTAGTAGGACGTGGGAAGTAGTATAGAACCTCGGTACTGGTATGTATCGGCACCTGGAGATGACTAGTAGGACGTGGGTAGTAGTATAGAACCTGGGTACTGGTATGTATCGACACCTGGAGATAACTAGTATGCCGTGGGTAGTAGTATATAACCTCGGTACTGGTATGTATCGACACATGGAGATGACTAGTAGGACGTGGGTAGTAGTATAGAACCTGGGTACTGGTATGTATCGACACCTGGAGATAACTAGTATGCCGTGGGTAGTAGTATATAACCTCGGTACTGGTATATATCGACACCTGGAGATGACTAGTAGGACGTGGGTAGTAGTATAGAACCCCGATACTGGTATGTATCGACACCTGGAGATGACTAGTAGGACGTAGGTAGAAGTATAGCACCTCGATACTGGTATGTATCGACTCCTGGAGATAACTAGTAGGACGTGGGTAGTAGTATATACCCTCGGTACTGGTATGTATCGACACCTGGAGATAACTAGTATGCCGTGGGTAGTAGTATATAACCTCGGTACTGGTATATATCGACACCTGGAGATAACTAGTAGGACGTGGGTAGTAGTATATACCCTCGGTACTGGTATGTATCGACACCTGGAGATTACTAGTAGGTCGTGGGTAGTAGTATAGAACCTCGGTACTGGTATGTATGGACACCTGGAGATTACTAGTAGGACGGGGGTAGTAGTATAGAACCTCGGTACTGGTATGTATGGACACCTGGAGATTACTAGTAGGACGTGGGTAGTACTATAGAACCTCGGTACTGGTATGTATCGACACCTAGAGATTACTAGTAGGAAGTGGGTAGTAGTATATAATCTCGGTACTGGTATGTATCGACACCTGGAGATGACTAGTAGGACGTAGGTAGAAGTATAGCACCTCGATACTGGTATGTATCGACTCCTGGAGATAACTAGTAGGACGTGGGTAGTAGTATATACCCTCGGTACTGGTATGTATCGACACCTGGAGATAACTAGTAGGACGTGGGTAGTAGTATATACCCTCGGTACTGGTATGTATCGACACCTGGAGATAACTAGTATGCCGTGGGTAGTAGTATATAACCTCGGTACTGGTATGTATGGACACCTGGAGATTACTAGTAGGACGGGGGTAGTAGTATAGAACCTCGGTACTGGTATGTATGGACACCTGGAGATTACTAGTAGGACGAGGGTAGTAGTATAGAACCTCGGTACTGGTATGTATGGACACCTGGAGATTACTAGTAGGACGTGGGTAGTAGTATAGAATCTCGGTACTGGTATACGTATGTATCGATAACTAATTAACCACGCATGAGTTCCCCCGAGTTCCGAGGCTCGGCACACATTAGTTAAGCGATGACAGTGTATATTTTAATCCACTTCGGTCGATCACGTGCATTATACCTAATTCCCGATGGCATCATAATGATTAAAAGCAAAACTAAAATATGTATGTTCTGGGACTCAAAATAAGTAGGACATTTCACACAATGGTAAAATGTAATGTATCTTATAGGTGCCCTAAACGAGGTAGGCGACTGATTGTTTATGCTGTGGGTTTTTTTCTCCCGCGAAAAAAAGAGAACTCTTGACATCCCAGAGACCTGACAACTCGTATATATATGGCATGACAAATCATTTACGTTTGGCGTAGTTTGCAAACAATAAATAATTGACGTACAGTTACAAATGCTACAGTGTATATAATTGCCTGGTACACCACATAACAAAATCGCTTCTACATGACATCGTTCTGTCCCGGACAATTAACAAGTACCCTTCGGCGAAATTACTTTTACCTGACATCGTTCTATCCCAGACAATTAACAGAAACCCCTATGCAAAAATAACGATACCGACGTATTGGAAATTCGACACAGTTACGAACATGTTATGGCTAAATCGAAATCAATACTTTGTATAGTGTTGCCATGTCACTTTGATTTGGATCTGTTTTGTAAATGCTTTCTCTATTTTGTATTTGTGTGTACTTTATGAACCTCTGCAAGGTCAATGTGTGTCAATTGGTTACACTGAAATATGCCTTTGTAAGTTCACCATGGTTAGTCAATTGGGTGTATATACACTGTATCAGTGAATCAATGGGTATCATAAGGGAAATTAGTGTAAATTATTTAAAGGAATTAATCATTAACACATGAAACACGACATTTCCGCGGAATAATACACCGCCAGTTTTGTATTTAACGTTAGATCTAAATAGTAAATTTGACGCCGTCGTCAAAAAACCCATCGGTTCAGTTTGGTTTCGTTCTTTCGTCGCTGTTAGAAACACATGGGTTGTTCTGTTTTCTAAAAGTAATTCAAATCCATACAAATTTTAATTACAGTATACATATGCGATGTCGCAATGTTTCTATAGCAGGTATACATTTCCCTGCAGACTTTCGAGACTGGTTCGGCCAAATGTTATTCTAACTATTTCTTCTTATTTATACTTAAAAATATTCGCATACACGTTGCTGTGTGTTTCAAGGTGCAATACAGTACTATGTAATATAATAATACATAGTACTGAAGAAAATGACCTTCAGCTGAACATTAACATCGATCGATATTCTGATATAAAGAAGTTATCTTATAAGGTACATGTATCAATGCAACTACATGTAGTTTAAACAAGAGGCCCATGGGCCTTAACGGTCACCTGATATATTTATACAGAGAGTTGATTTTGTTTTTAACATGAACAGAAATATTATTCAAAGTGACAAAAAACAATAAAACCACCTTACTCAATATCTAGCATACAGATTTCAGACTAAAAAGGATTTGAAACTAGCACCTCTGATTCTTAACAAGGAAAATGAAGAAATTTTAGCACACTGACTC
>NW_018408209.1:51912-205532 GCF_002113885.1 Mizuhopecten yessoensis | reverse complement strand
TTTTGGAGAAGAAGATTTTTGAAATTTTAGTCAATTTGACCCTTTTTGGCCCCGCCCCTCAGGCCCCTGGGGGCTTAGGACTAAACCGGCAACCATTTTTGTTGACCTTTGTCCATGGAAGGTCCCTGCAAAATTTCATTGAAATTGGTTCGGGGGTTTTGGAGAAGAAGTCGAAAAGGTAAATTGTTTACGGACGCACGACGGACGACGGACGACGGACGACGACGGACAAAAGGCGATCGCAATAGGTCACTTGAGACTTTGTCTCAGGTGACCTAATAAAATGGAGCTTGATATAATTCACTAATGCATATAAACATCAAAACGCAGTGGCTTCAGACGCGTGTCACAGGTACTGTAGCAATTCCTTATAGTTCTTCGAATGTAAATAAGAGCCTATCTGCAAACCTTAAGGTACATGTTTAATGAATTAATTAAGAGTTTGGGACATTTCCCTTTTCTGCAACGCCAGACCGCGATCATAGTGAAAATAAGTACCCCACGAACAGTAAGCGCTATACAGTACAAAAGAGCATTGTAATATTTAACATAGCTTTGATTTGTTTGTGTTTTACGTCCTATTAACAGCTCTGATCATTTAAGGACGTGGTGGAGAAAGCCGGAGTTACAGGTGAAAATTCACGAGTACCTGGCGACTGCCCCACGTAGGCCTCGGTTTTTGTTTGTTCATTAAATTAACGTTTATTTTATAACCTAAATAGAAAAACAAGTTTTGCGTGGCTTCTTCGAATCTCGTCCATTTGCAGATGATACAAAAGTCTTGTCTTAAAATGCAAGAAGCTTTGAATTAGGGGATGGTAAAAGCACGATATAAACATGGTTGAGTATCTATACTATATATAAAAGATATCGATTAGAATTAGATTTTGACAGAAATTCCGTATCTTTACTGATTATTATAAACATTTAGCAGTTACTAAAAGTAAAGTGAAGGAATCACGTCAATGTGACTAACACTCCTGATGAGAGACCAACGAATTCCTAATCGTATAAACAGTTACCTCCCTTTAACCGTTTACTAGCACGGTGTATCAATGGTATACAATCTGAAGTCATAGTGTTGGAATCCAGGTCTAACCTGGCTGACCTTTGACACTCAAAACACTGTTGTTGGTTATACATTGTTTAGTTCATCTTCATTATTTCTCATATAAGACCCACAAGGTATGGTTTGCTGTTCAGAAATGATTTATCAAAGCTGTAGTCATATTAGGAATAATAATTTGCAACACCAAGTTATAGTTTTCGACAGTTATACGGGAAACCTTAGATTCTACTAAGTAGCGATGGTATTTTTTGAGAATTTACGAAACATTTATTCAAGTAACAACAATTTTTATATAAAAAACCTTATCGAGGTAAGATATTGTCGAACGTATACGGTAGAGACATCCCAAGAAGAATCTGTACGTATTATATCAAGACAACCATTATAAGCTCGTACCAACGCTTTATATTATGAAACGGATCATATAAAATCCATTTCCAAGCTCCAACTGTTATATGTGATGCAAAAGAAAAAGAAAAAAAGTAGCTTCGCAGTTCATTAAATTTGTTTCAAGACCAATTCAATTCATCACCCAATGAAATTGATCAAAATTCAAGATTCAATCCTAAATTTAACAGACGAATTCGTCTTATATGTTTTGGAGAAGGCGTCAGATACGGAAAAAATATTATTTAATCCTTGTTCTCAGCTTGGCAATAATAAGAACTTTACCTGTAAGCCCGACATTCCTGTTCAGTCTGAAAGCTAATGTCCGCTTTCTTTAATTAAAAACTGTAAAACATGAGACCGAAGCGAACCTGTCCTTGATTTCTCGAACCGACCCATTTTATTCAAATTACTTTTTTAAATTGGAGATCGTCATCATCATCATCATCATCATCAGCATCATCATCGTCGTCAATCGCCATCATCATCGTCGACGTCGTCGTCGTCATCAATCACCATCGTCGTCGTCATCAATCACCATCATCGTCGACGTCGTCGTCGTCACCAATCACCATCATCATCATCGTCGTCGTCGTCATCAATCATCATCGTCGTCGTCGTCATCAATCATCGTCGTCGTCGTCGTCGTCATCAATCATCGTCGTCGTCGTCTATATCAATCATCGTCGTCGTCGTTATCAATCATCGTCGTCGTCGTCGTTATCAATCATCGTCGTCGTCATCAATCGTCGTCGTCGTCATCAATCATCATCGTCGTCGTTATCAATCATCGTCGTCGTCGTCGTCATCAATCATCATCGTCGTCGTCGTCGTCATCATCAATCATCGTCGTCGTCATCAATCATCGTCGTCGTCGTCATCATCAATCATCGTCGTCGTCATCAATCATCGGCGTCGTCGTCGTCATCAATCATCGTCGTCGTCGTCATCATCAATCATCGTCGTCGTCATCAATCATCATCGTCGTCGTCGTTATCAATCATCGTCGTCGTCGTCGTCATCAATCATCAATCATCGTCGTCGTCATCAATCATCGTCGTCGTCGTCGTCATCAATCATCATCGTCGTCGTCGTCGTTGTTAAATAAAGTATTTAATACAGACTTTCATAAAAAAAGGTTTATTCTGGTTACATACATGTAGGTACAGCATTTTAAAAATAATAAAGCAGCTACTTTCACATTTTAGACAATTTCCATGCAAAACGGTTAAGATAGTTGAGCATAACAAACGTTACCGATAACAGTGAATGTTTGATTTAACAGTTATGTCTAGATTTTTTCTATTCAAATTCCCAATTATTTCCAGTTGCATAAGACAGAGTCATTGATGATAGTTTATGTTTGTAGTAAGCGCTGGGAACAATTGAATATACACTCTCTCTATCTCACGATCTATACAGAAATCTTACTATCCGTTATATACAGAAATAAGCTTCTTGTGGACAACATGAACACAACTATTGTTCAGTCGTTTGGGATAATATTCGAACTAGTTGACCTTACAACAACAAAAACTGTATTTCTTATATTGAAAACGATTCTCCTATATCATATAATTAAATATCAGTGATATGGTAATGGTAATGCTACTTTTCCAATGTAATGTGTAATTTAAATAATTACATTGTAAATGTAATTGCCCCATGCCTGAATATCACACTCATCATGTGTTTTGAAAAATTACATAAAAATAAGGATGCAAAAATAAACAAAAAAAAATCATCTTGATGCAAACAGATCAGACGGTACGTGATTAAACAATTGTGATGAGTTAATTAATCATTATTTAATTTATTAATCTTATAATTGTCAACACAGTGTACTGTAAGTAGATGTATTTAATGATCTACATTCACTATGTTCTGTCATTCGATGACGTCATCACTTCCCCAATCCATAGCCTGGCCCATACATCACTAGGCAGTAGAGACAGTATCCATAGGTTGCCAAGGTAGGTAAGAACGTAGAGGCAAAACCAAACGTCCTTTTCATTGGTTCTATTTGGTAGCCAATTTTGTAGAGGATTCTTCCAACGACAAAAAGGACAACGAGTAACGGAATAGCTTTCATCGATTCCGAAGACAGGTAGGTACACAGGACGATTTGTCCGACGAAATGAAAGATGAACTGTTCTAGTGTGTTCTGTAGAATATTCTGCGGAAGTTGAGTCAGATGTTCCGCATTTCCTTTCACGGGATCCGCCGCGGCGTCGCTTTGACCCCGAACGGCCATGACCCCCATCATCCCCATCAACAAGGTCAAGCCCCCGAGTAGTTGCCATCGCAACGTGAAAACTACTCTCTCAGTGATCGAATTCATTACCGGAAATTGAAAAGGAAAGAAATTATATCCAACTAAGAAATAGATGGCAATTGCTGCAACGGTAACTCTAAACCGGAACTGGAAGTCAGACGTTCTGCTTGCAGACCATGCTTTGGGCGGATTCTTTGAAGCCATGCTGAACGTTTGGTTACTTGTTTCTGTGGAATAGGAAGTAAATATGGATTGGTAAAAAGTTATAAACAACAAACAAATATCTTTTATCATTCCATCTGTCAAAACATTTCCATTTTGTTTTTCTAAACGCATGCACACAAAAGATACATGTACCAATCACTGGTGAAGGAAGATATCTTCCAGTGATTGCAATTGGCGAGTTTAAGTTTATTTCATTATACGTTTTACAGTGTGATAGGGTCTATACCAGTACATTATGCTTATATTACCAGTCCTGACCTTCTGCCTGGGAAGTATGATGTCAAAATAGTAACATGTGAACAGGCCACGATGTACATTCGTTAAACCAAACATTATATCGTTTTGAATTATAATTTCTATTCAGAAGACATTCGCCATGATAATATGTCCCTTGCAACAGTTCTATCGATATCTCATTGTGTTTCGTTCTGGTTGTGCACTTCTTCGTCTACTGTCCTAATTATATAATTATGTCGTTTGACCTTAACAGTGCTGGGCTGTTCCTTACGAGCAGCTGTTTTAAAACTAAGTACATATTCCGACTGTTAATAAATAATACAATAAGTGAATTCAGTTAGAATGGGAAAAAAATATTAAAAGAGAAAACTTGTGAGAAATCTCAATTTATTTTTATTCGTGCAATTGTAACATCAAAACAACAACATTGAATGACGTCAGATTTTGTCGACACAGACACTGTGCTGATTATTATAGCACACCAGTGTTATGCCAGATTATATATAAACATCAATGATCTAATTATTGTATCAATGATGGCCACCACAGTTGGATATTAACAAAATGAGAACAAAGAGAGTCGTACAGATCAGCTTTATGTACCAAGCGAATGCCATTGCAGCTGCACATGAGAAAAAGCCTGCCCGTATTGAGCCCTATATGACAAGGTCAAAGGTCAGCCAACATTCAGGCTCCAACAAAACTACGGCTTAGAAATTTGACAAGATTTGTAAACAATGTGAAATATATTGAGGTCCCAAGAATCTTCGGTCATCACGGATTCCCAGTAATGTAAATACAGAGGGTTATGGTTTTGTTTTATTTTATTCTGTTTAACGTCCTATTAACAGCTAAGGTCATTCACTGACATGCCTCCATGTGTGTTGTGTAAGTGTACGCGTGCATTTGTGTATGTGTGCTGTAGACAGGGTATGTTGGGGGTAATTACCACTTTACGATAGCGCCGATTTGTGTATGTGTGCTGTAGACAGGGTATACTGGTGTAATTACCACTTTACGATAGCGTGGATTTGATGTCATTTTATAGTGCTATATCACTGAAATATCATGCTAAAGGCACACAGCACAGCATTCCACCTGGTTACATTATACTGACAACAGGTGAACCAGTTGCTGCCCTACGTGCTGAACGTCAAACTGGCAATAACAACTACCCTTTTTAAGGACTTTTTTATGTCCCGCCTTAGGACAGAACCCATTGCTTTCCTCATCAAGGCGAACGTTCAACATAAAAGCCAAAAGTGTGGTGTTGCCAAGCAAAAGGCAAGGAAATAAAAGGTAGGTAGACGTAGAAACAAATATATGTAAAGATACCAACTATTGAAATGGGTGCAGCAGATTTATTTTGGTCGCCTTTGAGTCGGCAAGTAGAGGGCACAAAAGCAAATCCCCAATTATGCAGGGGGTTCCCTCATATGTCGCCTCTTACGAACGTAGTGGGCAGCTCCTCAGACCGGACTAGCAATTTACACTAATAGTGTAACATTTATATAAACCATGGGTTACCCTACCAATTGTCTTACACGTGTGTGTCAACAGCGACAGTCCTGACAAAACATCGGACTTGAGCAAGGCTTTCTGTAGCACTGTTACAAGGCGTATTGTGGGATACCCTTGTACTAGGTTATCGGCCGATAGACTGTGAACATTGTATCTTGTGATGTGTAGGACTTTCCTGTACACTTAACTTGTGTGTTAAATATTATATTGTCGGGCGACAGGCACTCGTTCCATATCCTCACACCCAGCGTCCTTTATTCTGACCTTTAACGTTTAAGGAACAAACGTGGGATCGGAAGTAGATTTGATAACTCACACTTGTCATATACGGTTGTATCAAAAAGTATAGACAAACCGGTACCTATATAACATGAAACAGTTCTCTACTGTTATTGTAAATGTGCGACGCTTACACATCGCTTGGTACATTATTGATTAACTTTGCTAACCGTGACATTCGATGTAGTGATAAAGTATGCTATAGGCATCAGCCTTAATCCGTCGGTACCGAACGTGTTCTTTCGAACATTTCCAAACATCTCTTGTATAGCGTTAGAAAACATGTAAAACCTCTTTGTAGCTGGCTGAACATTTATGACGTAAACAGTTCTATAGTATGCCTATTATTTATTAAATATAATCTATCTTAATACAAATGTTTTATCAGATGTTTTGCAACAGAAGAAAAAAAATAGCCCAACACGACACTCAACCTATTTCCATAGACAGACCATGTCTATTTCAGATCCTCCCCCAGGAAATAGGGGACGTACATATTTAAATTTTGCAACATTTCTACCGATCTTTATCCAGAGTTGTCGTTCCTTTTACTTACTTACTGGGTAGAGATTGCTCTACTACTGCCGAGTATTTATAAATACACAAAATCTATAGGACATCCAGGCGCGTAGCTACCATGTAAGCCAATAAGCCCGGGCTTGCACATGATTTTGACAAGTATAGGTTTTCATGACGTTATTTTTTCTTGTTGATACTATAAAGTGGAGTTTAAGTTTTGAATATATAGTATACATATGTAATTCCTCAGATATGATACATTGTTAATAGTTAGTACAAAAATGTATGAAGTTTAGAAATGGACATTGCATTAATGAACAGTTCCAGGCGGAACTAAACTGCTCGATTGAGTAAATTGAGAAACTCACGCCTGGCGCAAACGACTCCGAGTATGGCACAGTGGACACAGACAATCAATGTGGTTTTTTTTATGAAAATATCAATTTGGGGCACGTTCGGTCCCTTTTGCCGGGGCACATTCGGCCACCCCGAATGCAACTGTGCCAAGTGACGTCACTATTGATAACGTCACACAATTGACCAAAAAAATAATATTTTTACGTCGCAAAAATTAAGCATTTTTTTCTTTGTATTCACTGATTTGTTCTGTACTTATTTTCCAACAGAATTGAATGAAATTCCATACACTTATTAGTAAATTGACTTCTCTATCCTTCATGCCATACTTGCCCTGGTAGGGGCCGGATTTGCCCCAGGGGGGGCTCGTCCGGCCCCTAACTCTCTCGACCTCAAAGGTCCAGTAATACCCAAACTACGGTCTTGTTTACGATTTGGTTATTAGTTTATGAAAGACAATACATTTCTTTTCTAAACAAAATTTTCATGGACCCCCCAGACCCCCTTTACGGGAGGGGGAAGACCCACTCCCGTTAATTCCNGGGGGGGGGGGGGGGGGGCGGTGGCTTTGGCAACCCCATGTCGGGGCTTACACATGGTAAAGGGGCTACCTACGCGCCTGACATCGTCCCACTTTCTCACACATCGATTTTCATTGAAGTGACATTCAATTAAAGCTACGTATACGTACATGTCTATACACGTGTGTGAATCTCAGGGACCACGGGCCATAGGTGCGACAACGTAGCTTCTGTCGACGGGACATTGCTAATAGGCCGGGTATCAGTACTACGTGGGGCACTGTACGATAGCTTTCCTATTGTACACCAAGAGTAAATAAACCTTTAGGATTGGATAATCTAGGGAATTTAATATGTATCTCTGTCGGGTGTTAATCTCAGATTTTAACCAGATTGATAATACGTCTGTATTTCTTACACATCCAGAAACGGTCTTAGCAAATACACTGCGTTTTGTTTCTCTGGTTAAAAAAACACTGCATGTTGTTTCTCTTGTTATAGAAAACACTGCGTATTATTTATCTGGTCCCTGTGCCTAAAATGACAACTAGTTTTCAAGGGAAAACTGAGGTATAGCACAGAAAAAGGTATACTTTTATTTATATTGATAGCTTTAGAAACGTTTGATACAATGTCCATCTATGTACTGTCTGGCCAAGTGTCAACGGCATTAAGCAAATGATAAATGCTACACACACACACACACTATGCATATAGACACCATCTATGTATGCGTAGTAAATCGTGTGTATGCATGGCTCTGCCTATGAAAGTCAACGTACACATTAAGATGTTATACACAGTTTGACGACATTTATAAAACACTTTACTGCCTAAGGTATGTATAATGATAACTTAGAGTATAATTGTGATTGAATTATTAAAAGAATTATCTTGCTTACCTTGCACAGAGGGAAAATCTGTAGGTGTGTCGACCGCTGACGGTGGACCTACTATCAGTTTGTGACCTTTGACTCCATCGTCCTAAATGTTGACCTTCTCGTGTGTACACTGCTAGCGGTAGATTACAGTGTATACTTAAGTGTCATATGTGACCAAGTTTGACAAAAAAATAAGGGTTCACTCAATCTGTAACACATAGGTGAGTAGGAAGATGTCACAGAGAAACGGTAGTTATTTCACCTGGTTTAAATATTTCAAATTCAAATTTATCAATGAATTTTGGAGTTTTTCTAACGTGAAAAAGGACAAAAACATCACACGAAGAAGATGGCTCTTGCATTTTGGGAGATCATGATTTGTACGGTAATATGTTTGAATATATGATTTTCGAAGTTAAGGTATTGGTTCATGTTTACGGATCATGATACGCGTCACAAAAATCTCTAAAACATAAAATACAAAATCGGTCATGCCGCGGTGAACCAAACATTCAAATCTCCATTCTGTATCACAATCTATCCGAATACCAAATCATGGTAAGAATACAGACATTCCTCGTATGTTCAAATTCCGAAACTTAACAAGAATCCTTGTAAACAACGTATTATCTCTGGCTCTTCTAAATGCATAACAAAGCTAACAGAACCCGCTACTCAGTGTCATTATTAGAACCATTATTTGTTTGTTTGTGTTTTACGTCCTATCAACATTTCTATGATATAACGCCCATTTCTGGCCCTTTTCTAACTATCGAGACCAAACCCAGCACCCAAAACCTGCGTACAACTTTATCAGTCATTATGACGTCATAATCGATATTTCCTGCGTATAACTTTTATACTGATGATAAGCGGTGTGGTTTAGTAAGACGGTAAATGTTATAAAGAATATATGTCAGGCATCTTTGTTTTGAGATTCTGCTGTAGGCTACACGATGCATTTAGTCACATATGAAATACATGTAGTTTATTTTACACAGTCAAATAGGAAAATTCACAATCATTAAGTTGTTAATCAAATTCAGTATGAGCCGATAAGGTTGTAAAAATACCAACACCATTATCATAGAAAATTATTATGCTGTTTGTGTGTAAGAAATCTTGAGTCCATGTAAAACAACACCATCACACATGAGACATGTTTATGTCGGGAGAATGGTTGAAGGTTTTTTTGTTTTTTGTTTGTTCCATTTTCGTTGAGTCTACAAACTCGGGTTCGAACTTGCAATCCCGGGATTATAATGAAAAGCCAAATTGACCTATATCGTATATATACTGTACTAAACGATATTTCGCACATCGCAGAATATCGGACAACTTGGTAAAAAAAACCTCCGTTTACCAGAAATATTCACATACATGCATATCCTGTAAATGATTCGGGAGGCCAGCACGGATATGAAGGATATTGTGAGAATGGTTGTGTTTATAGGAACAAAAAAATAAGAGAATACTGAAGTCTTAACGAAACCACATTTCGAACTCACAATCGATATTATCCCGGTACTAGGGCAAAATTTAAATATACAAGACAAGGAGAATAAGACCAGGTGTTCCGGATGAGTAGGCGTCTTCTGCTTCATCGACAACCCCCGCCATATCAATCTAAGTCAATTCCAAGTAACGTCACGACCTCACATCTAGACCTCGGGTAGTGATAACAAAACCACAAGGCACGTTATTGAGCGACAAAAAATCATCGACCTTCAAACAAATGGCATATCTCCCAACGCGATCAGTATAGTGACCACAAACTCGACAACAAGTCTTCATCAACTGTGTTTTTGGAAACCTTGTAACGTAAGTTTGTCCGTCAGCAGTCGACATATGTGCCCCATCGTTTAGTCTATGTTGTTTACATATGAGACTGGTTTCTACATGTATGTGCTTATTAGGACCGAGTAGACATATTTCTGTCAGTGTCAGAAATAGGTCATCTTACTCTACGTGTAATAACTGAAACACAACCTTTTGTGAGGACCTACGTTTTTGCCAGTATAATTCAGCCATCTTCGGTGATTTCTTACTACGGTAGGGTCAACGCCTATGCCAGGGGAATTTAACATCAGCGTCGACCCCGCTTGGAATTTCAAATGTTGACCCCACCCTTAAAGTGTTAGCATGTGGTTCCAATATATTAAATAATGAAACATCACAATAACCATTTTAAAAATTGTATTAGAAAGTAAATTTATTACAAAAGAGTCTGACAATACATCACGAATCAATAAGCCATAACTGGAATTTTGGACATATGAATATGTAATATTTTCATTGTTAGTTTTTCATGATCTGCACAACGCTCTGTCGTTCGATGACGTCATCACTTTTCAAATCCATAGCCCGGTCCCAACATCACTAAGCAATATAGACAGTACGCATAGGTCGCAATGGTAGGTAAAAACGTAGGGAAGAAACCATACAGCCTCTTCATAGGATCCATTTCGTAGGCAATTTTGTAGAGGATTCTTCCAACGACAAAAAGAACAACGAGTAAAGGAATAGCTTTCATCGATTCCGAAGACAGGTAGGTACACAGGACGATTTGTCCGACGAAATGAAAGATGAACTGTTCCAGTGTGTTCTGTAGAATATTCTGCGGAAGTTGAGTCAGATGTTCCGCATTTCCTTTCACGGGATCCGCCGCGGTGTCGCTTTGACCCCGAACGGCCATGACCCCCATCATCCCCATCAACAAGGTCAAGCCCCCGAGTAGTTGCCATCGTAACGTAAAAACTACTCTCTCAGTGATCGAATTCATTACCGGAAGTTGAAACGGAAAGAAATTATATCCAACCAAGAAATAGATGGCAATTGCTGCAACGGTAATTCTAGACCGGAACTGGAAGTCAGACGTTTTTTTTGCAGACCATCCCTTTGGTGGATCCTTGGAAGCCATTCTGTAACCCTGGTTACTTATTTCTGAAGAATAAAAAGTAGAAATTGATTTGTTAAAAAACATAATTCATAAACAAATACCAAACGTCATCACATCACAAAACAAACTACAGAATTCCAATATTCGACTTGTTTGTTGTTTTTTACTTTGTGGCCTCAAGTTGTGAATACAAATGCATAAACCGTTGATATAAAAAGCCCTTGTGAAAGACAGTACATGTATATCACGCCTCTGTAAATGGCATTAGCTGTTGATGAATCGTAATGGAACAATACGGGGCTCATAGAACTACAATATCTCAAATAGGCTCTTTTATTATATAAGTCTAAGATACTTCTTTATTCTATAAATACTATTTAAGGAGTGACTCTTCCTTTTTTATTTCATGGGGTGGGGAATTGATTTGGTCTTGAGACAAATTAAATGAACTGCGATGTAGGTATTGATGAATTGCATTCATATTCAAATTAACACGATTTGTACCGTAATTAACACTTGCAAAATTATATCTTTATACTATGTTTTTATTCTGGAACTTGTGCTGGTTTATATATTAACGCTACAGCAATATTTATGATATAATAAAATACAAAAACAGTTTATGAGTATAATATGTGTCAGTATAGTGTCCTTATGTAAACTCTGAAAACATGTATTCATACGCACAAGCAACGTTATACACGTATGTAGTTAGTTTTACGGGAAAATGTAACATACAAGATTTAGTTGTTTTATTGAGTCCAATTATCATTGTAAATTACAATTTCTATTCATAAGACAGTCGCTATCAAAATGATATATTAATACAAAATGTATCATATTAAGTGAAGTGAGAAATGATATAAAAGGTGTAACCAGAAAAAGGACATATTAACAAATAATATTATAAATAAACAGAGTTCAACATCACAGTTCATTATTGTACTGTTTTCTCTATGTATACAGTCCTACATTGTATACATACATGGTAAGATACTTTAAAGTACAGACCATAGTTTACCTGTAGTTAAATCTTATTGTTCTCTAACTGGCACCAAATCTCACCTAGCATACACCTAACACCTTACCTGTATATAGGGAACCCTGGTGAGGACACCTTCGTTGGTATCTGCCTTGTGTATGGTTTGCACCGTGTCTCTGTATTACATAGCGAAATATATCGCTGATAACACTGTAAGACGTATTGTTGGAGTCCACCCGTACAATGCGATTGGCTGTTACAGACCATGAACGTTGTACAGGTATCTTGTGATATGGTGTAATATTTACGTATGCTTACATTGTACATCATAGACGTAATATACGTCTCTGCTTGCATGTACCATGTTAGTCCGGATTATTCGGACGTTTTATCGACTTTTTTTTATATCGGTCTGTCGTCGATTAACAGCGTTCTATATCCTGACGCCAAACGTTCTCTTTTCTGACCTTTAACTAATTCACCCTACATATCTAAAATGAACTTGCCCAGCCCTTGATTAGGTAAGGTTTAAATGTGACTTTAGGGGTGATTGGGTAAAACCATACACTCATACACGGTTGTATCAATGCAAACACTCGGCAATGGTGTTAATTATGTCTCTGACCATTGTGAAGGTTTTATGTCATCATCTTGTGATAAAATTGTATTGACATTTCATTCCTGCGGTAGCCAACTCTTTATATTTAGTTGTTAAGCTGTTAAAACATTACACGCCTGCATCGTACACACTTAACTACTTTGATATTAAATGTGCAACGCTAGCGCTTTCCTTCGTACGTCATTAACCACTTCTGTTTATTGTATGATATAATACATTTTATTTTAAAGTAAACTGATCTGAAGGTAAGTATGTATACCATACAAGTGCAACGCGATCCACTTAAACAATAACACTTCCATATATATCTCGGACATCCATTTTTACTACATCACTAATACACTTATACTACTCATTGCTAAAGTAACCCTGCTCATCGTCCCGTTTTCTCACCGTCACGTCAAATCCCATTAAGTAAAGTTAAATGTCTATACACTTGGTTGCTATATTTTTGTATCTGTGAACCTCGGACCGTAAGATAGCGTGACAGCTTTCCTGTTGTTCAGTCGGTCAGGGTCCGATGCTCGACCGTCTCGGGGATTATATCTAAACATACGTCTCTGGGATGCCATCTTTGTCGGTTGTCAATCTCAAACATTAACCAGACTAATAACGCATCTGTATTTCTTACACTTCAAGAAACGTAGCCCGAGTTTCCTCTGGCCCAGACAGACATATGTCATTTATCTAGAAAACACACTGCGACATATTTTTCTAGAGAAATCGTATCAACAGACCACAGAAATAGGACGTATTGTGTTTTTAAGGTCAGAGACACAATACGGAGTGTGTTTTTAACACTTCTATTAGAAAACGCACAAAGTCTTATTTCACTGGTCTTAAACACATGTTTCGTCGTACGCCTCTTGTCACTCCCTGTGCCTACAATGACAACTATTAAAATAACTAGGATTGGATTGCTGTAGTTGACAAGGAGTGACTGGCTTCTAAGAGAGAAAACAAATATATGCTTAAACATTACGTCAATATCTTGTGAAACTTTGTAGCGAGCGTGATGATACAATGTAGATACATATTGCTTGGCCAAGATTTAACGATAACTGAATGCTACATTATCATGCATAGGAAAATACTATAGACAGACACACAGATATCTATACTATGCACACTATCAACAAGCGTACTACATGATATTTTTGTCTTTGCAAGACTGCGTCAATAAACAGTTAATGTGTCTATACGTACTTGGATGTGACACAAAGACACCTTTAACACTACATGTATACTGAACTACATAACACATTAATGATAACTAAGAGAATGTGCTAACAACCTGATTGCATTATTTGCAATTTAAGGAAGAAAATGAAGTGAAAAACATGAATGAATTACCTTGTTCACCTTGTGCGGAAGGAAAATCTGACCTTTGCCGGTGGTGTACCTATTTAAGAATGTGACCTCAGCTGGCGTCAACGTCCTATATGTTAACCCTCTTGTGTATACGCTGCTGAATGGTAAGACGAGGCGGAGAGGTAGATTTGTGATTTAGTTATGATGTTTTCCGTACAAGCATGAGACTGAATAGTTTTGGATATTAAGCCAATTACTCTTGGGTAGTGGATGTTTTGTTTATAAATATAATCTTTATTAATTTGACAACGATAATACAACTTATTCATCTTCACTCTTCCGTGTTGGCCTGAATGTTCGCGCGGAGGAGGGGGTCTTAATGTGTGAGGAAACTGTAGTCCTAGAACTTTATTTATTTGTGACCGGGCTTTAAACCGAACAGAGCACCGGTATTACATTATCACTATTCAAGAGGGCGACAAACAGCTTGGCAATATCACTTACTAACGTGATTTCCCTATAAATATTTGTAACTGTAACGCTACTGGTTTATTCTGTTTATGTGGTTAGTAATCTCGTACTCTTACTCCTAAATTCGTTAAAAAAGTCCCTGATTTGTTTGCAACTCTTTCGTTTGCTTGCCCAGTAGTTACTAACCACTAACACGTCCGGTTCGCTAACCGGATTCTGTAACATATTCTACGCCCATGTATCTTTTGCAGCATCACAGATGTTGTCCGTTGGCGTTGTGTTATTCCTAACTTCTTGTGTTTCTTAATTGGATGTTTCTTGCAATTATTATGTTTTATTCAATTGAACTTTGGCTCGAATGATGTTACTTTGTAACAAGACATCGCTAGGTTATTTTTGGCGCAGTATTCATTTTCAAAATACCAATGCAATTTTTGAACACATGCTTTCTCTACTCTCTTCACAACCTTGTAGGCTTAATTTCCTTTGTATGAACTCTGAAGATAAAACAGGAACAAGATGGCATCATGATGTTATAATGCATCCGGCGATTCCTATATAGATTGGTCGGATGGTGCAATGGATAATGAACCTGCCTTTCACCACGGCGGCCAGGGTTTTATCGAACATTGAAAGGTATGGTCAGCAAGGCCAACAACAGTGATTGTAATAAGTTGTTGTAGAATATATAACGTTTACATTATATAGGGGAAGAAAGTTCTCGCTATACATTTTCCTGTTACTGCAAGCATTTTTTTTCTCTTGTGATTTATAATAGATATTTTTGAACTATTTTCAAGATAGTATTAATGGAGACTGTATCTGGAATTTTCATTTAATACCATAGATAAGCTATAACAAACATCAGTGTTGACAGACATGAACAAACTCTAAAACAAAATGACACCAAAATGAAACGACAATATGATGAACGCAGACACTACAGAGGGGATCACATGTGGATTCGGTCATAATGAGGTATAATCTCGTGTGGCTAGGATTAGAAAACTGTAAAACATTATTTACGGGTTTTGAAAGTGATGGATTCAGACAGAAGGGGAAAAATAATTTGATTGCTATTTTTTGCTGTTATATATCTTGAATAAGCAACCAGCTATATTGCACAGTCATCAGTCTGTCTGAAGCCATCACTTTCAAAACCTGTAGATAAAAAACGGATGTAACTCCCTGCAAACTACATGTGCCTGCTATAAACATTTGACAAAAAAACAAGTTCGAGTAAATGTTCAAACTATGATTTGTATTATGAAATTACCTGTCTGTTATATAATGTAAGTACTATGTATGACCTAGACACACCTATACGACATTTACCTTAGATAGCGATAGGCACGAGCTAGTCCGAGTTGTCAGAGAGGATAACAACATTCCGGTCACCATTTCCGTTTACAGGTAAACATGCATTTAGTGATTACAGTTTTACATGTAAAATTGATATTAATGTCAAAGTTTGCCTGTTATACAAACAGTTCTGTAAATATTTGTTTTAGAGCAGGATAAATTAGTGTTACATAGGCAGTTTCGCATCCTCGATGCTTCAAGAGTTACGCTCAATTTGCAACCATGGGTTATGTCCAAGCACCATCGAAGGCCGAGTGTGCACCGCGTCATGGGGGAGACGAGAAGACTTGTTTGATCCTTTGATGTAAATCGAAAGAATCTGTCGGTCACATAGCGGTAACATTGGCTGTCTTTGAAGGTGGGTGTTGCTTCCGTAATCTTCAAAGGATGGGTATCAGCCTAGCGATTGGTCATGTTGAGGTCGACAGTTTCGAGGATTTCAAGAATAATAACCCAACAGTTTGGATTTGTAAATTATACATTTTATTTAGCAACAATTATAAAACAAGGTTTTACAACTTATACTTATCACTCTTGCTGGCCCGGATGTCAGCGCGCGGGTGCCTTACTGTGGGAGGAAACCAGAGTACCCGCCATTTTGAAAGACATGTGCGCTATCCAAGTTGCACTGTGCCACACGATCACCCCCTGGCTTTGTAGTCATACCTTCACGATAGGATTTGTTTTTCTTACCCTGGACTGAGTATCAACATGTTTTCCATTGTGAGACGACTGTTTCCTACTCTAAGGCTGAGGCGATGGTAACCTATAAACATGTTGTATGATGTGACGTTAACAATGTATTGAAGTCACAACACCAAACAAACGTTACGTCAACATTGCCTTAACAATGTATTACAGGATAAAGGGAAAAAATCAACCCTCTTAAATACCTCATCACTCGCGGGAATATTCCTAAATACTGCCAAACACCCGGTTAAGCCTAGTGTTTGGCAAATTAAGAATCTGCCGGAATCTTAAGAATATAGAAAGGGTTGAGCTCCCATATGCCACAAAAGGTGGTTAACTAGATACTATAGCAAGAGCACCTGTAAAAAGAATGTTAACCGAAAAAGAATGTTTCCTTCGCCAACAGCCAAGCATTAGTTACGATTTTTTTTACATGTGATTGTCCTAATCATTTAAAAGTAAGTTTCCGTAATGGTTTTACATTTTGTATCAATTGTTCACATATGATATACTTTTCTCCATAGTGAGCCAATCTGACATTAGCACTTAGCATTACGCGCACATGTCTGTGTTGATATGAAAAATATACACCAGCTTTTAACGTTTAATTGAGCTTAATATTTTTGAGTAGTTTCGAGAGCAAGATCAATGTCCATCAAAAGAGAAAAGGCAAATAACAAAAACGTTTCATCAGCAAAAATCCGAAACACATACGAATTTATCGGTTATAGCATTAATACAATCTAAATGCTTTAACACTGATCCTTTGGGAGATATACACACCAATTAAGCGTGAACCCTGTAAGGGTAGTGACTATTACTTCTTGCACGTTTCATGAACATATTGGCCACTATGGGAGACACTGATCTAACCATGCACTATTTTATATTTGAAAAATAACGTATTCTAATGTTATGTTTTACAGTGCCATGATGTTACAAACTGTGCTGTTAGTTCTCTGTGTCAGCGTGTTTCCAGTCCTTGGTAGAGAGGTGTGTCTTTGTACCGACTCTGATGTCGTAATACGGAAATTACCTAGTCCAACAGCTTCTGTCACCGGAAAGCTCGCCACGGGATCATGCCTAAATGTTTCTCAGTTTGAAAGAACTGGTGAATGGCTAAAGATAGTAGGGAATGGGATACAGGTAGGTTACATACTCTGTTTATATACACTTGCTCTATCTAATAATAAGGTAAATTATAATCTTTTTAAGAAATGATCATTTAATATGAATTTAATAAATATGGATTCAGCTGATTTTAAATCATGTTTCCATATGAAAAGAATAAAAAGCAAGTATTCCGTCTTTTCGGATTTTTGCTGATGAAACATTTTTGTTATTTTTTGTTACTCTCACAAACAAATGACGTAACAATCAATACATGCTCACAAGAGCAGATAACTCTGAAAAACGAAAAGACGGAATTAATACAGTTGTTGAACATTCCATAGCTACAATATACAACCATGCAAAGAAAACGTTCCTATACGTTAAATGTACTAGAGCACTTTATTTACACTCTTGGATTGGTAGAGTAAACAAACATGTCAGCTCGCTAAGTACGTTGTCAATGTCTGTGTGTGTTCAAAACAAACCTAGGATTTAGAACACCAGTAGTTTCAGACATAGTTCTGGCTTATTGAGTATACCTATATTTAGTCCATGGCGATCACATCTCTTAATGCATTTATATTTATTCACAGAACGTGATATATTGTATGGCCAAAGGTATGATTGGGGTGAATATATTAACTCTACACGTAGAAACATTGTAAAAATTTGGCTACTATTGGATTTGAATATATTCCCTTTCAATACAACAAAATCACACAGTGTGGATAACTGGATAACTGACAAAACCTTGGGACGAGACTGCTTCGTAGTGTCATACTATTGATTGTACACGTTTTGTACGGTATCACAGTAAGACATACGTATGGCAGTGCTTTGCGTTTTGTACGGAATCACAGTAACACATACGTTTGGCAGTGCTTTGCGTTTTGTACGGAATCAGAGTAAGACATACGTATGGCCGTGCTTTGCGTTTTGTACGGAATAACAGTAACACATACGTATGGCAGTCCTTTGCGTTTTGTACAGAATCATAGTAAGACATACGTATGGCAGTCCTTTGTGTTTTGTACGGAATCACAGTAAGACATACGTATGGCAATGCTTTGTGTTTTGTATGGAATCACAGTAATACATACGTATGGCAGTCATTTGCGTTTTGTACGGAATCACAGTAACACATACGTATGGCAGTGCTTTGCGTTTTGTACGGAATCACAGTAAGACATACGTATGGCAGTCCTTTGCGATTTGTACAGAATCATAGTAAGACATACGTATGGCAGTCCTTTGCGTTTTGTACGGAATCACAGTAAGACATACGTATGGCAATGCTTTGCGTTTTGTACGAAATCACAGTAAGACATACGTATGGCAGTCCTTTGCGTTTTGTACGGAATCACAGTAACACATACGTATGGCAGTCCTTTGCGTTTTGTACGGAATCACAGTAAGACATACGTATGGCAGTGCTTTGCGTTTTGTACGGAATAACAGTAACACATACGTATGGCAGTGCTTTGCGTTTTGTACGGAATCACAGTAAGACATACGTATGGCAGTGCTTTGCGTTTTGTACGGAATAACAGTAACACATACGTATGGCAGTGCTTTGCGTTTTGTACGGAATAACAGTAACACATACGTATGGCAGTGCTTTGCGTTTTGTACGGAATCACAGTAAGACATACGTATGGCAGTGCTTTGCGTTTTGTACGGAATCACAGTAAGACATACGTATGGCAGTGCTTTGCGTTTTGTACGGAATCACAGTAAGACATACGTATGGCAGTGCTTTGCGTTTTGTACGGAATCACAGTAAGACATACGTATGGCAGTGCTTTGCGTTTTGTACGGAATCACAGTAAGACATACGTATGGCAGTGCTTTGCGTTTTGTACGGAATCACAGTAAGACATACGTATGGCAGTGCTTTGCGTTTTGTACGGAATCACAGTAAGACATACGTATGGCAGTGCTTTGCGTTTTGTACGGAATCACAGTAAGACATACGTATGGCAGTGCTTTGCGTTTTGTACGGAATCACAGTAAGACATACGTATGGCAGTGCTTTGCGTTTTGTACGGAATCACAGTAAGACATACGTATGGCAGTGCTTTGCGTTTTGTACGGAATCACAGTAAGACATACGTATGGCAGTGCTTTGCGTTTTGTACGGAATCACAGTAAGACATACGTATGGCAGTGCTTTGCGTTTTGTACGGAATCACAGTAAGACATACGTATGGCAGTGCTTTGCGTTTTGTACGGAATCACAGTAAGACATACGTATGGCAGTGCTTTGCGTTTTGTACGGAATCACAGTAAGACATACGTATGGCAGTGCTTTGCGTTTTGTACGGAATCACAGTAAGACATACGTATGGCAGTGCTTTGCGTTTTGTACGGAATAACAGTAACACATACGTATGGCAGTGCTTTGCGTTTTGTACGGAATCACAGTAAGACATACGTATGGCAGTGCTTTGCGTTTTGTACGGAATCACAGTAAGACATACGTATGGCAGTGCTTTGCGTTTTGTACGGAATCACAGTAAGACATACGTATGGCAGTGCTTTGCGTTTTGTACGGAATCACAGTAAGACATACGTATGGCAGTGCTTTGCGTTTTGTACGGAATCACAGTAAGACATACGTATGGCAGTGCTTTGCGTTTTGTACGGAATCACAGTAAGACATACGTATGGCAGTGCTTTGCGTTTTGTACGGAATCACAGTAAGACATACGTATGGCAGTGCTTTGCGTTTTGTACGGAATCACAGTAAGACATACGTATGGCAGTGCTTTGCGTTTTGTACGGAATCACAGTAAGACATACGTATGGCAGTGCTTTGCGTTTTGTACGGAATCACAGTAAGACATACGTATGGCAGTGCTTTGCGTTTTGTACGGAATCACAGTAAGACATACGTATGTCAGTGCTTTGCGTTTTGTACGGAATCACAGTAAGACATACGTATGTCAGTGCTTTGTGTTTTGTACGGAATCACAGTAAGACATACGTATGTCAGTTACACTCATACACCACGACGTTCTAAATAGCGTTTCAAATACGCTGTCTACAGTTATACGGATATAAAAACATACGAAAGATAATACTTACTGAGTAAATTACTTGTGTAACGAGCAAAACTTATTAAAAATATTTGTATACGTAATAATGCAGGTAAATAAATATATATCTTTCTTATTTCAGACGGGTTACTTGCTTGAATCAGACGGTGTGCATCGAAGGAGCTGTCCAGGTATTACATTATATAGGCTAATATATACAGAAATATACATATACAAGGTGGGGTCCAGGTATTACATTTTATAGGCTAATATATACAGAAGTATACATATACAAGGTGGGGTCCATGTATTACATTATATAGGCTAATATATACAGAAGTATACATATACAAGGTGGGGCCCAGGTATTACACTCTATAGGCTAATATATACAGAAGTATACGTATACAAGGTGGGGTCCAGGTATTACATTTTATAGGCTAATATATACAGAAGTATACATATACAAGGTGGGGTCCATGTATTACATTATATAGGCTAATATATACAGGAATATACATATACAAGGTGGGGTCCAGGTATTACATTATATAGGATAATATATACAGAAATATACATATACCGTATGGCGGTGCTTTGCGTTTTGTACGTAATCACAGTAAGACATACGTATGGCAGTCCTTTGCGTTTTGTACCGAATCACAGTAAGACATACGTATGGCAGTCCTTTGCGTTTTGTACGGATTCACAGTAAGACATACGTATGGCGGTGCTTTGCGTTTTGTACGGAATCACAGTAAGACATACGTATGGCAGTCCTTTGCGTTTTGTATGTCTTACTGTGATTCCGAACAAAACGCAAAGCAAAGATAAGGACATATCTTTGTATATGTATATATCTGTATATATTAGCTTACATACATACATACGTACGTACGTACGTACGTATGTATGTATGTATCTAATATATACAGAAGTATACATATACAAGGAGGGGTCCAGGTATTAGATTATATAGGCTAATATTTACAGAAATATACATATACAAGTAAGACATACGTATGACAGGCCTTTGCGTTTTGTATGTCTTACTGTGATTACGTACAAAACGCAAATCACTGCCATACGTATTTCTTACTGTGATTCCGAGTCCTTTAAGTGATAGTTTTAAAAAGTATTATAGCATACATACATACATACGTACGTACGTACGTACGTATGTATGTATGTATGTATCTAATATATACAGAAGTATACATATACAAGGGGGGGTCCAGGTATTACATTATCTAGGCTAATATATACGGAAATATACATATACAAGTAAGACATACGTATGACAGGCCTTTGCGTTTTGTATGTCTTACTGTGATTCCGAGTCCTTTAAGTGATAGTTTTAAAAAGTATTATAGAAAAATTCGAAAAGACAATGAACTCAAACGAATTCCACGTGGTTAAAGCTAGTTTAAGATAAGGACATATCTTTGTATATGTATATGTACGTACGTACGTATGTATGTATGTATGTATCTAATATATACAGAAATATACATATACAAAGATATGTCCTTATCTTAAACTAGCTTTAACCACGTGGAATTCGTTTGAGTTCATTGTCTTTTCGAATTTTTCTATAATACTTTTTAAAACTATCACTTAAAGGACTTCTGATAATACAAGTATACACAAGAGGATAGCAATGTTGTTAGTATGTAGACTGTAAATTAGAGGAATACTACGATACTATCTTTATACATGTACAACTGTCTATCTATAATACAGCTTAAACATTTGTATCGTGAAAGCGATAATGATGTTTTTTTTCATGTCTGATTAAATATAGTCAACAAACTGGTTTATCACACTATAACATGTAATTTGATACATTCCGTTGGCTATATCATAAACGTACGCACCAAGGGAGATAACCCCCACCTTACACTGAGGACTGTAACTTCAATGTTTGTTGTATCAAGCTTCTAGCGTTTGACGATATATTGAAAATATTTCTTTACTGAATAGCTCATTACACCCGTTTGCCGTTTGCGCATTATATTTATTAAAGTTCGTATTCTTTGATGAACGATTTTGTTTAATTTAATTTTCGTAGATTAAGTATGTCATTTGTCCTTTGACAAGTGTTTCATTAAACTTTTATTCAGGTACGCTGCAATGGGTTTCTCAGTGTTAAACTCTTTTATTTTTACATTCTTCATACCTTCGTCTAGGCAATGTGAAATAATACATACCGTCAAATGTGCTTCAACCACTCATGATTTATCAGTCAAAATCTAATGATACTTTGGTAATTTGTTTTTTATAAGATGATGTCTATACTAATAATAAACAGACCAAACATATACCATTCGAATACCTAACATTAACTCACCTTCATCACCACAAATGTTTACCCTGCGTTTCTTTTTTTCCTGTGGCAATATATCGTATGTACCTTTTATCATGTTATTATGGTATATTCACATATGGGTATCTGTTACAAAAAGAAAGTTCGGAGTAATACCTACATATAATAATGAAGTTGGTATTGTACAGATCACCGCTCCATGCGTGCTACCTCTGAATCAGTTTACTGTCGACACGAGTGTCCTACTGAGTGTTGTGGTGTACATTCTGGTTCCCCCACCCATCACCATGGAGGTATGTCAATGGCTTTTGTTCACGGTTGAGAAGTTTTGTTTCCAGTTTAAATATAGTCATTTTGCCTATGAAATGTACATGAATAAATACGCTACATACATATCTTATTTTACAAATCTTCTTAACTGCCAAAGTATTTGGCAAAACTGATACAAAGCGTTTTGCAATACTTCTATTTTGCGTTGCGATATATGCATGAATCTTGTTATTCTATTAATAATCTGTAAAAAGATAACAAATATTTGAATGAAATTGAAAATATAGCTTTTTAAGAAAACTACACTGAATATCGTACATTGAAAAAACGTAAGCCACTTTTATGATATTAGTTTGCTGAACGACTACAATAGTATAATACTATGATTATAATGGCACATGTATGTATTTGTCTTGTGTAAGTTAGGAATCAAGGAGATCTAATATATATATATATATCTACATGTTGATTAACAGTGAGATTAGAAAAGTATGCTGCAATCAGAAAAAAACAAATATAACAAATTTTAAAAGGAAATGGGGTATGTTTGAGCAAATATTTAATAATGAAGTAAGGAATAAGAGATACATACTTCGGCCCCTTTACATTTCTTTTAATTTGAAAAATATAACGTTTCTGTATGTATGTACGTATGTATGTATCTACGTATGTATGTATGTAAGCATGTATGTATGTATGTATGTATGTATGTATGTATGTATGCATGCATACATACATACATACATGCATGCATGCATGCATGCATACATACATACATACATTCATACATACATACATACATCCATACATACATACATACATGCTTACATACATGTATGTATGTATGTATGCATGCATACATACATACATACATGTATGTAAGCATGTATGTATGTATGTATGGATGGATGTATGTATGTATGTAGGTATGTATGTATGTATGTATTTATGTATGTATGTATGTATTTATGTATGTATGTATGTATCTATGTATGTATGTATGTATATATGTATGTATGTATGTATCTATGTATGTATGTATGTATTTATGTATGTATGTATTTATGTATGTATGTATGTATCTATGTACGTACGTACGTACGTATGTAGGTAGGTAGGTAGGAAGGTTGTTATTTACGTACGTACGTATGTATGTATGTATGTACGTACGTATGTATGTAGGTACGTAGGTAGGTAGGTAGGTAGGTTGTTATGTACGTACGTACGTATGTACGTATGTATGTACGTATGTATGTACGTATGTATGTATGTAGGTATGTATGTATGTATGTATTTATGTATGTATGTATTTATGTATGTATGTATGTAAGTATGTATGTATCTACGTATTTATGTATGTAAGCATGTATGTTTGTATGTATGTATGTATGTCTGTATGTATGTATGTATGAATGTATGTATGTATGTATGGATGGATGTATGTATGTATGTATGGATGGATGTATGTATGTATGTATGTCTGTATGTATGTATGTATGTGTGTATGTATGTATGTATGTGTGTATGTATGTATGTATGTATGTATGTATGTATGTATGTTTGCACGTACGTACGCACCTACGTATGTATGCATGTATTGTATGTGTTGAATGAAAGCCCTCGTAGGTGATGACAATACATTGTTAAGGAGGTTGAACCCAGAGTTCCTCAATTCTGGCAGCCCCAATTTGTGCTGAGGGATATATATATGTATATATATACATGTATATGTAGATTGTCTCACATGATAAATGTAATAACTTTTAATTAATTATTGTAGAATTTTTTTAAAAAAAATAGGGATACAGATATATATCCAAATTAAAATGTTTGTCTGAAGTTCATTAGTTTTACCATGTTGAACATTGACCTTTCTGAAAACTTTGTGATCCATTTTCAGTCAACATAATCATGCCTCCTTCAATGTTTTTTTTTTTTTTTTTGCATCTACGTTAAAAGGCGAAGATTGTGTTATAACATGCAACATTCTTTTTGATATTTTGTTTAATAAATTTAGAACTTTTCTGGGGTTTTGAATTTTTAAATCGTTAAAGAATAAAAAAAGTAAGATTAAAATTAAAAAAAAACATGACTCATATTTTAAGGTACTCCAGTTAATACATCTTGTATTGAATTTGCCTGTTCGAGTGTTTCGTCTCTTAAGTCTAATGTGCATTAACGCCAGTGTCAAAAATGAAATCAAATGACCACACTAGCGATATATAAACTTTGTCATTTTTATTTCTCATTCACAGTTTCAGTATTGTCCCACTGGCCACAACAGATGTTTAAGCACTTCTGTGTCCGGTTTGGTATTATCATTGTTTTGATTACATATAGCCATTGTTTTGTTAATGTTTATGTATCTTTACGGTGTAGTTGTTTTGTCTTACAGTACATTGTGGCGCTTTCTGCGACAGTCATAACTGCTGCACCCTAGGTAATAATATTAAAACACATGTTCAGGTTTCAATTTCAGAATACCCCACAAACACATAGTTTAACCCTTCATAAATCGTCATTGGGAAAACAGTCCTATTATATATCTATTTTGTTTAAATAAAAGGCTACCCGTATATACATATTTTGTATATTTAAAAGATGAACGTATAGTATAGGATAGTAGTATCATAGTTCCCAATATAAAACGTTGCTCATTGCTAATTGAAATTAACCTTTAATCCTCTCATATTTGAAATTCATATTGTAATCATAAACTGGTTATACGTACCTCTGCAGTAGTTCAGACCACCTTGGCTTTCGAGGTTTTTCGTTTGTTTCTCATGTAAGAAAAACAAATATCTTTAATATTTGGATATAAATACACTGTTATATGACCAATAACGGTCTCCAGATATCGATATTCCTTTAAACCCGTGTACGTATCTATTGTTATTTTGATCGTTACAGCTCCTGTATGGTCGCACTGGGGCCACTGCAGTGTAACATGTGGAGTAGGGACAAGACATCGTCATTGTACTCTTTTTTGCTCTTCTTTGAATTCCACACAACAAACGCAAATTTGTCACCACAGCGCATGCCCAGGTATTATTGATTCTTATACAATTAAACAAATATTGATAAATGATTCCATCTTCTCTTAATGAATTTCAGTTACAACAGCGCATGCCCAGGTATTATTGATTCTTATACAATTAAACAAATATTAAGAAATGATTCCATCTTCACTTAATGAATTTCAGTCACAACAGCGCATGATCAGGTACTCTGGATTCTTATACAATAAAACAAATATTGATAAACGATTCCATCTTCTCTTAATATAGTTCAGTCACAACAGTGCTTGGTCATGCATTTTAGTTGCTTATTCAATTACAAATATGTATGCACGCTTCTATGTACACAGAACGAAGCGCTTGCCAACGTATGCTGTATGATAATACAATAAAAGATATATATATATATAGATGATTCTAGATTCTGATACAATTAAAAGCTTACAATTTATCTCTGATTCAAATAAAATTCAGTGAAAACTAAGCATGCCCGGGTTTTCTAGATTTTATGAAACGATTTTTATAGAAGCCTCCATTTACCGTTGAGGAAGTCCAATTGCATCGGCGCAAGACCAGGCATACTAGATTCTTACACAATACAGATACACCTATATAACCCTCCGTTTACTGTTAATGTAGTTCAGACACAAATACGCACGCCCAGTTATACCTGATTCCGTTATAGTAACAAGAATCCAACGAGACATGAAGACGATCTTTTGATCAATATCAATATGGCTTTTCAAACTACTACTATCACTATTATAAAATCACGCCATGCTAGTAAGCTTCTAGCAATTTATCATCATTCTAAGCATTTTGGTTGTTCAAAAGAAGTCATTTGAGTATTTTGACAAAAGATGACCTTAAATGTATTTTCAATGGTGTAGCACGCCATTCCAACAAGATACCGGCCATATATCATGACTCTTTGTCGTTTTGCTATTCAGAGGAAGTCCTTAACGTTTCAAATGAATTTTAATGCTGTGACCTTGAATATACGTCAAGATACATGTAATATCCTTTTTGCATCACAGCATACAAGGAAGGTACCGACTATATATAATGGCACTAGCTTGTTTTTCTTCAAAGAAGAATTTCAAATGTTTTTAACAAATTTGACAATATGAAAGGTAATGGTCCTTCCCTGGAAAACTTAAAGTAATTGATGGAAGTAAACTTCTGGACAAATATCACTTACACTTTCTATTGTTCACTAAAGGTCATTCATTGTTTTTTTTTTTTTTTTTTTTTTTTTTTTTTTTTTACCCAAATGGCCGTTTTTAACATACTTTGTAGCACTCGGTGTTAAATATAATGACTGAATATGATGACACTATGTTTTATATTTTTCAGGAGAGGCTGTTAAAGTGTATTTGACAAATTTGGCCCATGTGCTAATTTTTTTCTGAAAACTTCGTTTTACTCCATAGATGCAAGTTCTGGCCAGATGTCAATACTCTAAGTTTAAAGAAAAAACATCTTAAAACACCAGGGCGTTGGCTGGTCATTTCCGACCTCATCAGTGATAGAGAATTAGTTGTTATATTCGTGATTTAGGAAATAATAGTATACTCGAACATGAAATTTCAAATTCATTCAACAACTGATATAGGAGATATGGGATAACAAAGAGAAATAGAAACCCAGCATTTCCCCAGTGGAAATGCGTGAAATGATCATTGTTCACAATTTACGTTGAAAATTGACTATTTGAAGCAAATTAACTAAACCACAGACATATTAGGCTTGCCTGTAATACCAGTTTCTTTCGAAGAAGGGTTTTGTTGGTTGTCACATGCGGAGGATTTCGTTTCTGCATGCTTACTGTCCATAGAAACACCATATTTGGCTATTGGCCCAGTTTATTTGCGTATTTGTTTCCTTCGCACACTTTTGTAGAGCATTTACTAAAGATGCAACATAGCAAAAACATCTTGGATCAAAACAATAAAACAGCTGGATTGTAAGAAACGGGGCCGAGTGAGCTAAAAAGTAACTATAGAAGCCTCCTACAAATCTAAAAGAAGTTCAGTCGAAACAGCGCAGTCCCAGGTATACCAAATTCTGATACAATGAAAAGATATCTATAGAAGCGTCCATCAACTCTTTAGGGAGATCATCACTATGACAGATTATCTGATCGTCCGTGACCGGAAGTATTTCTTTAATGCCGTCTTGATATCATTATAGATAACTCAGACAATGCACTACACATGTCCAACGTTCACTGCCGTAGCAAATGCTTTCATCGTCCGGTTTTGTTTTGTTTTTTGTTTAATTGCTTTGTCGTTATTCCAAGTGTTATTTTGTATCGATTTTGAAGTTCGACTTTCCTGTGTTTTATATGATCAATTTGATGGAGATAAAGTAACAACTAAGAAACAAGTTTGGTTAAAATATCTGCTGTAATCACGTGAATGATGATTACCAAGGAACGCAATCCTTGGCATTTGAATTAATCTGTAAATGAGTATGAAAGGTTAACATGTCCAGATCCGCTTATTTAAACCATAAATAATTTAACAATTTCATTAAGTGTCAAATCACAAATATCATAAATAACTCCATTACATCTTCGAAGGATTGGCTATTAAAACTTATCAATATCTTAAATGACCGAATAGTGTTGACTGTATACTGACTTTAAGCAATAAAACATTATGCACGTCGAAACCTTGATGTAATTCTCCCCCTGTTATTTGCCACTGCGTTTAATATCATATATTTATAAATCCTCTTTACATTATTAAAAAAATTCGGTTACATTTATCCCTCGAATTATCGCCTAAATTCCTTTGAAAACTTAAAACAAAAATACGCATTATAACGACATTTTCCTGTTTGTTGTTTTTTATATTAATTTTACAGTGGTAAACCTCGTGTCTGATCACGTGTGTGACAAGGTCTCTGTTGTCCAAGCAGTCGCTCTTCAGGTCGCAGAGAATTGCTCAGGACAAGGTCATCTACCATTCACACCGTTCGTGATCCAGCATTGTAGAGCTCCGGCATCCGTGGCCGACTGGGTCGCTGGTTCTAAGGTGTGCAATAATTTAGGTCAAGAACCTGTATGTATTCATGTGTCTACTGGAGACTTATAAACACGGCAGGCACTGCTCATAATACCGGGGTCTAACAAGCAGGTGCGTGTGTGTCATTGGTAGATTGATACATGTAAAAAGCGTAACAATGTAAGTTATGCCGAAATCGAGAGCTTAAAAAACACGATGTGAGCGTTTCACATGCAAACATTTAAGTAAAATCCAGAACCAATGCGATGCTATGTTTACTGGGGACTGGTGATTCATCATTGCAAATGTACATGTACCTATACATAGACCTTTTTCGGTTTACTGTTTTACGGTACATGTATCAATTCATTGACCTATTTTCGTTTTATTGTTGTACACTACACGTATCAAGTCATTGACTTATATTCGTTTTATTGCTGTATGGTACATGTATCAATTCATTGACTTATTTTTGTTTTATTGTTGTACAAAACATGTATCAATTCATTGATTTATTTTCGTTTTATTGTTGTACGGTACATGTATCAATTCATTGGCTTATTTTCGTTTTATTAATGTAAGGTACATGCATCAATTCATTGACTTATATTCGTTTTATTGTTGTACGGTACATGTACCAATTCATTAACTTATTTGTATTAGTTATTGTATGAATGTACAACCAATCCATTGTTAAATGTTTATTAATGTGAAGGTATCGACAAGCTGTAACACACTCGCAATGTACTCACCTGTCGCAACATTCTACAACAGTGGTCACCATGATATCATGACAGGAGTGTTTGTTGGATGCGCGACCAATGACGAATTCAAGGTAAAGGTGGAAAAGAAATATTCATAACACAGTTATAACACGTTCTAATTGTACAGAAGTCCCCTGTACTGTCCATTTAATCGCAAATTGGAAAGCATTGACATAATACTTTTTATCGGCTCTCAGCGATAGCCGAGGGGCTTTAGCCGTACTGCGCATCGAAAGTAACATTTTTTGACAACTGTACAGGCAAAAGTTTAATGTGTAGAATTTTGTGCATTTTACAAGTTGAAGCAATCCGTGCGACTTGGTGCAAATCAACTTTTGGAAATGCTTTTTATCTTTCTAACCCAATATAAATAATCGAAAACTGCTATATAAAGTCTTGTTACCTGCAGCTGATATAGTAAGGAGGGGGTTAACAGGAGGGGTAAAGTGGCCGCGGTACACATGTCCCACCGGCCTCTCCCGTTACAGTTCAGATCAGAGACACTTTGCCGAGTGCAGTGGGGTCAAGGGAGGTTTAATTGTGGGGGAACTAATAAATTATGTCGCCGAGTGTTGATACATTCCAGAATCCAAGCTGAAGCATTGTTGAATTACAGATAGAAAAATATATTTTGAAATCATATAGACTTATGTACAGCATCTGGATCCAACCAATGTCAGCTCAATAATTATCTGATATAAGTACAGGTATTGCTTACTTAATTAGGATTTAAAATTTTGAAATTATACACAGCATCAGTAATACATTCCAGAATCCAAACATTGTCAGCTTAATAACTTTCAGCAGATGTAGTCTGTAGACTGCTTCCTGGCCACATAGTCTGGAGGGCATACTATAAAACATAGTCTGGTCTGGTCTAGCATTTTGGTCTGGTCTGGTCTCAATTGAATGGTCTTATGGGTAACAGCCCAAAATTTCATATACAACTAATCGATTGAGTTGTTACAAAATTAGGTGACTGTGACCTACTTTCCCAAAACTTGTCACAGGACGATAGAAATTGACACCTGGGATCAAAAACAGAAGCCTAACTTGAATTTAATAAAAGTAGGTCGCTATGACCTACTTTACAAAAAATTGTCACAGCACAATGGACATTAAAACGTTGGATCAAAAACAGATGCCGAATTTTACCTTTATAAAATTAGGTCACTATGAACTACTTAACAAAAAATTGTCACAGGACGATGGAAATTGACATCTGGGATCTGCAAATTGACGTGTCATTTCAAAAAAATAATATTAGTAATTCATATACTTTTTTTTTGAAATACCAATCAATATTAATGACCTATTCGACTTGTGGTTTGGTGATCCCTATTCAAATAAAAAGTCGCGTATTGGTCGAAATGGATGACAATTTTGATGTATGACCTATTCATTGACTTTTGGTACTAAACATTGTTATATTATGTGCAAATGAAAATTATATCTTATTGTTGATGATCAATTTTACCATCAGTGACTTTTGTTGACCTATACAAATACTTTGGAATAACTTGGTAAAATAAAACCTATACCATAATGTTGACCAATTTGACCTATAATATAAAAATAAATAGTAGGTCATATTGGTCGATATCGATGACCAAGTTAACCTGTGACCTTTGATGACCTGTATATTGACATTTGGTATAACTTCGTTATATACGATGGGCAAATAAAAAGTATGTTATATTGGTCGATATTGGTAACCAATTACATCAGTGACCTTTCATTTTACAGCTGATTTTTGGGGAAAGGGAATAGGTCAGATAAATTCCATGTATCATGGAAATGTATGTATCATGGAAATGTGACTTGGAAACATTAGACTCGTTTGGTAGGGCATTGTTCGTCCGTCCCTCTGTACATTTACCTGTCATCGCTCTAACAACCATATTCATTCGCGGAAGGAAACAAGACATGCATGTTTGACTTGGACAAACCTCGGACGAGTTCAAAAGGCATGATTCGGTCAAGGTCATCGTTAATAGCAATAGAAAATAATGGTATTGCTCTAATTGCCATCACTCTAGAAACCTCATAACGGGTTGGATGTTGATGAAATATCGCAAGTTGCAACCTTGACCATAACTCAGACAAGTTCTATTTTCGTCCTCATCACATAAGGTCGAACATGAACTTAATTGTGTATCTTTGTTTTACACAGAACAGGATAGAAACGTGAATTCTCTGTCTAACATTAAATCTCGGGCTTTATGATCATTTTTATTATTTCAGGGTGGTAGTTCATATATGATGAATGATATATTAAAACGACCAAAATCTATCGGCATCAGGACGTTAAACCCTGTACTACAACCAACAAAAAAACGATCTGCATATATACATATGACCTAATCTTATATGTCAACTTTATTTATTGTTTGTATGCTTCGCTTTCTATTTTTTTCATGTATATGTCTACTATTCCTGTTGTTTGTTTACTTCAGGTAATCACTAGCTCGTGTGGAATGTCACCACAGGTTATGCATATCTCAATCAGAAATGGGACATTCAATCACTTTTACCAAGTCAAATGGTAATAATGAGAATAAACCGTTTGTACATTGTCGATACTTGTTTGTTCTATATCAACTCTATCAGGCTTGTCTAAAGCTTTGAAAATCATGTCTCAAAAGTAAAACCATACCTTGCAGGACTTTTATGAGACATAGTAAATATACTATACAGTATGTCGCTATAATAAGTTGTACAGTTATAACCCCACGTACGTAAAAGTCTCTGTATATAGGAAAATCCAAAGAGCAATGGGACTGCGATTTTTTAAAATTATGTAAAAGCATTGAGGTATGGAATCGATCTATTGTTGGTTAACAAACTATAATGCATATTCATGAAAACCATATTTTATCTAGTTGATTTGAATTACAACACTCAAAAATAACTTATTAGATAAATAGGTACATGATTTTCCGTAACTTTTCCATGATATATAGATATGATGGATCGCAATACAAAGTTCTATGGAATTGTATGAACAAGAGTGCGGCAAATACAACCCCTGGTGTTTTTCTTCGATCTCAATATGAATTACTAATGCAGTCAATACTTATGCAAATGATTCTGCGATAAAATACACCAACAGGTCTAGAGTAAGAAATGATACAAGTAGATGTAACATCGCAGGACAAGTACAACATAAACCAGTACTGTCAGTATATTATAATAATTGACATTTGCGTCGTCAAGGAACTGTGAGCATATATTGATATAATAAATTCTATGAGTGCATTGGTAGACATAGGCGAGCACACACATCACATAATAAAGGCTTGTACGCACGAGAACAACCCATTAGACTATAGTTATATAAACAGAAGTTCTTTAAAACGCATACTGGAATGATATGGCGTTAATATTAGGCACTACTGTAACGGAATATGTAGACACATACCTGATATTTATTCACAGCTGTGTTAATAATGATAGGAAATTGAAACTATACGAGACGTGATTTCGACTGAAATCAGAAAACATTCACGTAAGGCTCAGCAGATTTCAACTATAATTGAGATACATTCTGACATATCTACAGTATAAAAATCGAATTAATTTTGAAAACAGAAATATTTGCTTTGCAAGTTAAAAACGGAAAAGTGATGTGCTAACTTTTTATATTTTTTTGTTTTGTTTTGTAATACACATCGTTCGCTGTTATTTCGACCAGGTTGTATTACCGAAAATAACAATTAATCATAAAAAAATCCCATACCAAAACAAGCATAACTGAAAGTGATGCATTATGTTCACTAGTATATCATTTTTGCAGAATGTAAAAAATAAATGAAATGACTCAAATTTTACATTTCAGTGGACTTCTTTTCAAGGTTATTTAGCTAAACAACGAGCACAACAATGGACGTTTTATTACAAAAACAGTAAAGTAAAAGTAATGATAGAAGTATTTTTGACAAGAAATTGTTCAAGATTGATCAAAAGATCTTTTGAATTCTTCAAAATCCACAACTCATTTATTCGACTTCTTGATTATACAGTATCATATAACGATTGCAACCCTGATTGAATAATACAATGAGTGACAGTGAAAAAATTGGAGAATGGCTTGGTTGGGCAACTAGAAGAAGTCAGCGATAAAACGTTTTATTAGATTCTTTTGCGGTTTCGAAATCCAGAACGAATGATGCAGGTCCGTATTCTCATGATTAGTGGGTATTCGGACAGATTTGTGATATAGAAGCATGATAACATAATACTCCATCTTTCGAAAAATTGGAAAATGTATGTTTGTAGGGTTTCCTTGGTTATCGAAAAAGCTTATTAACCTTTGCAGGCACAAAGGTAATTTCACCTTTAACCTTTGGTAATTGATACATTGAGCCAAACATTGCATCATAAGTCTGTGTCGTCCTTCTATGACCTACGGGTGATGCTGGGGGCGAAAAAGGTGAAAATCCATATTGAAAAGTGATAATTGTGGCTACATGTATCAAGTTTGCATTATATCTCAGGGACAGAATCAACCGGCATAGTTTGTCTTTTAAATCTTGAAAGATGAACGTAACAAACACACAGACAAATTAAGACAAATTAACCCGTATCACACAGCTGTTTCGTCTTCCAGTGACTTATTGTTGACGGTAGGGGCAAGCCAATTAGATATCCGAATTGTCTTAACTACTGTGGAAACAGTAACATGTGCTTAAAACACCTAAATTAAGAATAAAATACGTTAGGTAAATATGGTGTGATATATACGTTAAATAGAGATATTGACCAAGGCAAAATTATTTCTTTTTTAGGTTCAAAAAGAATCTTATACACCAACACAAAAAGTCCATACTTATCGGTACAACATAAATAAGATGTAAAATAATTCGAAAAAATATTATCATGTTATATAGTTGATAGCGTTCACAAATGAGCTCACGAAAAGATAAAAACAGAACTTCACGTCATATGGACAGCGGAGTTCACGTCAATGACACAGCGTAGGACATGTTTACTTATCACTAAGTACTATCAATCTTTAAAGCATTGTTAGTCAAACAAATAATAGGTTTTCATTTCTTGTACATAGAAATATACAAACACAATACACTTTTTTCAACTGATATAACATGAATCGATAAAAAAAGATATGGATCAATATAACTCACTTGTAAATGACACTATCATTAGATTATGATTTATGATTTTTGACTTGTGTAATGAAAGCTGTTTTTGACAGGTTTGGATACCGGAATTATCTGACAGGTCACAACCTTATATACATATATAGCATTAGTCTGGGAGCTGGCATCGATACGCGAGACATTTGACTACAAAACAAGTGGAGTTAAGAGGTAAACAAAATTTATTATGCTATTCCTGTTTAAATTTGTTAATTTAAAACAGTTACGAAATATTTCTGAAAAATCAAGAAAATACATGAAATCATGTAAGTTCATGTCTTCAACGATAATATACAAACTAGCAATGCAGACATGTAGTCCAAAATTTTATTGAATAAATTGAATTAAAGATATCCCTACATGCCAAGAAAAAACTATTTAGGACGGGGTTCTTTCGAGTAGGAAATATAAAGCATTTGACGTTTTTGTAATAATGTGAACATTCTTACATTACTTAAATAGTGATCTTACGCTGAAAAGGTTACACATGTACATGTTTATGTTGCAAAACTTGAATGACGTTGCAATAGTAATCAATTTCAGAACTGCGATGTTACGGTTTGTGTTGTTTATGCTAAGCGCCAGTCTGATCCCAGTCCTGGGAGCAGAAGAGTGTCTTTGTACTGCATCTGATGTGGTCATACGGACAATGCCTTGTCCAACAGCTCCAGTGGCTGGAAAACTTGCTACGGGTTCGTGTCTGACACCGTCCGACTTTACACGAAGTGGCAGATGGTTACAAATCACTAGAGACCAGGAACCTGTAAGATATATATGTGTTGCCACAGAAGGCTTGGTATGCTATAGTTGTTTTATGTCATATTAGTTAAGGGTCAAAACTATTTCCCTCAGGAGTTAAGTCCCAACTCCGACGGAAAATAATAAGGAGTTGGGTCCCAAAGCTGAGGGGAAATAGTTTGACTGTTGGCTTAAAAGGCACGAAACAACTATTTTGTTACGTGAGCAGCATGACCAACGGAAAGCGACCAATTAAGTAAGAAATCAACACTTAATATAATAACGCACATGTCATGCTTTACTGCTTACAAAGTCAGGGGTTTCAATAAACAGTGACGACGCGTTAATGTCTTTTCATATCTTCCCATCATTTAGTCCTAGCGACTTCAGAAGCAGCCAAACACTCAGTCATAGTTATGTCAAGATGTTTGTTAGGTGCATTCGCTTCCATGGTCGACTCACGTAGCGCATGCATAAATAAATAAATAAATCATTACAAAATCTACAACAAAACATACTTAAATATCCAACTATCCACTAAGTTTGAGAACTTGTTAAGGTACATCATATGTCCACTAGCCGGAGATAAGCAACAGTATCCATGTTGTCTATTGATGGTAGTGCCTCGGCAGAAAAGGTAGCAAAAAGGGTAAGTGACCGGTATAATTAGGGTATTTATATTACAATGCACATGCAGTGAAACATCAGCTTTATCATTGTTGTCACGTGAAGTAATATATTTTCCTAATTGTTTTTTACAGTCGGGTTACCTGTTTGAAACTGATGTTTTACAAACTAAGCCGTGCTCAGGTAATGCTGGATAGTATTGAACTCATTTATGCTGTATGTCTTGATCGATTTCTATTTGAAATGAGATATGAATTAGATAATAATAATGCATAATAAAATACACTTTTTTAAATAGAGTAGACAATTAAGGTTAAGAGCATTCGACCCTGCATTATACTCAAGTTCAATTTCCACAGGTTGTTACGTTGTAGGTGACCTTCTAAAGAAATTAGTATCAAGTTATTAAGGAATGGATATAAATGTAGTCGACATTGACAAAGCTGTACGCATGCGTGATTCCGGAGTTCGTATATATCTTTATTTGGGATTGAATTGATTAGAATATTCATCGAGTATTCGTCTCTTGTTAGGGTCGATTCATCAATACATTCATTAATTCATTAACAGATCATGGACACTAGATATCAATATTGACATATTGCATCTTTTTGTGATTGCTAATATAGATCTGGGTCTCTGTTCATTCCCCGAACGCGTCCGCAACGTTTTAGGTTTTCGTAACACAAATAATGTTAATTTAATGAATTGTTACATAAAATAAAATATCATCAAACTTTGGACAAAGCTGTCCAACTGCACTGTGGTTTTCGTGTACACAGTGACCTCCCCTTAATCCCGTTTTGGGTATACTTGTAACACATTTTTACCAGGACACTTTCGTTGACCTGGTACCTCAGTCGGTTAGAGCGATCGTATTACAATCTGAAGTCCAAAGTTCTTATCCCCGTCAAGTCCTGCTGAAGTTTTGCAATCAGAACACTGTAGATAAATCTTTGTATAAGCTTCACTTTATCAACGTTGTCAATAAGTTTCTCTGATGGTATCGACAAGATTTTAAATAATTCTGTAGTTTAGTTGCAAAATAAAATCTTTAAGGTCTGTGTTCTTTGTACATTTGCGTTTCAATGATATCAAATTCTTGCATTTGATGTATATTACCACTATATTCGTATCAAGTAACTAATTGCTGAGTTCAGAATGTTGTATTAACTTTTGAGACCTTGTAATGAAAACATATTACAAGATGTTGTTAGCAGCATGCTAGTCATGTGTTGAAAGTATTCACATACTAATGAAACTGGTCAGCTAAAAAATCAAAAGAAGCAATATATATCAAACGTGAAACAGCATACGCATACACAACAAATATAATAACAGTAAATAACCTACAGAGAGCAATATAAGTTATTATATAGATATAGCATTGCGCAAAGGTTACACAAATTATATTCCCGTAACTGAATAGGGTTCCCAAATATATCACCAAAACTCTTTGTGAATACAAATAATATGAAAGAAAAAAAAAGATCACAACGACTTTTTTTATTTACATAGGTTACCATTCTAGAAGAGCAGATTCGCACTGTCCTTCTCATTGTCAATCTGATTGCTGTGGCGATGGTCAAAGTTTGCATCACCATGGTGAGCTAAAATTTCTGTCTGATCCTTACATCAAATAATGATGGACGGCCTAGAGTTATTTGTCCTACAAATGTTTAACCTTATAGCCTACAAAAAGGATACAAGTTCGTTGACATTCGTTTAGGGTTTGTGTTGCAATTATTAGTTTGTTCTACTTCGGTTTCTACCATGACAGAAAATGTTTATTGGCTTGCCCTACAAATATTAAACTTTCTTATCTACCAGAAAAATAGGAGAAAATATGATGTTACACGTTAATGGTTTTCCCTAGAAATATTGAATTTCAATTTATACCATGTGACAAATATGTCAGCTACTAGTCGTTACGGAAGTAATTTGCCCTATATATATATATATATTGAAATTTAACATCTACCTTAAAAACATTCTTAAGGATGTACACTTCCGAGAAGCCAAAAAAATGCTTGCATTAAACTTTTTCTCTTATAAAGAATTTTGGAAAAAGGCGAATATGAGAAAATAGAAAATACAAAGAAAATTGTATGTTCGTGTGCTCGTTTTTTTGTTATGATCAGACCAATTAAACATGTGTGACTTGTGGAGAAAATTATCGTTTTGACCGTACGAAGACCAAATTCGTACAATACCTTTCAAGTGTGCCATCAGAAAGTTATGAATGTTTGCACAATTGATTAACCTTGCATTTTCTTTTCAATTATTGAAGTGAAATTTCTTTAGCCTATATTGTTCTCTCAGAAATGCAATTAATGTTACCCCATACCCCCATTTTTTAAGTGCAAACAAATACTAATTTTTCACTTTTTTTGCAGATATAACGATTGATATAAGGAGTTCTGGTATTTAACTTATTTTTTGCTACATTTTGAATATTATTTTTTGTTTAATTTTTCACCTTTTGCGGGATAAAACACCAAAAGCGCTTCAGTTGACATAAATTAGTATACAATTTTCAACTTTGTTGTTTAATATTATCATAGTATTGAACATTTAAAACTTGCACAGCAAAAATGAACTTCCTACGGTTAAAATAGTGATACAATAACACTTTTTGTGATAACGTCAAAAACGGTGAAATTTTAGCATTGCGTACAGTGTACGAAATACACATTTTTGAGATATTGAAAATTGCCGACAAATTGGTAATATTGTTTAAAACCCGTAAAAAAAGCTCTGCAGCAATGGGCATCTAGTGTTTTGATTAATTTTTCAGATGCATGTTTGCTTTTGAAACAGATGACACTTTGGTATATTTAATAAAAACCCGCTATACCAGATCAAAACGAGATTTGAACGTGACTGAAACCTCAGAAGAGTACATCCTTAAGTTGCTTTTCCTGTTTATGTTTAATCATAATGCCTGTCGTGAGGAAAAAAAGATGCTTGCTGTTTTTGTTTTATAACGCATATCAACTTGAGCTTACATATAATTTACAGGACTAAGCTGTTATTCATGTGCTGAGCACTGTTGCAATCATAATCCAGATGATGGTATGTTAACAGATTAATTCACCCATTTAACAACTCGAATACTCAACCCATAATTTAGATAAACTATTAGAATAATTAAAGCAATAGTTGTGAAATGAAACGTTAAAATTTAATTGTGCTTATTCGCTTGTTACTTTAAACTAAGATATTTATTAAAGTTTGTTGATTTATTTATTTATATCTGCCAGGTTCATAGAAAATTCATTTGTGATGCCTTTTTTTTTATTAAGCTTAATATATATTTTATGTGGTATTCAGTTTATTTTACATGTATGAGTAAGACATTTCTTGTGAAAGCAATGTACTCCAATATTTAAAAGTTAATTGAAAAGGTTGGAGTAAATATCGACTTTCAGGTCCGCGTTGCTGAGTTCGTCGTTTTCTGGACTCTAATAGCCAATGTCTTAACTTAATTGTTGACGTTATCATTATTACATCAATTACGTCATATTCATAATTTTGGATAACACTGACTCTCTGGAAGATGGTTGTTCTATTAATTTAAAAAGCCTTATTGAAGTACACGCGGAATTTAATAATCTATTAAATTGTATATCAGGTTACGACTGTGATATAAAGGCATATATACGTATTGAATGTTTACAATACGCAATCAACAGTTGGCACGCTTCAGAATTTTCTCAGATAAAACGAGGCATCTTCAATAATTTTTTAAGCGTACAATTTTTTATTTATTTTTGAACAATTTATTTATCAATTTATTAATTACAATGTCTTAAAGAAAAAAATGAAAGCAGGTGGTAGATACATATACTCAACATAAGTGTGTAGTTATAAGAAACTGTCCTCTTTATTTTGTTTTTCTTTCTGAAATAGTCTTGTTTCGGCATGTTTTTAGGTCCGGAGTGGTCTAACTGGAGCCACTGTAGTGGAAGCTGTGGGCAGGGAACCAGAAGTCGGACCTGTACAAATCGCTGTCACTCATTACACTCAAATACACAAACTGAAACATGTCACCACTTGGTATCGTGTCCTGGTATGAGATAGCTACCTTAAATGTCACAAAGGAGGTTTCATATTTAATGCATATCTATATTTATACCATCATAGAAAGCAGTACGCGTTGCAGAATGGTTTATCAACAAGTGAACGAAGCACACATGTGGATGTTTACGTGCGCGTTATAGAAATACATGTATTGGTTTGCTTTTAATAATTGGTTTAAAATTTTCATTTGGTATGGCAAGACCCTTTGCTATCCGTTCTGTGCAGGAGTTCAATTATTGGAGTAAATTACAGCTGATACGGGCAGTGTCTGAATATATAGCCTAATCACTACTGCTACGATTGCGTGACTACTCTCTCAGAAAATAAATATCTCATCAAAAACATTATTCGAACGTTCCCCGGCACTTTAATGTTAGATATTTTCATTTTCTTTTATATTCTATTTAACCTCTGTTTTCGAAGACATTATGCTATACTAAATTCCATGTTAACCAGCTTTATTTGGTTTAGACATTTCTAACATGATTGGACAGGATATACATGACGGGTTCTAAATATATTTCTCGAAAAGTTTTACTGTCCAAATAATATATTTCCGATGCCGGTTCTGTGTGTTTGTTGTTCGTGTCATGATGGTGTCATGATGTTGTTGTTTTTTTACTTCTGGTCCCCGATTTGACTTCTCGTGTAGGTTTATTGATATTTTATCGTTGACGACTCAATATACCAGATAATTTTTCTTTTTTCTTTTCTTATTTCTTTTATTAAATGTGTTATTCCTCTATATACATGTAGATTTGTGTTACATTCGAAATGTTCATCATAACGGCATTTATTTTAAATATAACCGCATCGTATATCATCATTATTAGTGAAAAGTGAAAGATATTTTCCTTTTATTTTTGCAATAGTCTGGACCACTTTTAGCGAGTGTTCCGTTACCTGTGGAGGGGGAACTCAGTCAAGACATTGTACATATCACTGTTACGGACTTCACAGTCATAGTGAAACAAAAGCATGCCACAGACCAGCATGTGAACCAGGTAATGTAAACATTGTCACATTCCAGCATGTGAACCAGGTAATTCAAACATTGTCACAAACAAGCATGTGAACCAGGTAATTCAAACATTGTCACAAACCAGCATGTGAACCAGGTAATTCAAACATTTTCACAGACCCAGCATGTGAACCAGATAATGTAAACATTGTCACAGACCAGCATACGAACCAGGTAATTCAAACATTGTCACAAACAAGCATGTGAACCAGGTAATTCAAACATTGTTACAAACCATCATGTGAACCTGGTAATGTACATATTGTCACAGACCCAGCATGTGAACCAGGTAGTGTAAACAATGTCACAAACCAGCATGTAAACCTGTTAATGTAAACAATGTCACAGACCAGCATGTGAACCAGGTAATGTATATATTGTCACAGACCACCATGCGAACCAGGTAATGTATATATTGTCACAGACCAACATGCGAACCAGGTTATGTAAACATTGACACAGACCCAGCATGTAAACCAGGTAACATAAACATTGTCACAGACCCAGCATGTAATCCAGGTAATGTAAACAGTGTCACATACCAGCATGTGACCCAGGTAATATAAACATTGTCACAGACCAGCATGTAAACCAGGTAATGTATACATTGTCACAGACCAGCATGTGAACCAGGTTATGTACACATTGTCACAGACCAGCATGTGAACCAGGTAATGTAAACATTGTCACAGACCAGCATGTAAACCAGGTAATGTATACATTGTCACAGACCAGCATGTAAACCAGGTAATTCAAATATTGTCACAAACAAGCATGTGAACCAGATAATTCAAACATTGTCACAAACCAGCATGTGAACCAGGTAATTCAAACATTGTCACAAACCAGCCATTGAACCAGGTAATTCAAAATGAAGGTCTATCTGAACATATATATATATTGTTACTATACACTTCATAGTTCCTGTATTGTCGAAGTGGGGACAATGTAGTGTAACATGTTGAGTAGGGACAAGACATCGTCATTGTGCTCGTCATTGATCTTCCTAACAATCCGCCGAACAAACGCCAATGTATACTAGATTCTAATACAATTAAAAGGTATTTACATATCCACTATTTTGTCTGTTAAGTCACTACAGCTCATGCGCAAGTGTATAGATTCTTGTACAATAACGAAATATTCATAAATGTTCCATGTACTCTAAAGGAAGTTCAGTCACATATATGCCAATGTATACTAGAACATAACATTTATAAATGTTTCCATCTTCTCTTAATAAAGGTCCGTCACAAAAGCACATGATCAGGTACATGTAGTATAATCAAATAATAGACTCGCACTTACATAGGAATATTTCTTCGAAATTTGGTTGAAATCGGTCGAGTTGTTTCTGAGAAGAAGAGGTTTGAAGAAAAAGTTCACGTACCACACCCGATCGTAATGGCTTTCTTAGCCTTTCAAGGCATATTAATTTTACAGAAGCTTCTATTTACTCTTAATGAAGTTCAGTCGAAACAGCGCATTTCCAGATATACTAAGTTCTAATGCAATAACACTGAATTATAGAAGCATCCATCAACTCTTTAGGAAGATAAGCAATATGACAGACTATCGGATCGTCCGTGACCGGAAGTGTTTCTTTATTCCGCTCTGGTATCTGTATAGGTAACTCATACGATGCAGTGTGCACGTCCCACGTTCCCTGCCGTAACAAATGTTTCCATCGTCTGTTCTTTTGTCTAATTATCTGAAATAATTACGCGAATAATGGAAAAGCTACATTCCATTCAGTATCAAATCACAAATATCTTCTTTCCTCCATTAAAACTGTGAAAAAATATAATTGTAATGTATGATATAAAAGAATTTCATCTTTATCGAAAATGATAAACTGGGAAAGTAAACCTTGGCATTTGAAATAATTTGTAAATGAGTTAATGTCTGAAATGACTGATACAATGTATAGAAGAACTTCATCTTTACCGAAAATGAATCCTGACTTTGAGCAATAAAAAAACAGAAAGTTAAAACCGTGATATAATCCGCCTCTTTTAATTTGTCACGTTTAATACAATGATGCATATACAGATCCCTATTTTATTAAAAAAAGTCCGTAATATATCCCCCCCCCCCCCCCCCCATTATCGCCAAACTACCTTTAACACTTTTAAACTGACGGAATCGCTATTTTTTAAGTGGTGAACCCCGTGTCTGATCACGTGTGTGACAAGGTCTCTGTCGTCCAAGCAGTCGCTCTTCAGGTCGCAGAGAATTGCTCCGGTCAAGGTCATCTACCATTCACACCGTTCGTGATCCAGCATTGTAGAGCTCCGGCATCCGTTGCCGACTGGGTCGCTGGTTATAAGGTATGCTATAATTTAGGTCAAGAACCTATGTATTCATATGTCTACTGGAGACTTACAAAAACGGAAGGCACTGCTCATAATACCGGGGTCTAACAAGCAGGTGCTTGAGTGTCATTAAAACGAGGTGTGCTCGGGTGTCATTGTTACATCAACAAACAACGTTACAATGTAAGTTATGACCGCAATCAGAAGATACAGAAAACCCGATGTGACTGGTTTATATGCACAAATTTAAGAACATATGAAGGTATAATCTAGAACCAATGCGATGCTATGATTACTGGGGATTGTTGATTTATATTTGCAAATGTACTTGTACGAATTCATTGACTTATTTTCGTTTGATTGTTGTAAGGTACGTGAACCAATTAATTGACCTATTTCTGATTAGTTATTGTATGAATGTACAACCAATCCATTGCTAAATGTTTATTAATGTGAAGGTATCGACAAGCTGTAACACACTCGCAATGTACTCACCTGTCGCAACATTCTACAACAGTGGTCACCATGATATCATGACAGGAGTGTTTGTTGGATGCGCGACCAATGACGAATTCAAGGTAAAGGTGGAAAAGAAATATTCATAATACAGTTATTACACGTTCTTATTGTAAGGGGCTGTTACAGTCCCAGGAACTGCCGCTTTAATCGTGAATCAGAAGTATTTGCATTGTCATAATACCATCTATGCTAAATAAAGGAAAGAATAAAAAAGAGAGGGACAGTTGGCATACTCTGGTGTACACCCATAAATGTGCCAATCAATTATAGGCCAAGGCGGCGATATTGGATGACCGTTTTGAAAATGAAGCTTGTTACGCACATATATAAATGCCTACCAATGTTCATGTGAAGTTTCATAACTATTTAGCCAGTAGTGTCTTAGATATTGAATAATATTATGAAGAAATGCAGCAAAATTTACAAGCTCCCTACAATTTTTGGGAAGACTTTCATTGAAATAACAAGCAATAATCAACCCCTTTTTGTGACTGACGCTAAGCTAAGCTAACGCTGGCCGTGTTTTTGTCTACTTTATCTGTTGTTTATTTACTTGTCTTTGTGGATTTTGCCTGTTGTCCATTTACTTGTCTTTGTCGACCTTGCCTGTTGTTTTTGTATTTGGCTTTGTCGACTTTGCCTGTTGTTTATTTCTTTCAGGTAATCACTAGCTCCTGCGGAGTGTCACCACAGGTTATGCACATTTCAAGCAAAAATGGGACATTCAATCACTTTTACCAAGTAAAGTGGTAATTATTGGAATAAATCATTTCTACATTATGGATTTTCGTTTGTTCTTCATCAAATCTTCATTGTTGAAAATAATAATAATAGTTTCAGGATCCCCTTAACGTTTCTTCAACTGTTACTACGCATTGGTGATTTTTTTCCATATGTGAAATGGAAAGATTCAATAATCCAAAGATAATCGACAGCAGTGCTCCAAGTGTAAAACTGCATCGCCGAGATAAGAACCCTAGACTTCAGATTGTAATACTATCTCTCTAATCGACTGATGTGAGAAAGTAACCGTAAACGTTCGCAATAGTTGGTATTAGTTTTCAGGTATTTCATGCCTTTTCAGGCAACAGTCAAAACTATTTTCCCGAGGTGGCGGGATGAATCCGGTGATTTTTTTCCCGATGCCGTAGGTAGTGCTATTAGGAATGTGGATAATTTGAGCTGTACAGTACTGATTGAGAATGTCAAGCTGACCCCTCGATTTATATAGGGAACCAGGTAACAATTATTGTTTATTCATAGATTTAAACACAGTCTCATTACAAGTGCATGTACACTTGTAAGAACATCTCATCCACGTACAGTAACATAACCTCGTAACATCCACGTACAGTAACATAACCTCGTAACGTCTGCGGTGCGTCTCAAATATTTCAGCTAAGTAATGTAAGTTGTATCAAACTCATATCTCCCTAGCTTTTAAGACATGGACACTCTTTCTGAAATCTACGACGCAGACACTCTCTCTGCCTAAAACAGTACATGACAGGTTCCTTTTGCTGTACAAAACAAGACTCCCATATCGTACCGTACTGTGTCTTGTTTATTCCGAATATCCATGCAACATAATGTTCCGAATTATTCGAAGTTTATATCTCTATTCAGGACAGCACCAAATTAAAGATGTCAGTCAATTGCCTCGTAGCTATACTCTAAATATCAGTATGTACAGATATGTACTTTTGTTTCAGTATCCAATATTCACGTAACCTCATACCCTAAATTAGCTGAGAGATGGACTTCTGTTTTCTTGTAGTATACACACTCGTCTAGCCAGGTGGCGATACAAGTCTCACAATAAACATTCGCCATTTGCATTATGTCGGTTGAATGATGCATGGATATATCAGTGTTAAACGGAATACACATGATACCTGAAGGTTTGTTGTTTTATTATTATATTGTATATATTGATATTGCGGTGTTTCTCGATTATCTGCTGGGATATCCTTCGTCTTGAATCGTATACACTACGTTGACATATTATGTTGTTCTATGTCAATATGTAGCCTTTCCAACTATTTTTTTAATGTTCGGTTTAAACCATTGCAAAGCATTGAAAAAGAATGCTAAGTGCATCCATATGTTAGAAGAACGCTTGTTTGCCATTGGCCCAATCAGTTTCAATGAATTTCGTTTTGTAAACGTCAAGTGAAGTATGTTAATGAGGGGAGGTAACTCAATAAGTACAAACATAGTAATAAAAATAATAAAGGGAAATGACTGCCACATATTTTTATATACTTTATCATTATAGTCTGTTTTACAAAATATATCCACACAAATGTGTCATGTCTGCAAATTCAGGTACTTATAACATTGTTGGATATTTTTATGAGCATTCATAAGGAATGAAATAAGAATATATTTTGTTTTGCCAACCATGATAAAATCTTTTTATGTATTTCTTTAATGAATTACAAATGAGAATGAATTACTTTCAAATTTAACGGAACCAGCATCAATATCTGATTTCATTTCTACAAGAGTGAGTTCATAAATATTACTTTCCTCTCTATCGTAATTAGACTGTCAATATTTAACCTAAAGCAAAAAGGTAAAGATTGTTTAATACAGGCATAGCATGTTAGATGTATTTTAAATTGAAGCAATATGCTCATGTTACTTATAAAATGAAAATAAGTTCGAAAAATGGCATCAAATTTATATAGAGATTCGGGTTGGATACAATGAAACTCACTGTGTAAATATGTATTGATTGCATGCCATAATGGGAAAGATTGTTTTGGTTTCTTTAAAATACTTTTATAGCACAATTAAATTCCATCTTATGATTTGGCAAGTTTAACTATGAAATTAAGATTAAAGCAAAAGTTTCTTTGCTTTTAAAATCAGACAAAATAAAACATCCATTTTTGTTATGGGGTTCAACAAATGTGTGATGAGGAGACAGATAGTGATAATTTAGTTTTTTGGGACCTGGGCATTACTTTGTAACAATTGTTAAGACAAAAACCTGGACTATAGAAAACTCCATCCTTTTCATTCAAGAAATATTAGTGGAGGGAGATAACTTCATTCAGAGTTATGGGGGATCAGGGCCTTACTCCGTGGCGTTTATTAAAAAAAAACGTGAAAAGTATAGATTATCCCATCCATTTCATTCAAAAACTGTTAGTCAAGGGAGATAATTTCATTCAGAGTTTTGGGGGATCTAAGCGTTACTGTGTGGCATTTGTTAAAAAAAATGCCTGAAGAGTATAAACAACCTTATCCATTTCCATTCATGAAATGTTAGTGAATGGAGAAAATTGCATTCAGACAATTCTGCACTGGCTGATAGCTAATAATTATGACACCTCTTTTTCACATGACCATACACAGGAAATAATTTACAACAGTTACTTGAGCAAGTGCAAAAACCTCTTTATAAAAAACGGGGAAATGCATGTAGCAACATTATCATAGGTAATTCATGGTGATTTCTGAAATGGTGATGTGAAAGGGTTAGTTTTCATCATGTACTGTCATTACAAATCTTGTTGACAACCTAAAATATTTCTTTATGATATGAACACACTTTCCCTTTCCATTCCTCATCCTTTCCTTCATCTGTAAAAATGTGTGTGACATGTTTTCCAACCAGGGACTGTGGTACATTTAGGATATCTGCATTCGTGGATTAACCAGGGACTGTGGTACATTGAGGATATCTACATTCGTGGATGAACCAGGGACTGGTACATTGAGGATATCTACATTCGTGGATGAACAAGGGAATGGGGTACATTGAGGATTTCTACATTCGTGGATGAACCAGGGACTGTGGTACATTGAGGATATCTACATTCGTGGATGAACCAGGGACTGGGACATTGAGGATATCTACATTCGTGGATGAACCAGGGACTGGTACATTGAGGATATCTACATTCGTGGATGAACCAGTGACTGTGGTACATTGAGGATATCTACATTCGTGGATGAACCAGGGACTGTGGTACATTGAGGATATCTACATTCGTGGATGAACCAGTGACTGTGGTACATTGAGGATATCTACCTTCGTGGATGAACCAGGGACTGTGGTACATTGAGGATTTCTACATTCGTGGATGAACCAGGGATTGTGGTACATTGAGGATTTCTATATTCGTGGATGAACCAGGGACTGTGGTAGATTGAGGATTGCTACATTCGTGGATGAACCAGGGGCTGTGGTACATTGAGGATTTCCACATTCGTGGATGAACCAGGGTCTGGTACATTGAGGATTTCTACATTCATGGATGAACCAGGGACTGTGGTTCATTGAAGATTTCTCCCTTCGTGGATGAACCAGGGACTGTGGCACATTGAGGATATCTACATTCGTGGATGAAACAGGGACTGGTACATTGAGGATATCTGCATTCGTGGATGAACCAGGGACTGGGACATTGAGGATTTCTACATTCGTGGATGAACCAGGGACTGTGGTACATTGAGTATTTCTACATTCGTGGATGAACCAGGGACTGGTACATTGAGGATTTCTACATTCGTGGATGAACCAGGGACTGTGGTCAATTAAGGATATCTACATTCGTGGATTAAAACACTGGAATTTTGTTAAACACATATTTTTCTACAACACTGATTAGGTTGTTTGAAAGTTCCTGAACACTGAACTGTTTTCCGTGGCTACTAAACTTTAACAGAACTTTGTCCTTTGTTCCTATGGTAAAGAGTTATTTGCAGATATTCAACTGGTTTTTCTAAGCTGCCAATTCATCTTTGTTCGTTGTAAAGTTGGATAGTTCAAAATCATTTTTTCCCAGTGTTTGCCAAAGTCCAAGATTACCATACTGATCTATTGTCTGTTCTTTTTCGTGGATGTTTTCTTTCTTTTGTTTTTCTTTCTTACTTTTAACAATACGTTTTCTTTCCCCAATCATTTTCAATTGGTCACTGATATTATATTGGATTGAAATTCTTTTTCAATAGATGATTTACTACTTTAAAACAGTACAAACCTTTCTAAAATAAATCTGTATAAACATCTTGTGCTGATTGTTTCAGCAAAGAAACAAGTAGATCATCTGGCTCTTTTTTGGGGACAACAAATAATTTGATGTGGTTTGACACTAACATAATGTTAGGATTTTCAATGATACATGACAAGAACTCAACATTTCTGTTGTAGATGTCGACCATATCTAGCGCTGTTTCTACCTCGCCTCCTGCTTTCTGCCAGTATTGCTCCGTGACGATTTTGAATAACAAACCAAGTGATCTTAAACTAGGTGTCATGCTATCATTAGACAGGTGATCTTAAACTAGGTGTCATGCTATCATTAGACAGGTGATGTTAAACTAGGTGTCATGCTATCATTAGACAGAGTTTGACAATGAAGACATTGATGAAGTTCAATGAAGAGTTTGAGGTTTTTAAATAAGAGAGAAGATGATCACCAGCGGTATTGTGAAAAAATGAATTAAAACATGTTTCCATGCATTTTCATTATTGGTATTTTCTTAATCCCTTTGTTTTTCATGCAGCAGCAAGGTTAGGGTCACCAGTACCATCTTTAAAGAAAAACTTTGCTACAGATTTTAAAAGAAAATATGTTGAAGATTCCTTGTTTTGGCCTTCAGTTGTTATGCCTAACTCTTTTTCTTTAGTTGGTAACACTTTTAAACAAACATCACTAAACTGGAGCAGGGGATGAACAGCACATTTAAAAGAATTGTTTTCTATTCCAATGTCGTTTGCTAAAATCGTATTTGTTTCCTGTTCTGTGGCACTTCTGTCAGTCATGAAATTCGAAACATTACTTAGAATGGAAGTTGAAGCATCCGATGCAATATCACGTATAATTTCTTTGGTTGTGTCAACATATGTTTGTGCTTTTCCATCTTTTACTTCTCTAACACCAGCTGTTAACTCTTTCTCTCCAGTTGAAAACTGGACACCAACATAATGTTGTTAAATGTTGTCCTGCAACAATACCTAATTCTGAGGTAAGGGACGCTGCCGCTGACATACTAGGCAGGTTACTACAGCAAATGTTTACATCTACCAATCCCAGTACTGATTTGATGATTGGAGCAATATGCTCCGAAGCAACATTTCAACTTAAAAAAACATTAATACAGTTGTGGGATCGCACAACGTTACACGATGTGCGGTGTGCGCACGATGTGTGCACGGTGTACGAACGGTGTGTGCACGATGGGCGAACGATAAAAAGCTGAACGATCATTGCTTGCGCACATATGTGCGCACGATGGACGGACGTTGTGCGATAACAATCGTGGTTGGTGTAAATTGAGAAATGCCTTAATAATTTATACGGTTTCGTGTTTAGACATATAAATTTGATGTTTACATATGTTTCTATATTCTAGCAACATCTATAAACTTATCTTTCTGTCTATATATACTCATATTTAGGAATTCTGTTTTCTGTGTTTTTAAACAAACTTAATCGACTCATGTAAATCACAACACAATCCCGTATACAGGTAAACATAACCACTTTGTACATGTACCTGGACCGTAGTTTTCTCCCCGCCTGGGGCATTTACGTAACTCGTCGGGTAAGGCCGGGGTGTGAAAATCCAGGTGAAGGGGAGCTATAGGCAAACGAAGGCAAATAACAAATACTATTCATTACGGTCAAACGGTATCGCATATCAGCTCTGCGTGTCAGGCACTGGTCAGGTAAAACTCCGGACACTCATAAAATTGTTATTTACCTGTTCTGTTACCTTGGAGCCAAACCCATTCTTGGCAGCCTAACGGTCGCTGTAATACTGTGTAACACGCATTGTGAAATTGTATAATCTTCATTATTGTGATGAGAAATGACAGATATATACAGTGTACATTATCGCATACAAGCCTTCCGTATTTTTGTCATTTCGTAAGTTTGATCTACAAATGATACCAAATCGCACAGTTGTGCGGAGAGAAGCGCACAACGGGGCGAACGATTGCTTAATCGCACAGTTGTGCGCACCATGTGTGGACGATGTGCGGACGGTGTGTGAACGATGTATGCACGGTGTGCGCACGCTGTTTTTGTTGCGTTGTGCTGTCCCGCAACTGTATATTTTTCTGAGTTTGGATGAATATGGTTTTCCTTTAACACTGTCACGAAAAGAAATGTCATCAATTTTCTTTAGCAACCTTTTATCATTAATATTCTCATCAATTAGAGAGTATACATTCTGAAGTTCAAGTTTCAGCTGGTTGTATTCTTGACTGACTTACACTGCACTCCTTTGTGATCAATTTGTATTTACACTTGGTTTGCTTTATTTTTTCTTATTTTTTTTTTACGAAGTAAAATAACTGTGTCCTGTAGTCTCTGATTTTTGTTTTTAATTAACCTATACTGGAATGACAAGGTTTGGCTTTTGAGCAAATGATTTTTGCTGCAATACTGCTTTGTTTTTTGTTTGCAGCAGCAGAGAGTCTACAAGTTGGAAAAACAAACTGTTTTCTGTAGTATTTATTGAGTAAATGTTTGTCAGAGGTTTTTTTAATTGTTTAATTTTAGCAATTACTCGTCTAGCTTTAACATGCAGGCTAAGTTTATTTAAACTGTTTGTCTGTCTCCCAGACAATTCACAAGCAAGCTGATGGAACAATGTGACATTTCCTTGAACTCGATTTAACAGTTCAGAAATGCTCTGGTTGGTCATTGACATAATGACAGTTCATGAAAAAAAGTTGGAAAATTACTAGATGAAAAACTGTATGCTGTTCAAAATGTAAAATATTTATGTCTCCTCAGAATTTGTATGAAACAAAATAATAAATAAGCATCCTTAATATCCTAGTACAAAACAATGAGGTTAGTAAACAAACATGTTGTGCATTGTCAGAAATGTGTTAAAGGGAATAAATAAGATCTTATTTTGCACCTTGTGATGTCATGAAACCGATTTTGATTTTAAATATCCCATGTCTCCATATTCTTTTATATGCTTTATCATTATAGAATATTACCATAAAATGTCATTAAATTAAATTAAATTAATTTCACTATTGAAGAACACCAGTATGACTGTGATATATTTTAAGGTAGCATAACTTGTACTGATTGTTTTATATAGAAGAAATTAAAAAAAAGTGTTGTATATATATTCATTTGCAGAAATTTACTGATACTAAAGATTCATACCATATGTGGTTAAAATCCATGGAGTATCCATGATGAATGATGAATGATGAATCCATGATGAATGCTGTCCCTCCCACCAATTAAATGTGATAATGTTTGCTAGGGTGAGCTAAAATAAATAATCAAAATAAATTTGAATACAAACGATAATAATGAAATTAATATTTATACATTTATTAAATGTGTCTTAGACAGCACGGAATGAATCAGTGACAATTTTCCCAGAAGATTCACTGCTTATTATAATTGGGTCTGCAGTTCTCATGCACATCCTCTTGTACCCTCGCACAAGTCTTACAGAAGCACAAGAGGAAGAACTTGTGCATTGGGACACAATGTCATCCATGTCATATGCTAAAGATGTTTTGTCAAGGCTAATGCACGACCCTTGTACAGTTGTATCACTAGAGTCAGAAAACATATCACATGATCCTGGCTAAGTTTCACTAGAACCCTAAGTGTGAGAGCCGGAGGTAATGGACAGATCATTTGTATCACCTGAGCCAGAAAACAGATCACAAGGTCCTGGCTAAGTTTCACTAGAACCCTAAGTGTGAGATCCGGAGGTAATGGACAGATCATTCGTATCACTAGAGCCAGAAAACAGATCTCAAGGTCCTGGCTAAGTTACACTGGAACCCTAAGTGTGAGAGCCGGAGGCAATGGACAGATCATTTGTATCACTAGAGCCACAAACCAGATCACAAGGTCCTGGCTAAGTTACTCTAGAACCCTAAGTGTGAGAGCTAGAGGTAATGGACAGATCATTTGTATCAATAGAGTCAGAAAACAGATCACAAGGTCATGGCTAAGTTTCACTAGAACCCTGAGTGTGAGAGCTGGAGGTAATGGCCAGATCATTTGTATCACTAGAGTCCGAAAACAGATCACAAGGTCCTGGCCAAGTTTCACTAGAACCCTAAGTGTGAGAGCTAGAGGTAATGGACAGATCATTTGTATCAATAGAGTCAGAAAACAGATCACAAGGGCCTGGCTAAGTTACACTAGAACCCCTTAGTGAGAGAGCTGGAGGTAATGGACAGATCATTTGTATCACTAGAGCCACAAACCAGATCACAAGGTCCTGGCTAAGTTACACTGGAACCCTAAGTGTGAGAGCCGGAGGCAATGGACAGATCATTTGTATCACTAGAGCCAGAAAACAGATCTCAAGGTCCTGGCTAAGTTACACTAGAACCCTAAGTGTGAGCGCTGGAGGTAATGGACAGATCATTTGTATCACTATAGCCAGAAAACAGATCACAAGGTCCTGGCTAAGTTACACTGGAACCCTAAGTGTGAGAGCCGGAGGCAATGGACAGATCATTTGTATCACTAGAGACAGAAAACAGATCACAAGGTCCTGGCTAAGTTAGAACCCCTTAGTGTGAGAGCTGGAGGTAATGGCCAGATCATTTGTATCACTAGAGTCCGAAAACAGATCACAAGGTCCTGGCTAAGTTACTCTAGAACCCTAAGTGTGAGAGCTAGAGGTAATGGACAGATCATTTGTATCAATAGAGTCAGAAAACAGATCACAAGGTCCTGGCTAAGTTACACTAGAACCCCTTAGTGTGAGAGCTGGAGGTAATGGACAGATCATTTGTATCACTAGAGTCAGAAAACAGATCACAAGGTCCTGGCTAAGTTACACTAGAACCCTAAGTGTGAGAGCTGGAGGTAATGGACAGATCATTTGAGGGACCCCCAAAAGTACATGTACACTCATGACTTGCATGTATGACACATTGCATGCATTTTTATCACTGCCATCCTGGATGTTTTCATGGTCCAATTTATACGATAAATGTTCATCGGGCGTTATGAAAATATATTCCCCGAAAATAAATATCTGCATTATAGTCTCATGTGCATAATTACAAAATGTGGGCACAGGAGGTAAAATATAATATGGAGGCACGTTAATCAAAATACAATCACTTCCATCAGTTATTGGAATCAAGTCGCCTTCGCTTACAGAACTCTTGAAAGTTAGTTTTTTTCTGTAAAAAATGGTGTACATGTTCAATGTTCATGTTTTATTAATAAAATATCTTGCCTAATAGTTAAGACCCTTTTTTCATCAATCTTAAATTAAACTGCCATGCAATGTATTTGATTTTATTTATACCGTTATTATCATGTGAAACTGATAAATGGTATCCTTTTGGTTAAATGTAATTTTAATTTTAATTAAATTTAATTCATGTTAAAGAAATTATATATGATTTTTTTTTTGTTATCCTTTGGGGGTAAATTGAATATTAATTTTAATATTATTTTTTTGGTTCTATGTATAATCAAAATATTCTTACCCATTTGTAGATGCCATTTTGTTCACTTGTTTATGAAAATAATGAATACCTGTAAAAAGAAATCGTATTTTAATTTTGAAAGTAGTAATAAATTTGAAATGGATTATAAGTAAAGTGGAATAACTCTTTTATCTTAATCTTATGTTGTAAACTGGCTACCAATTTGTAAAATTCCTGCATCTACATGCATTTACGAAATATTCTGAAATATGTCCATTAAATCCTCACATCATTAAGAAATACAATATGATATACAATAAGATATGAAAAACTTTGATAAATTTAAGTTATGCTTATTCAACACGTATTACGAAGCTTGCATACTAAGAGCCTTGCGTTGACAAGCATTTAATTTTTATTGATATTATATTCATATTTAATTGGTTTTATATCTATTCTATGCATATGCGATACGAAAAATTATTTACTAATCAATTTTTTTCGCGTTTTTATAAATGCCGACTTAGGGAAGTTTTCCGTCATAGCTCTTTATACAGTCCTTTAGCTTTCTTCCATTTCTGACAAGCCCACTGTGCCACATTCGTCCCTTTTATCAAAACGTCAAACTTATTGTAATTTAAATTTCATAAAGTGGCTAGTGCTATTCAATTACAATATCAGCCTGCTTTGTTTAAGTATGTTAGATATCACTCCAGTAATTTCCAAACGGAAGTTAAAGGGAGGTTACTGTTAAAGGCAAACCTCCACCATTGACGTGTGGAATCGAGCATGTGAACGCTTTCGTGAATACGGCCCAAGGTCGTCCTCTTCTTTACCTACTATTTACTGAACAATGCGAAAAATTAGGCCGTTCATCATTCAATGTGTTGTCAACACCAATTTAAACAAATATGTACAAATCATACACTGTCCTGAATCTGGTAATAATTATTTGAGGTTCTTATGTACCGCTTTATCACAACCTACATGTAGTTCGTAGATAAGACTTTCTATCGAAGTATCAAAGGGACTTAGATATGTTTCGAATAATGAACCTTAATACTGTTTATTATATACTTGATACTTTCTCGTAATTCCAATAGCCGCACTCCATACAAATGACAAATTCTATAAAATAACAGAAACATTATTCAAACTCGTAATCGATAAAACAAACTAGATAAAAAAAACAAGGCAAAGTTTCTATGAAGACCATTTAAAAAGCAGAAGGAGAATAAGACAAGACCAGGTGTTACTGAGGAGAAACGACAACACTTGTCATGTACATTTCTGTTGAAACAAAGTAATGTCGTGTCACCATCTCGGGTAGTGGCAATAACACTACCAGGCTCACTTATGAGCAAAATCGAAAAAAGCAACCTTCAAAATCTGAGGAGGATACATACGATCAACATGGTCAATATTATTTAGTGTCGTCCAAAGACAGCACATTACCGATATATCTGAATGGACAATTGAAGGACCTGGCTGTGTTTTGCTACCAGAGGGAACAGGTGCGAAAAACTCCTGTATCAAAAATTCGGAACTGTCGAAGAGTTTAGGTTAAAATTCCAAAGTTATGGAATTTTGTGCTAGTGAATGTGGTCTGCTAAAAGCTTTAAATAGAAATACTGACCAAGGAAAAACTATAACTTTTTCAAGTTCATAAAAAATTATTTTTACCATATTAATAGTTGTATACTATGTACATACACATTACAACGACATGTTTAGAAGTAAAAACCAACAGTTGATAACGTTCTAAAATATGCTCACGAAGTAATAAAAGCAGAACTTCACGTTATGTGGACAACAGTGTTCACCTTCATGTCATATAGACCACAGTGTTAACCTTCACGTCATATGGACCACAGAGTTCACCTTCACGTCATATAGACCACAGAGTTCACCTTCACGTCATATAGACCACAGCGTTCACCTTCATGTCATATAGACCACAGTGTTCACCTTCATGTCATATAGACCACAGCGTTCACCTTCATATCATATGGACCACAGAGTTCACCTTCACGTCATATGGACAACAGCGTTCACCTTCACGTCATATGGACAACATAATTCACCTTCACGTCATATGGACCACAGCGTTCACCTTCATGTCATATCGACCACAGCGTTCACCTTCATATCATATGGACCACAGAGCTCACCTTCACGTCATATGGACAACAGCGTTCACCTTCACGTCATATGGACAACAGAGTTCATCTTCACGTCATAGGGACCACAGAGTTCACCTTCACGTCATAAGGACAACAGAGTTCATCTTCACGTCATATGGACAACAGAGTTCATCTTCACGTCATATGGACAACAGAGTTCATCTTCACGTCATATGGACCACAGAGTTCACCTTCACGTCATATAGACAACAGTGTTCACCTTCACGTCATATGGACCACAGAGTTCACCTTCACGTCATATGGACAACAGAGTTCATCTTCACGTCATATGGACCACAGAGTTCACCTTCACGTCATATGGACCACAGAGTTCACCTTCACCTCATATGGACAACAGTGTTCACCTTCACGTCATATGGACCACAGAGATCACCTTCACGTCATATGGACAACAGTGTTCACCTTCACGTCATATGGACAACAGAGTTCACATCAATCACACTGCATCAGGCACGTTTACTTATCACGAACATATACTATCAATCTTGAAAGCATTGTTAGTCAAACAAATAATAGGTTTCATTGATTGCATATAAATATATACAAACAGAATATACTTTTTCACCCGATATTTCACATATACCGAAAAAATTGGGAATCACTATATCTCAAGCAAAAAAGAAAGACACCACTAGATTCGGAAACATATTTTTGCCTGGTGTAATGAAAGCTGAGTGTGACCGATTTAAGTACCGGAATTATCAGACAGGTCACACCTTTAGATATATCTAGCATTAGTTCGGGAGCTGGAATTGATAAGCACGGATAGTTGACTACATAACAAGCAGAATTCAGAGGTAAAAGAAATTCATCAAGCTATTCTTATAAAATTGATATAAATGCATATCTTGTTATCTTGAAACAATTACGAAATATTTCTCATAAACATGAAAAGATTATGGAATCATTGCTATTTAAATACACTATGTTGTTTAAATTCTAACTCCACGTGCTAATGAGATGGCGTACAAATTAGCAATGCATAGTCCGACATTTAATTTACCTTAAACGTTATTATGCATTGTAGTACAAAACTGTGTTTAGGCCAGGGTTGAAGTAGGACATATACTGAACATTTGACATTTACATTGCATGTAATTATCTTAAAATTCTGACATATTTAACATCACAATTAAGTTGTTCTTATTCCAATGGTTATCTTCCCCTGAACAGTTATACATGCAAATGTATATGTTGTAAACATTGAATGATGCCAATATGATGTCATTGCAATAATAGTTTATTTCAGAACAACGATGTTACGGATTGTGCTGTTTATGCTAAGCACCAGCCTGATCCCAGTCCTGGGAGCAGAAGAGTGTCTGTGTACTAACTCTGATGTGGTCATACGGACAATGCCAAGTCCAACAGCTCCAGTGGCTGGAAAACTGGCTACAGGCTCGTGTCTGAAACCGTCTGACTTTACACGAAGTGACAGATGGTTACAAATCACTGGAGACCAGGGACCTGTAAGTTATATATTTGTTGTTGCAAGGAGTTGGGATAAGTAACAGTCAATCTATTTGCCAGAGGAGTTGGGTCCGCAGACACAAACCGTCGTTTGTTTGTATGGGCAGGTCCTACCTGAGAAAAATCTATCCAAAATGGAATGTTTCGCTGGAACTTTTGTTAACTTTCAGAATATTTTAACATTTTATGTCTTTTTCCGTTGTGTCGTGTATTGAATTGTAAAGTTATCAAGTTTACGTAGCGAAGGCAATCGAAGTCTTAATTGATGGAAACTTACATTTTGATAATAATAAATTGTTACATTGTTCTGTCATTGTTTGTCATGACAACACTTTTATCATCTCTCGCATGTAGGAACATACCAACGGCCACCTGTGGCAAAACAAACCACGAAAGTATACATATCTCTTTATTCATAGAGCAGTACATAATTTTCAACAAAACAAAATTAAATAGCATAATGTCCAAATAGATTGATAAATTATATTTGGTTCATCATATAACCACCGGCCAAATATAAGTAAAATCACTTGAAGTAGCCATTTTGTTTATTGACGTATTAGTAATAACTTTTTTTTTTTTTTTACAGTCTGGTTACCTGTTTGAATCTGATGCTTTGCAACGTAAGCCGTGCACAGGTAACACCTAGTATATTTTCAGTAAAATTTTTACTTTTTGTATTATCCTGTATTGTTTAAAAATAAGCCAATTTCTATTGGAAGTTAAATTTACATACATAAATACAGTAGAAAATTTAGGCATTCGACCCTACATTATACAAAAGATTTTAGTTTCAAGATATTAAGAAAGGGCTATAAATGTAGTCGACATTTACAAAATGTGTGCATACGTGATTATGGAGTTCGTCTATATCTGTAAGGATAATTGTATTGCTAAGCATATCATTCATCGAGTGTTCTTATATGAGAGCCGATTCATTAGTTCAATTATAGCCATTACTTTTATTTAACTATTTAAACAAAAGGAGTATATTATTCCTATACATGGTTAAGATACTTTCAAAATAAATTACTATATGTCTTATTCGATAACTTCCAAAGTATAAGATCATGAACACTAAAAAGTAGACATTACTATCGACATATTGTGTCTATCATCATCACCGTCACCATCACCACCACCACCATCATCACCATCATCACCACCACCACCACCACCACCATCACCACCACCGCCATTATCCTTATCATCATCACCACCTCCACCACCACAAACACCACCACCATCACAACCACCATCACCACCATTACCACCATCATCACCACCACCACCACCACCACCACCATCACCACCACCGCCATTATCCTTATCATCATCACCACCTCCACCACCACAAACACCACCACCATCATCAACACCACTACGAAGACCACCATCATCATCATAATCATCATCACCGCCACCAACACCACCCCCACCACCACCACCACCACCACCACCACCACCACCACCACCATTATCCTTATCAGCATCACCACCTCCACCACCACCACCACCATTATCCTTATAATCATCACCATCGTCATCATCATCATCATCATCAGTTTTCCCATCTCTATCATTATTCATAAAAGTCCCGCAAAGTGAAGGTTTTTTGAGAAACGATTAATCGAAGGTTTCCAGCGAATAGTTATATTTTTGACAGTGTTATACATATTTGCTATGATTATTCTCGGATTCATATTATTATGTATTTATAACATGATATAATAATACACTTCATAAGCGTTGTCAATAAATCTCTGTCTGTGGTGTGTGTTATGTGTTCCGAGTCTATAAGGTCTGTGTAATATGTACACTACATGTGCATTTCAATGAAATGAAATTCTTGCATTTGATGTCGATTACCACTTAATCCGTATCCAGTTACTAATTGCTGAGTCCAGAATAATTTATTCACCTCTAACTACTTGTAACGGATACATATAACAATATGTTACTAGCAGCATGATGGTCGTGTATTGAAGGTAATACAATACTAATGAGACTGGTCAGCAAACAAAATAAATGGCATTATAACCAATGTATATAACATAGAAGGTTTGCCAAAAACATCACAATTATTTTATGAATACAAGTTATATTTAAAAATTGCTTAGCAAATGGTATATTTCTATTAACCTAGGTACACTTTCTAGGAGAGCAGGCTCGTTCTGTCCTTCCCATTGTCAATCTGATTGTTGTGACGATCGAAATTCCCATCACCATGGTGAGTTAATATTTCTGTCTGATACAAATGTACTTATGCCCAATCAGAATGAAGAGACTAGTGTTATTTGTCCTCATGCTGGACCTGATTGCCTGCCACAAGGAACGCATGTTCGTTAACATTTTGTTATTGTTTATCCTACTTATATTGGTTTGTTCTATTCATATTGAACTTCAGTTTCTACAATGAAAAAAATGCTACTCGTTAGTTAAGCTCTACAAATATTAAACTTTATTATCTACCATATGAAAAAAAAACATAGCGATGTTACACCTGACAAAATGTGGTGATTTAAAATATCGGACTTCATTTTCTACCATGACAAAAGCATGTTATTAGTGAGAGGCCTGTCCTAAAAATGTTTTACTATTATATCTACCATAAGAACAAATTTAACATTATAATGTTACACATTAGTGGTGTAACCTACAAGAAGGGAACTGTTTTATCTTCCATGTGAAAAACATCTTCGCTATAAGTCGACACGGCAATAATTTGCCCTATATATATTGGACTTCAGTATCAACCATAACTATTTGTTTGTTGCTTTACATGTAATTGCTTAATTTTAAATTAAGTCGTTAGAAAACATGCTCGCTGTTGTTTTCATTCTTATTACGTATATAACCTTGAGCTTACATAATGTACTTATAATTTACAGGAGTATATTGTTATTCATGTGGTGCGCACTGTTGCAATCAGAATCAGGATGATGGTATGTTTACAGATTAATTCACCCTTTAACAATTTGAATATTCAATCCATATTATTAAAGCAATAATTGTCTAATGAAACGTTACTTTTAATTCAGCTTGTAGGTTAGTAACTTCAAACTTTAAAAGATTTTGTTAGCATATTTATTTATCTATTTATTTATATCAAACAGGTTTACAAAAAATGAACTATTAATGCCAACTGTTTTGTATTTAGCTGAATATAATTTGGCGTTTTATTTCATTTTCAGTTGATTTAACATGTGAGAATACATTTCTTGTGAAATGCAAATACTCGGACATGTATAAGTTAATTAACGAGTGTGGACTTAATATTGAAATTCACGTCCAAGTCAGTATTCCCCAACACGTAACATAGATGATATTGGCATTTCCAACCAGTGCAGTTCTTTTCATTCACTGCAATCAAACCCGCAGATATACGTTCAGCTGTTGACAAAGTGACGTTTTAATATTGGGGTGTTTTGATATACCCTTCAAAATTCAGTTGATATTCTTACATGTATCAGCTTTGAATGTTTAACTGAATTGTTGACGTTATTATATTTACATGAATGACGTCATAACTTTAATTTGTGGTATAAAGGTATGCAATCAAAATTCAGTGCGCTACAGATTTTACCAATTCCAGCTTCGTTCCTAGTGACCATAAAAGAAGACCATAAACAGGTCGATGCTGAATTAACATGAACTTAAAGTATTTTGTCTTTAAATGATAAGTGAATGCACTGTTAATTAAAAATAATAATAGAAATTGTAATTTTTTGTTAAAAATCAAATTATGTGTTTATTAATCACAATGTCTTTTAGGAACTGAATAGAAATCGGAAGCACATTGATTTACATATTCATGTGATTAATAGATAAAATCTACATAAGTGTGGGAAGTTATAAGAAATTTTCCTCTTTATTTTGTTTTTCTTTCTGAAATAGTCTTGTTTCGGCATTGTTTAGGTCCGGAGTGGTCTAACTGGAGCCACTGTAGTGGAAGCTGTGGGCAGGGAACCAGAAGTCGGACCTGTACAAATCGCTGTCACTCATTACACTCACATACACAAACTGAAACATGTCAACACATGATATCATGTCCTGGTATGAGAAAGCTGCCTTAAATGTCACAAAGGAGATTGTTATATTAAATATATAGCTATATAAATACCATCATAGATAACAGTACGCTTTACAGAATGATAAATAAACAAGAGAACGAAGCACACATGTGGATGTGTACATGCGCGTAATAAAAACACAGATACTGGTTTGATTTTATAATATTTTCAATTCTTACGGTAATGCCCTGCAGTATTCGTTCTATGACGAGGTTCAGGTATGAGAATACAACCGCAGCTGCTACGGGTTATTCATGAGTACAAAGCCTGATCACTACTGGTACGATTGCGTGACTACACACTCCGAAAATAGTTCCTTAAATTAACTATTCAAAACGTTAAATAGCACTTAATTTAATTCGACATTAGTTGAATATGATTTTTCTATTCAGTTTAGATATTCCTCTTTTTTCCTAAAACTAAATCTTTCGAACTTTCGGGGAAAACAGCGCGCATGACGCCAGTTGATCCTCTGTTCTAGTTCTTGTTATGCGCATGTACTCGCCGAAAACTACTGGACATTTTGAATTGTAGGGAAAACACAATTCTCGGTACATTTCTTATATGTTAACAAAAACATAAGCAATACACTACATATGTGTTGTGTTGCAGACCTACTGGTATACACTACAACATGTATCGCAGACGAACATATCACGCTTACCATCAGTATGTCTGCCGCACAAGAAGCGGTTCTACCAGCAGATCTGCAACATCTATGCAGCTTATTGCTTAAATATAGAAATATTTATATACATTATAAGTCTAATTCAGTCATAAAAAAATGATAATAACCTTTCCCGCAATTACTGAACATTCATGATGATATAGCGTACAATGACAATACCATATTCAACTCCTCGATTGAATCAGTGTATGACAAACCTATTAGTATAATTCTAACTGGTGGTTACAGTAGAGCAAGTACATGTATTTGAAGTAATGTTTTTTCATATTTTCTCCGCTAAAGTATCGTTTTCATTATAGTTTATTTTCCTACCTAATAGAATTGGTGAGGTATCATGAGAGCATCGTTAGTCGCCATGTTGGCCACACGTGTAGCCAGAATCGCCTAAAATCCGAATTACATCATCGCTTCCACAGAGTGGTTTTCCATTATGTCTCACTAAAGTATCTCGTCGGCTTCTGTTTTCTGTCTGTATTGACTCTTCGGTTCGGTTATAACATTTCATATGAACTGTATGTTATATTTTTATTTTACTTTTATATTGATATCAAATTGTAAGTAAAACGGGAAAGCTAGTAAATGAATAACACTAATAATTTTCTCTTATATCTAGTTAAGACTCTGTTAGAGAAGGTATTATGATACACTAAATTTCATGTTAACAAATCATAGCTGGTTAAGATATGTCTTACTTGCTTGGACATGATATACCATGACGGGTTCTTTATATCTTTCTTGAAATACTTACCTGTCCAGAGAACCTTATTTCGATTCCTGTTCTTTTTGATTGATGTTGATACATAATGGGTCCTTTTGGTCTTTCGGAACTCGTTGTTTCATAGTTAATTTGTTTGTACACTTTATTCACCAATATTGTGCCCTGATGGATTTTACACGTCATTTCGGAAATTGAAGATGTAGATGTTGTCCTACCTTTAGTTTTAGTGTCCCCTTGGTCTTTCATGTAGATTTGTTCACTTTATTCAGATAACGTTTTGACATACCACATATTCTTTCTTTCTTTTTTCTTTGCCTTTTTTATTTTTTTATTTCAACAGTCTAAATTTTATTTTTTCTTTTAAATGTTTTTACCTCAGTTTAGGTTTATACATAGATATCCAATGTTGTCGTACTGTTGTTACATTTAACAATTTCGTCATAACGGCATTACTGTAAACATTCCTGTAGCTTATGTCAAACTATTTCTATTGTTTCTTTGCCGTAGTATGGACCACTTTTAGCGAGTGTTCCGTTACCTGTGGAGATGGAACTATGTCACGGCATTGTACATATCACTGTTACGGTCTTCACAGTCAAAGTGAAACAAAAACATGTCACAAACCAGCATGTGAACCAGGTAATGTAAACATTGTCACAGACCAGCATGTGAACCAGGTAATGTAAACAGTGTCATAAACAAGCATGTGAAGCAGGTAATGTAAACAGTGTCATAAACCAGCATGTGAACCAGGTAATGTAAACATTGCCACAGATCAGCATGTAAACCAGGTAATGTATACATTGTCACAGACCAGCATGTGAACCAGGTAATGTAAACATTGTCACAGACCAGCATGTTAACCAGGTAATGTAAACATTGTCACAGACCAGCATGTAAACCAGGTCATGTAAACATTGGCACAAACCCAGGATGTGAACCAGGTAATGTAAACATTGTCACAGACCAGCATGTGAACCAGGTAATATAAACATGTTCACAAATCGTATGTAAACCAGGTAATGTATACATTTTCACAGACCAGCATGTGAACCAGGTAATGTAAGCATTGTCACAGACCAGCATGTGAACCAGGTAATGTAAACATTGTCACAGACCAGCATGTGAACCAGGTAATGTAAACATTGTCACAGACCAGCATGTGAACCAGGTAATGTAAACATTGGCACAAACCCAGGATGTGAACCAGGTAATGTAAACATTGTCACAGACCCAGCATGTGAACCAGGTAATGTAAGCATTGTCACAGACCAGCATGTGAACCAGGTAATGTAAACATGTTCACAAATCGTATGTGAACCAGGTAATTTGAATTTTTGTCACCGACCAGCATGTGAACCAGGTAATTGACACATTGTCAGCATGTGAACCAGGTAATTGACAAATTGTTAGCATGTGGAAACGGTAATTTAGATATCAAATGCTTGATGTACCTGCCATTTAAGTTGATTACCCTATTTTATCTATATCACTTTATTTTGATGCTGTTATTAATGCTTACATAGGTGTCTTTTGATTATGCCATTGCTCAGGTATTATGTTTATGTTTAAATAGTACAACATTACAAGACATGTATAACATACCATTACTTAAGCATAACACATGACTTAAAATAGCATAACTTCGAATAATTCATTTGTATAATTTCAGATGACATTCCATGAAATTGCTTGACTTTGTTTGACATAACATGACTTAACATAAATGGAAAACTTGTACCTTTATTGATTATATATTTACATTTGCTCTGCATCCTTCCGCTGTAATGCATTGCAACGGCATCTGCTAAACATTTGCTTTTGTAACGTCATCAATTTCATTTTTTTAATCACTTTATTTGCTGTTCATAAACTGCTCAAAATAACTAAATAAAGCATAACTACTCTATTAAATGTAAATATAAACAATGAATATTTTAGCAAATATTGTTATTGCTGACAAACTGATAAAAAACTACCCGGCTTTATTAAGTTTGTCATCGATAGCTATGTGTGTTATAGGACCATAACAACATTTGCTAAAACATTCATTGCTTACATAAATAATCAGACACGCACTATATGACATAACATGACAAATAATGACATCTAGTCGTCAATACTAATTGGTAAAACGGCATCTAGAATCAGCAAAACTGTCATGATGAGGATATAAATCCGGGGAATGTCGTAAACAAATCTGAAACATATCAAACGAACTATCAGGCACTTTATATAGAATAGGTCAAAATACGATAACTTTTCGTGGGACATTAATTTTCGTTTATTTCGTTGATAACAAAAATCCACGAAATTAAATCCACATGAAAATGTCAGAAATCATCGAAAGATAATGTCCTTGAAACAGGCTAGTATATGCAAACCATGAAATTTTAACCCCACATAAATAAATTATTCTACAGTTTTTGCTATATACACCACGTTGTACAACGTTGTACATGTTTCGGTCTCAAGTATTGGCTGTTATCTTGTTATAAGAAGTAAAGATTGAGGGTTCAACGACTCCAAGTATCCTTTAGTGTTAGCCAACAATACATATGAATGTATTCTAGTGTTATGGAAACACCAAGTACAACTTGTTTGACCATATGTTAAATTTAACATTATCATTAGACATAGGTGTGATGATGCTTGACTTTAAGTTTTCAATTTGTACTCGAAAAGTTAAACTATTTGAATGTTTGACTGGTTTTAGCAAGAAGTGTCTTGTAGTATTAGGAAATATAACTTAATACAATAGTTTTACATGGTCATTTTTACGTGTAGGGGTTAATAATTATAACAAATTTCTTAATCGGGAAACGGTTTATACTTCGTTTTCTTACTGGCATTAAAACACAATTTTTACACGTACACGCATGTATTAAAAAGCGTATCAATTCAATCTCTGTCTTATTTTATGTGCCAAGGAAATTCGACATTTCGGATATGTTACCAGGAACACAATAGACGAGTTTTTTTACTGAGTATTGTTATATCTAATTTCAGAATGGTCGTTGTACAGTGATTGTAGTGTAACCTGCGGAGACGGGGTTCAGGAACGTCACTGCACCAATCACTGTACCCATCATACAACGGAAACACAGTCGTGTCACAACGGACATTGTCATAACCGTACGTTTGTTAGTAACTGGGTTAGTAACAACACAAAAAAGCGGTTACCAATTTTGAAAACATTTAAAAGGGCTTTCACCAAGATCGCCGGGGTTTGCTTCTTCAATCAGATGTGAAGAGATACATAGAGTATTTCCCTACCTTGAGGGTGTGACAGAGAAATCTCCAACCCGCGGGATGATATTCTCCATTGTCTTACCCGAGGTTGTGCCTTCAAAGTAGAGGATGATTGTTTTAGTCCCATCCTGTTTTACTTAAAAAATCCGCCAATAAGCAGTGATTTCATGAAATGTAAGCAATTGCATATTTCACCAGCTAAACCAGAGCTGTCTTCCATTTTCTACTACTGTTGACGTTACGTCAATGCATTGGTGACGTGACGTCATACTATTATTTTAACGTAGATAACGCTATTTTGCATGGACAATTTCCCCCTAGGGGGTGACAAGCTGTCTTTTCCGGCTTTAAAGGGAGATACACATGTGAAGAAATCTGTGTCACCTGCCTGACATAATAGAAATGCTACCGGTAACGCTCACATACACGTTCTCTTTACCCAAGTAATATGTCTTGGCAAAGACGCGCGGTAAGCTATTTGATTGGTCTCAAGTAAAAATATATCTGACCAATCGAAATGATTATACCTGTCCTACGAAGATCATACAGTAGGTTAAACAAAAAAAATCTTGTTCTTGTAACCTAAATAACGTTTTTTTTTTTATCAATGTCTAGAAAAATAAAACATTTGAATGAATAAAAAGTAACAAATAAGTAAAAAACAATTCTTTTAAAAATAACCATTTGCGTCATGATATATTAAATATTTTACCATTTTCGTTGATTTTCCCTTATCTTTAATCCCACGTCAAGGTCATACCAATTGTTCGTCCTTTTCATTAGAAATTGCATGGACTTGGATTGGAAACTATCATATTAGGAAACGAGGGACAAAACTATTTGTGAAGTTTTCTCATCTTTAATTTGATTTGACTTATAACGAAGAAATTCTTGCGTGAAAGTCCTTTTTCTTTCGAGCGGTCATTTTAATGCGACAAAATCGATTTTTGGTAGCTAATGTACAATCTGCTGATTCTCGCACTTTGCTATTATTTTTACTTGATTGTAATACATCAAATATTACTTTATTTATCGGGGAAAAATAAAGATTTGTTTCCTTCCAATCTAAACTTGATGTGCTATGCGGTAATGGTTTTTTGATTCCAACAGCCTTAAATGGACATTGGTCAGCTTGGACGGACTTTGGAAGTTGTACGGCCACTTGCGGTAGTGGTCAACAGATTCGAACACGTACCTGTTCCAACCCGGCCCCTGCCTATGGTGGGCAGGATTGTGCTCCCGATGCTAATGGAAACACTAACACTCACGTCAAACCATGTGGATCCCAGGAATGTCCAAGTATGTTACAATTAACGAATTATTACGGTTATGCTACATGTAGTAGTTGTTTTGATGTTGGTTAACAAGGTGCTAATGACGACAAAACTCAATATAATTTCACTGAATGCCATGTAAACACAGCTTTCGAGATAAGTAATGGTTCACTTTCGACTGTTTATTATTAGATATTGAATGCTATTTTTTATATATCTGGGATAAGATGATAACCCACCTGCATAACAAAAACATAACATTTTCTTTATTTTTTTCTTTTCTAACAAGATGACCTTCAAGGTTCTTCTCATAAATGCAATAAGCTGACTACGATTGAAGCCCTAGCTGAATTGAGCACCACAAATCCATCAAACTGCCCGGATGTGTGGGCTTCCGGAAGTGACCATTTCCTACACAATCATTGCCAAGCCATACCAGGCACGACAGACTGGAAGAAAGGAATGTCGGTAGGAGAAAAATTGTTTGATCGGCTTAATTACTTTAAACCACCATGAAATGTATTATCCGACAGACAAACTAAGGGAAACCGGACTAATTTTATCACTTAGAATCGAAATCTAAATATACTAATCAACACCACCTGTTCTGTTCTGTCGGATGAAATTGAACATTAATTGTTTCATTACACATGGTATATTTCAACTTGTTGACAAATACTGATTATGGTTTGTCATAGGTCGGGTACGACTTGAAAGGAAATAGAACCATCCAACCGTACACACCAATTGCAACTTTCTGGAACAATGCCTACCAACAAGATAGTTCCCACGAGGGTTTTAGCGGCATCTTCATTTCCTATACCAGCAACGGATTCAAGGTAAAGCTACCAATATTATAAAACGATTTAAGTGATCTTTTATATTTCTCATAAATGTGGGATCAGTTCTTAATTGTTTAAAGGCTTGTCGACTGAAGGACAATTAACGAAGATGTTTAATCCAGAAAATGTTTAAATACATTGCAATGTAAAGCTCAATTATGCAAATAATTTAAAGTCGTATATTTACATTTGTATGGCATTGTCACAATATAAACTATTTGAAAGCTGTATCGTTGATCGGACTTTAAATGCCATGAACTAAAATATGGAATATAAACAAACATGACAACTGCTGAAATATCGCTGGGCATAGTGAGACTTGACAATGTAATTGTAAATGTGTAAAAAATTAAACTGAGAAAATACTTTTATTACAACAAAACAAAAGACAAAGGTCTGCAAACTGCACATCGGTTGAAATAAGCAATGAAAACAATGTTAACACTCAAGTTTCTATCCATGACAGAATCAAATGATCTTCCTACTATTTGCTTGGATTCGCCCGACTTTTCGGTGATAATTTATCACCTAGCGGGAATGAAACTTTTACAAATATTAAGTTGGCTGATATTAATTTTGAACATTGGCATTGATGCGAATGAAAACTCAAGCTGCAAATTCGTATTGTTCATACTGCTCATTCAACTTCCAAAAATAACTCCAACATGAAGGGCAAGGTCGGATTACAGTGTTGACTGTATCCATGCACGAACGTTGTTGCGGGGTAAAAATTAAAAATTGCAAATATAACTTTCAGCTCAGATTTCTATTGATAAACTTAAATCACCCTATAGACACTATCATACGTAATCGTATTGATACTAAACTGTAGAGTAAAATTTAAGAGTTTTTAAAGTACCACGTTGTTTGCCAATCAGCGACATCACGCTGTTCCGGCTATTGAACACATCTGTGTGGACTGTCGATAAGGCGGGTATTTGAAATTTAAAATTTAACTTGTACAGTGTAAGTTAAAAGAGAGAAATGGCAGAGAAAACGTTAATATAAGTATTGAACTGTTTTTGTATGGCATTTATGATCTATTTAACACAGGTTTGCTATCAAACAAATCATAACGCGCTAGCATGGTAAGCATCTAAAAATAATAATTTAAAAAGTAAATTCTCCATGAACAACATAAATAATCAATAAAAAATTAAGATAATTAAATTTAAATAAATATTATCGAGGTCCTTAAACTCTCCCATTCAAGTATTTGGATATTTTTCATCTTAAAGCCAATCTTGATTGACTCATTGGTTTTTCGGTTGCATTTAAAACTATTTTTGAAACACAATTCAACAGTCATCGTTTTAAATAATCATTAAATATGTATTATTCAACTAAATCTGAATGTAGTATTTTGTATGTAATTTCGAACAATAAAGGTGCTTTTGGCACAAAGATCTTAATGATGCTCTTAATTCGTATACTTAATTTAGTATCCCTGTTTCAAATGACTTAAAGATTTAATTTTGTTTTCAGATGGCGACCAGAACTTGCGATGGGGTAGCAGAAGTGATGGACATCCCCAGAAATACGACAACATTTACGAATGCAATGTACCCTAACGATCCGTTCAACTATTTTACTGTTAGGTGGTGATAATTTTATTAGACTTCAAATAAAATTGTTGGCTACAAAAAACTGTCCATTGAATATTTTTGACCAAAGTTCAACATTTATAAAAAAAAAATGGAAAAGATAATAAAGTCATGTCGTCATTTATTGAAGACACTTGATATTTCTTAACAGTTGATAAATTGTCATCTGAACATTTAAAACGATTAACAATAAAATCTTAATTTGAAAGTGACTAAGCGACTGTATAACATTGGGCTTGGCGTGTGGTGATGGAAAGCTATGTTTGTAGTTCACTCGCTGCCGACGAACATCTAACATAGTACGCTTTGTGTCCGCTGAAGATTTTACCTCTGTAAGTTATGTAAGTTTATGCTAAATTTTAATGTTCCAACAAGAATGTTTTCACCGAATGGAGTTTTCAGGTTCGTTTGAGGCTACATTGTTGGTAGAGTTTTTCATCAAACTTTATTATAGGGCTGTACACAAGGCAATACAATCATCTGTTAATCACTGCCAATACAGGTAAAGGGACTTTATTATAGGGGTGTACAAAAGGCAATACAATCATCTGTTAATCACTGATATTACAGGGAAAGGGACTTTATTATAGGTCTGTACACAAGGCAATACAATCATCTGCTAATCACTGATATTACAGGTAAAGGGACTTTATTAGAGGGCTGTACACAAGGCAATACAATCATCAGTTAATCACTGACAATACAGGTAAAGGTACTTTATTATAGGGCTGTACACAAGGCCATACAATCATCTGTTAATCACTGACAACACAGGTAAAGGGAATTTATTATAGGGCTGTACACAAGGCAATACGATCATCTGTTAATCACTGACAATACAGCTAAGGGGACTTTATTATAGGGCTGTACACAAGGGAATACAATCATCTGTTAATCACTGACACTACATTGTTGGTAGAGTTTTTCATCAAACTTTATGATAGGGCTGTACACAAGGCAATACAATCCTCTGTTAATCACTGACAATACAGGTAAGGGGACTTTATTATAGGGCTGTACACAAGGGAATACAATCATCTGTTAATCACTGACACTACATTGTTGGTAGAGTTTTTCATCAAACTTTATTATAGGGCTGTATACAAGGCAATACAATCATCTGTTAATCCCTGACAATACATGTAAAGGGACTTTATTATAGGGCTGTACCCAAGGCAATACAATCATCTGTTAATCACTGATATTACAGGGAAAGGGACTTTATTATAGGTCTGTACACAAGGCAATACAATCATCTGATAATCACTGACAATACAGGTAAAGGGAATTTATTATAGGGCTGTACACAAGGCAATACAATCATCAGTTAATCACTGACAATACAGGTAAAGGGCCTTTATTATAGGGCTGTACACAAGGCACTACAATCATCTGTTAATCACTGACAATATAGGTAAAGGGACTTTATTATAGGGCTGTACACAACGCAATACAATCATCTGTTAATCACTGATAATACAGGTAAAGGGACTTTATTATAGGGCTCTCCACAAGGCAATACAATCATCTGTTAATCTCTGACAGTACAGGTAAAGGGACTTGATTATAGGGCTGTACACAAGGCAATACGATCATCTGTTAATCACTGACAATACAGCTAAAGGGACTTTATTATAGGGCTGTACACAACGCAATACAATCATCTGTTAATCACTGAAAATACGGCGAAAGGGACTTTATTATAGGGCTGTACACAACGCAATACAATCATCTGTTAATCACTGATATTACAGGTAAAGGGACTTTATTAGAGGGCTGTACACAAGGCAATACAATCATCGGTTAATCACTGACAATCCAGGTAACGGGACTTTATTATAGGGCTGTACACAACGCAATACAATCATCTGTTAATCACTGATATTACAGGTAAAGGGACTTTTAAGTATGTTAACATACAAATCTGTCAATACATTGAGTACATTGTAAATGTACAGATATATTTACTGTGACATTGTAATACACTTATAAATGTAATATATTTACTGTGACAGTGTTATACACTAATAAATATAGTGTATTTACTGTGACATTGTAATACACTTATAAATGTAGTATATTTACTGTGACAGTGTAATACACTTATAAATATAGTATATTTACTGTGACTGTAATACACTTATAAATGTAGCATATTTACTGTGACAGTGTAGTACACTTATAATTCCCGTAAAACTTTACCTTCAAACAGAAAAAGGTCAGCATAGCAGAAACATCCTAGCTTTTCCCCCTAACCTATAGTGTTAATCGAAATATTGTTTATATTAAAAAGCAATGCAAGCTTCTTTCTAATGGGCTCCCTTAAAGATATACATATATTATAAATGTATTGTCATACATTTGCATGTAAGTCTTCAGATATAGTGAAAACGATTACATATAAGACATGGTAAAACTTTATTAGGCAAATAAGGCGCATAAGTGCATAATCCATAGTTAGAAACATACAAATTCATTTTCAAACTCTTTGAATATGACACCAAACTAGTGTTGGTAAAACATCATATTCAACAGTTTTAACACTTAAAGACGAAGCTTTCGTTAATATTCAATATATTTTCAAAAGCTATATGTAAATACGAAAATGTATACAAATACTCTGCGACCATGAATGCAAACTAATTCCTGACAATAACCTGTATATGTACGTTGTATCAGTGAATGGTCTATTGGATAACTGAACTACTCGGTAGTGCAGCGGACGTAAATCCGGTCATTCAATCAATCAATCGATCAATCTACCGTGCTATCGACAGAAGGCAAATAAAATAGCATACCTTGTCAAGCAAAGGAAGTCAAGCTGTAAATTAATGTCTTTGTCAACAACTCAATTTATACGTGCTCAACCTCATAACCTGACTAAATAATAAGCTATTACCTAATAATTTCTAGGAAACGTTTTTTCTTATATAAAGATTGATGTCCATACCATATAAAATACGACTGCATTACATACTGAAACACTTGCCAGTCTCCGCCGACATGTTAAACAACTTTTTGATAAACAAACAATTCATTCTTAAATTACTATTTAATGTAAACCGTGTTGTATTGCTGACAGTTTATACATGCAATATAATGTAGCGATCGTTATAGGATTTCATTTTGTCATAGTCAAGTTTAAACACAAGCCTCTTATTCATGTTGGATTCGTATGTCATCAAAAGCCTTACTTTCAATGAGTGTTACAATTAAAATCTAAACTTGTTAAAAGTGACCTAAAAATAACATTATTAAAAGCACATTAGCAACAGCTGAAATAATCATAATTCCGTTGTTCAAAATCGAGTTCAAATAAGATTAAATAGATGTGTAACATGTGCCGGTTATCGATATTATATTTTATCAAAATTAATTTAAATGCGTCGACTTAATTAAAGAAAAATGATTCACTTGTGTGTGATTATTAACGATTTGCAGTGATAAATACAACCTTATTCATGTTGCTGTTAATTGTTTTGTTCACCAGTCAGTACACGTGGTGTTTCAGATCTGTACAAAGGTTGTAAGTTGTTTCTGAATACAGTGCCAATACAGTGTCTGTTAAACTATCGTCTTAATGGGTTATCTAGTCTACTTTTTATTTGAATAAGATATTTTGAGAACACACATTTTAATTAACGTCGCAGTCATTATAACAGACAGCAGTACCTCATCCGAGCTATCATTGAGACAGACACGTTTCAGAAAAAATGTCCAACGATGCAACCTGAAGTGAGATCTTAGATAATTACGACTTTCAAATCACACAAATATGCATCCTCGGTACCCGATGGGTCACACTCCCTTTCGCTCTCTGGGCCCCTAGAATACGTCATAGCAAACTTGAAGGCACGCGGCTATCTACCTAACCTCGGGCTAGGCTGATATGTACCTGACCTTTGAATACTAAATGTACAAAGGCGCGAAACCCGACTTCAAAGTCAGTCAATTTTATCGTTATGCGACTGACAGATTCTTTTGATGTACGTCAAAGGATTAAAATATTCTTCTCGTCTGATCCACCAGGTGGTGCAAACTGAGCCTTCGAGTTTGCTATAACATGATCCAGGGTTGCAGAGAGCGTAATTGAGCTTAAATAATAGAGTATCGATGATACAAAAATCAAAATCTCCAAAACTTCTAATTTGTCTGCTTGTGTCATACTTTTTTGTAATTGAAATCTGAAACAACGAAAAAGAGGTGTAAAAAATAAATGTATATTTTGGTAAAAACATCTTCTAAATTCAAAATAGATAGCTACCATGATGTTTTAGTACGGATGTCAAAAATGTATGCCTCAAGGTTACCGAAATATTCAGTTAACAACGAGAAGTTTACACTATAGCAACAATGTGTTTCTCATATTTCTCATAGTGAACATTATAAAGCACTTCCAAAGTTTTACTGCATTTAAAGTCAATCTGTTTCCTGCTACAGATAACTTGACACCACATTTACTGAACCACTGCTCTTACCGTAGACCGTAGTACGCAAGCTTCCCGCACAGTAATGTTTTATGGAAGGCAGTCAAAGCCTTGGAAAGGTATATTACAGTACAGTTGCGATATATTTATTGCTGTTCTTAACCATGAGCCACCAATACGCTACAGGTTAGATTCGAAATCACAGATGTCACAATTTATACTTGCAAAGCCTTTATTTGACAAAAAAGTGTTTAATAACGAATCAGATTTTTTTTTTCCAGTTCAGCTTTAAAAAATGTAGGTGCGCTTAGATTATTCCCTCGATTTTTATATTAATATGTACTTATGTATAGGTTTTCATAAACAGTATCATACATGTTTGAATAACTAAATGGGTAATGTTTGTAGCTTTTTCTTCAAAAGCATATTTTACATTACAGCATATTCTACCGATATAATTCCTAAATCTCGTTGGGTTTGCGTCTGGATTCTTATTATAATGGTGCGTTGTCACGTCACGTCACACATGTGTGGATTTTATCGCACAACGGGGCGATCGAATGTTAAATCGCGCAGGAAGTGCAAACATTGTGCGGACGCTGTGCGATCGATGTATGCACGGTGTGCGAAAGGTGATTTCGGTGCGTGGTGTGATCACGCAATTGTAGCATGTGGCTATATTCATTTTATAAAACAAGCCTGTTAATTGATATATTTGTCATTTATAGCTATGTTATCAATACCTATAACTGATAACATTTTAAAGTATCAAAGCTGACACAAAACTATAATTAACAGCACTGTAGCAACATATGAGAGCTATAAAATTCATATCTTCCAAATACAGTTCAACTATATAAAGAGCAGGGACCCGTGTGGTATTTATTGCAAATGGTTGCCATACAAATATCTTTAAATACGCCAATATTTCTCCAAACTTTCACTGATGCAAAGAATTTAACGTTGAACCAGCATGTATACATCCGTACTACTGTTCCTGTTCGTTGCTTTCACACTAGTGAGTGCAACAGCTTTTCCACGTCGGCTCCACGAAGGTAAGTGCTATCTGAATATGATACACAATGCATCTGATCAAACTGTATCTGAATAAGATATCTTTTGAATTTTTCATATAAACGAAACATTTCATTTGCTTTCGCCTAAATGATACATTTCATCGTCTGAACGAAAAACAATACATAAGAACCAATACAGTTTTGTCTTTTCATCTGTTCTGTTTAAATGAGATGTCCTACCACACCCTCAGGACACAGACATTTCTAAGAGCATTGCTCATGAGAGCTATTAGATCGGCAGACATGGGAAGGATAACAAGTGTACAAATTCAAGTAGAAGATCGCAACACTAAGTGTTATCACAGATAGGCCATAATACGAATGTTATTGTATTGTTTATTAGCTTTAAGCCTTGCGGCTCCTAGGCATATTATTACAACATTTATACAATGATAATAATGACATAGAATACAACTATTGCATGATATTGGTATGACATCACCGTGTACAGGATTTGTGGGAAAAAAACCCATTCTAGACTGACAGTATCTACATGGAAGTATTATCCTGTACATGACATAAACAATTATGAACAGTGTGTATGTAACTACACTTTACTATTCAAATTCCTCTATGAAATTGCGTATATGGTATAATGCAATTACATTATTCTATTTAAATATATATATATAAAATGAAAATTGGACAGTAAATATGATATGGTATTTATAATAAGCAAACGTGCCCTAAAAGGACATATTTTGAAATAGGTAAAATAATCATTTCGGTAACTTTGCCGTGTTGTAAGGCTTGATTACAAATGGACATGATAATAATGATACGAATATACTTAAATTAAAAATAAATCATATTAAATTGCTAGATTGAACTTACAGAGGGATTATGTAACACCTGAATTTAAAGCACTTACAAAAACAACAATATACAAAGCAAGAAGTGTTTACATATACATGTTTGTTTTCTGGCTTTACGGTAGGCCACTGTGTTCTAACCACTATTGTCTATTTTTTTTTTATTTTTTTTTTTATTCAAAATTTTTGTTGTCACATTCAAAACATGCAAAAATATGTAAATATCAGTTAGAATAATGAAAGGCCACTGTACGTTTGTTATCTATATCTTTGAACAGAACTTTAATCTATAAAACTTTATTACAACAAATACAAATATAAAAAAATCATACTGCTGCATTGCTACATTAATTTTGACATATTTCATGATTGATTTAACTCTGAAGATTGTATCCAAAAAAACAAAAGAGAAAAAAGAGAAGAAAAAAAAATGCTTACAACTCCAATTATGTATCCATATTTAGCATTCTGTCAATGAAATTCCATTTTTGATTTACCATAATCTTTCTTTTTATTTGAATATGTATCAAGTCCACACTTCCATTCAGTAATTGTAGGGGTTTTCCTCCTTAATTTGCACAAATATATGTAATATTTTAATATCAAAATCAAGAAATTGATTTCATTTTCAGTTTCAGTTTCAAAAATACCAAACAACATGATAACTGGGTCTCTTGCTAAGTCTATTTCATATTGTGACCTTAAGAGATACATAAATGATGACCAAAGAGATTGTACATGACAACATTCCCATAATAAATGTATTAATGTTTCTCTTCCCGCACCAAAGAATGTACATCTTTCTGTTTCACTCAATTTACATAGCATTATTTTGGTATTAGTATATAGAATTCTATGAATGAGTTTGAACTGAAAATTCTGAAGTTTAGTGTCATCTGTAATATATCTCGGAATTGAATAAAACTTACACCAGGATTCTTTGGGAATGTTTACATGTAAAATTTCCTGCAATGCATCTTGACTTTTCTTTGGTATTTCTGTGACTGATTTCAGCATAAATTTATAAAAATAGTTTGTAACCTTTTCATGTTTCTTCAAATACTGAATACATTTACTTTGTTTTGTCTCAATTGGTTCATTTCTTTGAAATAAAATTTGTTTCCATGACCTTGGTATTGCATTCAAAATTCCCAAAAATTCAATGAAATTAACATCCAAATTGAATTTCTCACAAAAGTATTCATGGGTTAAAAAAATATTGTTTTCAACAAGATCCCCAATAAAAAAATGTCTTCTTCACACCAATGTTTATAAATAAAAATCTTATTATCAATTTTAATGAAGTTATTATACCAGATCGGCTGAGAAGTAACAGTGTCGGGGGTTGTGGGGAGTTCATCACCAGTTAACTCTGCCTATATAGTGAATATTTCTCTCCAAAAGATATTTAAGAATTTGGAAATTTTTAACAGCCCTTCTTTTTTCATTTTAAAGACTTTATCTCCCCCATATGGTTCAATTTTATCTAATATCAGTGTCTTCAAAGGTGAAGTATTTAATGGATCCAATAATTTTTTTATCCAGCACATTTTTAAGGCATGACAAAAAGATATAATGTGTGGTACACGTAAACTTCCCTCATTATAATCCCCATACATAACTGTACGTTTTACTTTGTCTACCTTTTCGTTCCATACAAATTCAAAGAAATATTTCTGTAGCTCTTTGACCACTTCTAAGGGTGGGTCTGGTGAGACAGTAAATGTTTGAATAAAAATGGGCACAGCTAAAGTTTTTATAACAGTTACTTTGCCAATATATGTAAGGTTTCTGAATGACAAATCATTTAGTAGCTTTTTGACAGCGACTAACTTTTGTCTGAAGTTATCTTCCAAAATATTTTCCAATTGAAAGTTATAAGTGATACCTAATAATTTAAATGTTCCTTGGTGATTCCAATTCAAATTCCTAACTGGAAGTATTTCCTCTCCACAACCCCGTTATGCCCCAATCCAAATTGTCTGGGTTTTTTCAATATTTATCTTAAGACCAGAAACATTACCAAAATCATCTAAAATTTCAAGAACAGAATTTAAGGAATATGGATCATCCGATAAAGTAAAGAAAGTGCCATCTGCAAATTGATTTATCAAGTATTCTGAATTATTTACTTTAATACCCTTTATATTAGGATTTACTTTCATTGGATGAAGATATATGGACTAATAGGGTCGCCTTGTCTAACTACACGGCATACATTAAAAAAATTGAAGCAGTGTCCATTGTTTATTACACAACATGAATTATCATTATAGAAAGTTTTTATCCATTGAGAAGATGAAAAGAGAAGGACCAAAGCCGTAAAAGGAAAGCGTTTTAAAGATAAAATTAAACTCTAGAGAGTCGAAGGCTTTCTCAAAATCTATAAGTAACAATAATCCAGGGATATTTTCTTTTTCGGTATGTTCTATTAAATCATAAATAAGCCTAGTGCATTCTCCAATATATCTTCCTTTAAGGAAGCCTTTTTTGTGTTTCAATTATTATACTGTTTAAAACTGTTTTAATTATATTTGAAATAACTGAAGAAACAATTTTGTAGTCAACATTAAGTAAGGTAATAGGCCTGCAATTTTTTACATATAATTTAGATTTACCTTCTTTCGGAATACATGCAATCATACCTTGACGTTGTGTTATAGGTAGAAGTCCCTCGTCATATGCTTGGTTAAGTGAATTAATTAAAAACCTATTGATATCTGTCCAAAAAAACTTGTAACATTCTACAGTAAATCCATTTATTCCAGGAGATTTATTATTGTTCATATTTTGTAGGGATTTAAGACATTCCTGGTAATGTTTTTTTCCTTCTAACTGGTTACTTTGTTCCAGGGACAGTTTATTTATAAAGGGATTGTCATTATCAAAAAAAGTCATTCGCTACATTATCATTTGTGTATGAGCTAGTAAAGAGTGTTTGATAGAATTTTTTCTGTTCTCCTTAAATGTCGTGTATATCTGTTATTTCTTCGCCAGTTTCTGTTATAAGCTTTGGAATTAACTTTTCTTGACAATGTCTTTTTTCTAAATTGCAAAAAAAACTGGAACTCCGTTCACCTTCAACTCTCCATCTTGCTTTTGCTCTCAAAACAATTCCTTTAATTTACTGTCTCTAATCAACTTTAACTCATTTTCTACTTCGTCAATAGCCCCCAACTGCCTATCTTCTTCCTGCTGTAACTTTTCCAGTTTTACTTCTAGATCATTTTCTAATTTATCTCTTTCCCGTTTTTTATATGATGAGTAAGCTATAGTTTTCCCTCTAATCATTAATTTCAAAGTCTCCCATAGCAATTTATCACTTATTGAAAAGGTAATAAGGTTTATATCTTCCTCTTCAGGATTAGTAGCATATATATCTATAAAATCTCCAATACATTTTTTGACAAGACCAACACCGACCTATAACTTGCACAAATACCGGTTTTACATACAAAAGGATTTAAATCTGAAGATATTGAAAAATAATCAAGTCTAGCTTGTTTTCTCTGTGGACCATGCCATGTAAAAAAGTTCTTATCCTGATTTTGATCTCTCCATATATCTACTAAATCAATTTTTTCCATAATTGATATAATTTCCTTTTGATTAGCGTCAATATTCCTGTTAACGTATTTTTTTGTGTCTTCTACATAACTCTGTGGTGCATTCCAGTCACCCCCTAAAATTAAAGATGTATTTTCACGTAACTGTATTTGATTAGATAAAAAATGATAAAAATTAATATCTGTTTCATTTGGACCATAAACTGCTGCAAGTTTCAAATTTCTATTGCATGAAGTGATATTGATATCTAAGATAATAATATCGCCTGTTTTGTCCCTAAATGTTGATAATAGTTTATAACTGAAAGTATTATTAAAAAGAATAGCCATCCCCCGACTGTTTGATGTATAAGAATTAAACCAAGCTTCGTATCCCCATTCAAATTTCCAATGGCCTTCTACTTCCTTCTTTCAATGTGTATCAATCAAAAAATTTATATCATATTTATTTTTATATTTTTCAAAAATGTCCCTTCTCTTTATAGGATCAGAAGATAACCCCCTAAAATTTACACTACATATTTTCAATATATCACCAGTAACTTATAGCCGCTAAAGTATATAAAAGTAGTTTTTACATAAAATAAACACCGTACCGTGTAAATATTAATTCTTAACCTGTGATGTAAAACATGCATACAGCAACCTTTCACTAATATGACAAAATAATGAATGCAACCATTTTCGTATTTCAAATGTACCACTTCCCCCCAAAAGAAAGTGATATAAATTTCAGNCCCCCGCGCATAGAAAAACCCAACAAACTTATGAAACTAGCTATCTGATTCCACTATATTCAGAAAGTCAAGGTAGCGAGGTCTTACTAACATACTCTAAGCACGAAGACGTATCGACCACTTCCACTAATTGCAATACAATTTGGCGTGCACTCATTCACATTTTGTCACTGGCAGCCATAAGTGAGGGAATTGAGTACTACCGATACGCAGACAGTCTGGTAGCAACAATCAAGAAAATTATGCTTCAAACACCATGCTTGAAAAGCTTTATTGCTGTTGAATCAGCTACACATCAATAGTTTTAATCAGAAACAACAACAAAAGAATTAACTTAAAAAGCGGCCTTAAAAAGTACATATCAACAATTGGAAAAACCGCTGATGCTGTTTTGATTACAAAGTGTAACTTTGCTTGGTGTATCGAGGATATTTACTAACTCTACGATCATTGCCATATCTTATTCGGAATTTCATTAGGCCTACCACAGACAATAAAGTCATAGAGTGAACAATTTGAACAGGAAAACTTACTTTAATCGACCGTCACAAGAGCCCCTGCCTCCATGTCGTATACCGGAAGTTGACATGTCACAGGGAGGTCGACCTAAAATACTTTGAGCATGAAAGCGTATCGACCACTAACAACAACCCTTAATATGAAAACCAAGATGCATAAGTAGCCGATTCAATTAGGCCTACCAGGTTTTAATATTCTGAATAAAACTTAATATAAGGCATATGATGTTTAAAATAAAACAAAACATGGACACTTAACTTAATAATTTCTTCGTGCACTCATTCACATTTATAACCGGCAACCGGAAGTGAAGAGATTGGGTGGCACTAATGTACGAAATAATGAACGAATACGGTATGATTGCACCATGTAACGTCATTTCCCGCGCTATTGAGTATTTTTCTCCTATAATATTAAACACAAGAAAAAATATATTTAAACTCTTGCAAATTCCACACATTTTCTTATCCAGATGAAATGAAATAATACTAATAATAATAACAGTAAAAAATCAAACAGTTTATGTAGGCTTACGTTTTACCTATTGTACTTTGTACATACAAATTAATGATATAATGTAAGTATTTATCAGAATTGTTCTATACCTTTATGATTCTCAAACACTCGAGATACATCTGATATTAGATTACCTCACCTAAATGAGTACAATGGCCGATTAATAATGTTTTATCAACTACATATAATTAAACAATTCATCCAAAAACTAAAATAAGTCATAATAAAACGCAATTTTGTTCCTTTACTAGCGTTTTATATACCATCTCTTTCTTCAAAATTGTCACAAATATTTAACGCCTATTTTTTTCCACCAAGTCCACAAATAGATAGTCCTTCATGTAAACAAGTTTGTATTTGCTTTTCTTCTGGGGAGACATCTTCCAACGTTTTTCTAGTAAATTGGCACGTCGTCGACTAACCATATTGGGTAGATCTGGCGCAGAACATATTGTCTATTTGTTAGTAAAACTATTTTCTGACAAAAACAACATCGATATACATTCATTTCGTTATTTTGTTGGTATAAGTATATGAGGAACGTCTTGAAAAGTAACAACATTTGATACTTTTTCTCCAAATCAATTCCAATTTTCAAACCCTACTTATCATTATATACTACATATTGTATTTACATACATGTATTCAACATTATAGATTCGTTTTTCTCGCTGTAGTTATTGCGTATTTACTTTTCTCACCAATTATTTCTCACAAGTTTCGTTTTTCGTCCCCAAGATAAAAACGAGAATGGACATGCACCTGTAGATTCTAAGCTGATTGGATCGCAGATGAAAATGCGCAGATTCGTAACCAATTTGGTCCCGTGAGTACATAATCACTCCAAAATATGTTAACGTCTTTTTTTCAGCAAATCTGTTCCATATAAATAAGATCTTGTGATGTATATAAGCGAATTAAAATTGTTCGAAATTTAATTAATTTGAGTGAGTGAATATCCAAAATGAATATAAATGAAAATGAGAAAGCAAATTCACGTGAAACAGAGTTATAATAATAATAATAATAATAGACTTTATTTAAATTCGATAACACATTGAGTCAATGACTCGTCTCACATGTGGTCGACATAAAATGTACAATATTTACAACAAGTTAGACTAATCATTGAACACAATTGACCAATTTCGCTATCCAGGAATTATACATTCACAGCATCGTAATGATTGATGAATGCATTGTACATACAAAAAGAAATTACAAGCCAGAAAAAACCCATTTTGTTTTACGTCACCTGATATAAAAAAGGAAGAATATCTTCAAATCAAATAATTGAAATAAATGAAACTCTTCTTCACAACAACCTGTGAAGTGGTACTTCATAGATTCAATAATTATATTAATACATTTTATTATATTATATGATATAATTTCGGAGAAATGTGTTCGCGTCAGCAAAGTAAATGATGAAAGATAAATACAAAACGAAAAAATTCAACAATTATACCATGCTTACTTATTTCTCTACAGGCTGCCAGATGATCTGAAACAATTGTAAAAAGGCAGTATAGTATCCCCCGTAAAGAAAGACGACGCCAGAATTAAACAACGGTGAAATGCTATTGACAGATGCCATTTCTTGAAAATAAAACTCTTTCAATTGATATGTTCCTTTCTTATTTTACACGTTAAAATGTAACATTAGCAAAATAAATGTAGGGAAATTATGTATATAGTTAATTCAAAATAAATAAAAAAGATTTGATTTACTAAAAAAATGACGTTCTATTCAAAACTAATAGATTGTCAGAGTCAATACTATCTGAATGAACAATCAAACAAAGAACAGTACGGTCGATACATAAAAAAGAAAATATATTGAAAATAAATTGACAAACTTTATTATTCTTTTAACCTGTTAAAGCTTAATACATTTTGAGATAAAATCGAGCATTGCTCTCCAAGGATGAAAGTATATAAGATATATTTCCTGTACCACAAATGACGCCCATTATGATGCATGATTGCGTGTTCCATATGAACTGACACACCAAGGTATAATAACAAGGTAAGTGTTCCAAACAACTGCTATATGTTACCTCACTCCCGATTTATTGAATAAAACCGGTAAGTAAACATGTTTGGTTATCCAGTAGTGGGTAACACCCTGGACGTCATTTCATTGGTCAGTATTCTAGTTACCCGTCGTCAAGTAACAATGCCCTGTGACTTTGCTCCCATTGTGACGTCATAGTTCATGGCAGTTGTAACATGAATAATGTATTTCAAGGATAAACATCTGTTTTTATAATACATGAACGTTGTGGGAGTAAAATATCTCGAACTCGTGATGGTTGATTATCATGTTTATCCTAACCTTGTAAACGTTAAATTTCAAATTGTCAAAGAGGTATACCTTGTGTCTTTATATAATTTAAAAATAATTAACTCGAGTTAAATAAACATGATAACCAACCGTCACTCGCTGGGGAACCTCGATAGCCCGTTTCTAAAATATTAACACGCAATGCATTTGGAAGGCAGATAATGCTAGTGATTTACTGTTACGGTTGTTCCTGATAATACGCATTTAGACCATATCAATGATAAAGGTTTTTGTTTTTAAAATTAATAATCTACTATTGCCTTATTTAGATTTTATTACCTTAGTGATATTTACGTTAAATTTGGATCAAAAATATAGAACATCTGTGCAGGTAATGATTTTAACCATGATAACAAATATCACAGCTGTGTGTTTGATGTTATATTAAACAACAAAATAATAATATAATTATAATAATATTTATTCAGGACTAAGAAATACAAAAAAAAGCAATAACATATAAGTCAGTAACTTACAAAGTTGATATCTATAATTTACGTAGTTTGCCTTACCATGGGATAGCCCAGTTGTTAGAGTCTGTTATATCTCCAATCTTTGGAGGTTTTATATATTGAGGCCCCTATCTGTGATACCTCGCCAGTTGTTACAGTCTGTTATATCTCCAATCTTTGGAGGTTTTATATATTGAGGCCCCTATCTGTGATACCTCGCCAGTTGTTACAGTCTGGTATATCTCCAATCATTGGAGGTTTTATATTGAGGCCCATATCTGTGATACCTCGCCAGTTTTTAGCGTCTGTTATATCTCCAATCATTGGAGGTTTTATATTGAGGCCCCTAACTGTGATACCTCGCAAGTTGTTACAGTCTGTTATATCTCCAATCATTGGAGGTTTTATATTGAGGCCCCAATCTGTGATACCTCACCAGTTGTTGCAGTCTGTTATATCTCCAATCTTTGGAGGTTTTATATTGAGGCCCCTATCTGTGATACCTCGCCAGTTGTTACAGTCTGTTATATCTCCAATCTTTGGAGGTTTTATATTGAGGCCCCTATCTGTGATACCTCGACAGTTGTTAGAGTCTGTTATATCTCCATTCTTTGGAGGTTTTATATTGAGGCCCCTATCTGTTATACCTCGCCAGTTGTTATAGTCTGTTATATCTCCCATCTTTGGAGGTTTTATATTGAGGCCCCTATCTGTGATACCTCGCCAGTTGTTAAAGTCTGTTATATCTCCAATCATTGGAGGTTTTATATTGAGGCCCATATCTGTGATGCCTCGCCAGTTTTTAGCGTCTGTTATATCTCCAATCATTGGAGGTTATATATTGAGGCCCCTATCTGTTATACCTCACCAGTTTTACAGGCGTTTATATCTCCATTCTTTGGAGGTTTTATATTGAGGCCCCTATCTGTTATACCTCGCCAGTTTTTAGCGTCTGTTATATCTCCATTCTTTGGAGGTTTTATATTGAGGCCCCTATCTGTTATACCTCACCAGTTTTACAGTCGGTTATATCTCCATTCTTTGGAGGTTTTATACTGAGGCTCCTATCTGTTATACCTCACAGCTGTTGCAGCCTGTTATATCTCCAATCTTTGGAGGTTTTATACTGAGGCCCCTATCTGTGATACCCTGCCAGTTGTTACAGTCTGTTATATCTCCATTCTTTGGAGGTTTTATATTGAGGCCCCTATCTGTTATACCTCACCTGTTTTACAGTCGGTTATATCTCCATTCTTTGGAGGTTTTATACTGAGGCCCCTATCTGTGATACCCTGCCAGTTGTTACAGTCTGTTATATCTCCATTCTTTGGAGGTTTTATATTGACGCCCCTTTATATTGTGGCTCTTACTTTGATATCTCGCCAGTTGTTAAAGTCTGTTATATCTCCATGCTTTGGAGGTTTTTTATTGAGGCCCCTATCTGTGGTACCCCGCCAGTTGTTACAGTCTGTCATATCTCGAATCATTGCAGGTTTTATATTGAGGCCCAGTTGTTACAGTCTGTTCTATCTCCAATCTTTGGAGGTTTTCTATTGAGGCCCATACCTGTGATACCTCGCCAGTTGTTAAAGTCTGTTATATTTCCAATCATTGGAGGTTTTATATTGACGCCCCTATCTGTGATACCTCGGTTTTATACTGAGGCCCCAATCTGTGATACCCTGCCAGTTGTTACAGTCTGTCATATCTCGAATCATTGCAGGTTTTATATTGAGGCCCGTATCTGTGATACCTCACCAGTTGTTAAAGTCTGTTATATCTCCATTATTTGGAGGTTTTACATTGAGGCCCCTAACTGTGATACCTCGCCAGTTTTTACACTTTGTTATTTCTCCAATCTTTGGAGGTTTCATATTGAGGCCCCTATCTGTGATTCCTCGCCAGTTTTTACAGCCTGTGTTATATCTCCATTCTTTGGGGGTTTTATATTGAGGCCCCGAACTGTGATACCTCGCCAGTTTTTACACTTTGTTATTTCTCCAATCTTTGGAGGTTTTTTATTGAGGCCCCTATCTGTGGTACCCCGCCAGTTGTTACAGTCAGTTATATTTCCATTCTTTGGAGGGTTTATACTGAGGCCCCTATCTGTGATACCACGCCAGTTGTTACAGTCTGTTCTATCTCCAATCTTTGGAGGTTTGATATTGAGGCCCCTATCTGGGATACCTCGCCAGTTGTTAAAGTCTGCTATATCTCCATTATTTGGAGGGTTTATATTGAGGCCCCTATATGTGATACCTCGCCAGTTGTTCCAGCCTGTTATATCTCCAATCTTTGGATGTTTTATACTGAGGCCCCTACCTGTGATACCCTGCCAGTTGTTAAAGTCTGTTATATTTCCAATCATTGGAGGTTTTAAATTGAGGCCCATATCTGTGATCCCTCTCTAGTTGTTAAAGTCTGTTATATCTCCATCATTTGGAGGTTTTATATTGACGCCCCTATCTGTTATACCTCCCCAGTTGTTGCAGTCTCTTATTTATATCTCCAATCATTGGAGGTTTCATATTGAGGCCCCTATCTGTTATGCCTCACCAGTTGTTACAGCCTGTTATATCTCGAATCATTGGAGGTTTTACTTTGGAGGTTTTATATTGACGCCCCTATCTGTTATACCTAACCAGTTGTTGCAGCCTGGTATATCTCCAATCTTTGGATGTTTTATACTGAGGCCCCTACCTGTGATACCCTGCCAGTTGTTACAGTCTGTTGTATCTCCATTCTTTGGAGGTTTTATGTTGAGGCCCCTAACTGTGATAGCTCGCCAGGTGTTACAGTCTGTTATATCCCGACTCATTGGAGGTTTTATATTGACGCCCCTATCTGTTATACCTCACCAGTTGGTACAGCCTGTTATATCTCCATTCTTTGGAGGGTTTATACTGAGGCCCCTATCTGTGATACCTCATCCCAATGATTGGAGATATAACAGACTGCAACAACTGGCGAGGTATCGCAGTTAGGGGCCTCAATATAAATCCTCCAAATAATGGAGATATAACAGACTCTAACAACTCGCGAGGTATCACAGTTAGGGGCCTCAATATAAACCCTCCAATGATTGGAGTTATAACAGACTGTAACAACTTGCGGGGTATCACAGATAGGGTCCTCAATATAAAACCTCCAATGAGTCGGGATATAACAGACTGTAACACCTGGCGAGCTATCACAGTTAGGGGCCTCAACATAAAACCTCCAAAGAATGGAGATACAACAGACTGTAACAACTGGCGAGGTATCCCAGATAGGGGCCTCAATATGAAACCTCCAAAGATTGGAGAAATAACAGACTGTAACAACTTCCAATGATTGGAGATATAACAGACTGCAACAACTGGTGAGGTATCACAGTAAGGGGCCTTAATATATAACCTCCAAAGATTGGAGAAATAACAGACTGTAACAACTTCCAATGATTGGAGATATAACAGACTGCAACAACTGGTGAGGTATCACAGATACGGGCCTCAATATAAAACCTCCAATGTTTCGAGATATAACAGACTGAACAACTGGCGAGATATCAAAGTAAGAGCCACAATATAAAGGGGCGTCAATATAAAACCTCCAATGAGTCGGGATATAACAGACTGTAACACCTGGCGAGCTATCACAGTTAGGGGCCTCAACATAAAACCTCCAAAGAATGGAGACATAACAGGCTGCAACAACTGGTAAGGAATAACAGATAGGGGCCTCAGTATAAAACCTCCACAGATTGGAGATATAACAGACTGCAACAACTGGTGAGGTATTCAATATAAAACCTCCAATGTTTCGAGATATAACAGACTGAACAACTGGCGAGATATCACAGTAAGAGCCACCATATAAAACCTTCAAATATTGAAGAAATAAGAGACTGCAACAACTGGCGAGGTATCGCAGTTAGGGGCCTCAATATAAACCCTCCAAAGAATGGAAATATAACTGACTGTAACAACTGGCGAGGTATTACAGATAGGGGCCTCAATATATAACCTCGCCAGTTGTTACAGTCAGTCTGTTATATCTCGAATCATTGGAGGTTATATATTGAGGTCCCTATCTGTGATACCTCGGTTTTATACTGAGGCCCCTATCTGTGATTCCTCGCCAGTTGTTACAGTCAGTCTGTTATATCTCGAAACATTGGAGGTTTTATATTGACGCCCCTTTATATTGTGGCTCTTACTGGGATATCTCGCCAGTTGTTACAGCCTGTTATATCTTCCTTCTTTGGAGGTTTTATACGTAGGCCCCTATCTGTTATACCTCACCAGTTGGTACAGCCTGTTATATCTCCAGTCTTTGGAGGTTTTATACTGGGGCCCCTATCTGTTATACCTCCCCAGTTGTTGCAGTCTCTTATTTCTTCAATATTTGAAGGTTTTATATTGTGGCTCTTACTGGGATATCTCGCCAGTTGTTACAGTTTGTTATATCTCGAATCATTGGAGGTTTTACTTTGGAGGTTTTATATTGTCCATTCTTTGGAGGTTTTATTCTGAGGCCCCTATCTGTTATATCTCCAATCTTTGGATGTTTTATACTGAGGCCCCTACCTGTGATACCTCGCCAGTTGTTCCAGCCTGTTATATCTCCAAACTTTGGCAGTTTTATATTGAGGCCCTTATCTGTGATCCCTCGCCAGTTTTTACAGCCTGTTATATTTCCAATCTTTGGCAGTTTTATATTGAGGCCCCTAACTGTGATACCTCGCCAGTTTTTACAGCCTGTTATATCTCCAATCTTTGGCAGTTTTATATTGAGGCCCCTATCTGTGATACCTCGCCAGTTGTTACACTTTGTTATTTCTCCAATCTGTGAAGGTTATATATTGAGGACCATATCTGTGATACCTCGCCAGTTGTTACAGTCTGTTATATCTCCAATCTTTGGAGGTTTTATATTGAGGCCCCTATCTGGGATACCTCGCCAGTTGTTACACTTTGTTATTTCTCCAATCTGTGAAGGTTATATATTGAGGACCATATCTGTGATCCCTCGCCAGTTGTTACAGTCTGTTATATCTCGAATCTTTGGAGGATTTATATTGAGGCCCCTATCTGTTATACCTCGCCAGTTGTTACAGTCTGTTATATCTCGAATCTTTGGAGGTTTTATATTGAGGCCCCTATGTGTGATACCTCGCCAGTTGTTACACTTTGTTATATCTCGAATCTTTGGAGGTTTTATATTGAGGCCCATATCTGTGATACCTCGGCAGTTGTTACACTTTGTTATTTCTCCAATCTTTGGAGGTTTTATATTGAGGCCCATATCTGTGATACCTCGCCAGTTGTTGCAGCCTGTTATATCTCCAATCTTTGGAGGTTTGATATTGAGGCCCCTATCTGGGATACCTCGCCAGTTGTTACAGTCTGTTATATCTCCAATCATTGGAGGTTTTATATTGAGGCCCATATCTGTGATACCTCGTTAGTTGTTACACTTTGTTATATCTCCAATCTTTGGAGGTTTTATATTGAGGCCCCTATCTGTGATACATCGGCAGTTGTTACACTTTGTTATTTCTCCAATCTTTGGAGGGTTTATATTGAGGCCCCTATCTGTGATACCTCGCCAGTTGTTAAAGTTTGTTATATCTCCAATCATTGGAGGTTTTATATTGAGGCCCCTATCTGTGATACATCGGCAGTTGTTACACTTTGTTATTTCTCCAATCTTTGGAGGTTTTATATTGAGGCCCATATCTGTGATACCTCGCCAGTTGTTACAGTCTTTTATATCTCCAATCTTTGAAGCGGTTTTTTTATTGAGACCCTTACTGTGATATCTCGCCAGTTGTTACAGTCTGTTATATCTCCAATCTTTGGAGGTTTTATATTGAGGCCTCTATCTGTGATACCTCGCCAGTTGTTACACTTTGTTATTTCTCCAATCTTTGGAGGTTTTATATGGAGGCCCCTAACTGTGATACCTCGCCAGCTGTTACAGTCTGTTATATCTCGAATCATTGGAGGTTTTATATTGAGGCCCCTATCTGTGATACCTCGCCAGTTGTTACAGTCTCTTATTTCTCCAATCTTTGAAGGTTTTATATTGAGACCCTTACTGTGATATCTCGCCAGTTGTTACAGTCTGTAATATCTCGAATCTTTGGAGGTTTTATATTGAGGCCCCTTTCTATGATACCTCACCAGTTGTTGCAGCCTGCTATATCTCCAATCACTGGAGGTTTTATATTGAGGCCCCTATCTGTGATACCTCGCCAGTTGTTAAAGTCTGTTATATCTCCATTATTTGGAGGTTTTATATTGAGGCCCCTAACTGTGATACCTCGCCAGCTGTTACAGTCTGTTATATCTCGAATCATTGGAGGTTTTATATTGACGCCCCTATCTGTGATACCTCGCTAGTTGTTACAGTATGTTATATCTCCAATCTTTGAAGGTTTTATATTGAGGCCCATATCTGTGATATCTCACCAGTTGTTACAGTCTCTTATTTCTCCAATCTTTGAAGGTTTTATATTGAGGGTCCTATCTGTGATACCTCGCCAGTTGTTACAGTCTCTTATTTCTCCAATCATTGGAGGTTTTATATTGAGGTCCCTATCTGTGATACCTCGCCAGTTGTTACAGTATCTTATTTCTCCAATCTTTGGAGGTTATATATTGAGGCCCCTATCTGTGATATCTCACCTGTTGCATTCTGTTATATCTCCAATCATTGGAGGTTTTATATTGAGGCCCCTATCTGTGATACCTCATCAGTTGTTGCATTCTGTTATATCTCCAATCATTGGAGGTTTTATATTGAGGCCCGTATCTGTGATACCTCACCAGTTGTTAAAGTCTGTTATATCACCAATCATTGGAGGATATATATTGAGGCCCCTATCTGTGATACCTCACCAGTTGTTAAAGTCTGTTATATCTCAAATCATTGGAGGATATATATTGAGGCCCCTATCTGTGAAACCTCACCAGTTGTTAAAGTCTGTTATATCTCCAATCATTGGAGGATATATATTGAGGTCCCTATCTGTGATACCTCGCCAGTTGTTACAGTCTGTTATATCTCCAATCTTTGAAGGTTTTATATATTGAGGCCCCTATCTGTGATACCTCGCCAGTTGTTGCAGCCTGTTATATCTCCAATCATTGGAGGTTATATATTGAGGTCCCTATCTGTGATACCTCGCCAGTTGTTACAGTCTGTTATATCTCCAATCTTTGGAGGTTATATATTGAGGCCCATATCTGTGATACCTCGCCATTTGTTACAGTCTGTTATATCTCCAATCTTTGGAGGTTATATATTGAGGCCCATATCTGTGATACCTCGCCATTTGTTACAGTCTGTTATATCTCCAATCTTTGGAGGTTATATATTGAGGCCCCTTACTGTGATACCTCACCAGTTGTTACAGTCTGTTATTTCTCCAATCTTTGGAGGTTATATATTGATGTCCCTAACTGTGTCAGGTATAATAGGATGTTGTTATTGTCAGGTGTCAGTAAAGTCAGGTGTAACAGGATGTCCATATTATCAGGTGTCAGTAAAGTCAGGTGTAACAAGATGTCCATATTGTCAGGTGTCTGTAAAGTCAGGTGTAACAGGATGTCCATATTGTCAGGTGTCAGTAAAGTCAGGTGTAACAGGATATCCATATTGTCAGCTGTCAGTAAAGTCAGGTGTAACAGGATGTCCATATTGTCAGGTGTCAATAAAATCAGGTGTAACAGGATGTCCATATTGTCAGGTGTCAATAAAGTCAGGTGTAACAGGATATCCATATTGTCAGGTGTAAGTAAAGTTTGGTATTACAGGATGTCCTTATTGTAAGGTGTCAGTAAAGTAAGGTGTCAGTAAAGTCAGGTGTCAGTAAAGTCAGGTATAACAGATGTTGTTATGGTCAGGTGTCAGTAAAGTCAAGTGTCAGTAAAGTCAGGTATAACAGGATGTTGTTATTGTCAGGTGCTGATATTTGTAGTGTTGGTATTCGTAATAATTGATGATTTGTCTTAGTAAAACTACCGGCTGATAAATACATGTAATAATTATAACGGTAAGATACTTCAGTGACTGTTATACTAAAATATTATGCCTTTATCAAGCATAGCACTGGGTTTTGTTTGAGAATGTTACCAGATTGTTAGTTATGAGGCATAAGCACAAAGAATCCTGATCATCTCACATTATTTTCCTTGCTCTTGTGCATGTAATATTGGAATACGTTTTGAATGGTGAATGCTATGATAGGTCTTCAATATATTGTCTAATTGTTGGCACATGGCAGCGACTGGTCTGATATTTTAATTCTGCAGTGTTGTGTATTTTGTGTATAAAAGAGCGCTTGGTTAACTGGCTATGGTGTAATGATAGTCGAGGTGATATATCCTCCAATTCATTACTTATAATGAGAGTTTGTTTTAAATCCGACGGATTATAGGAAGCTTATTTACCCATAGTGACTCGAAACACGACACCTGATACTTATAAATAATACAAAGTTAGTATATCTTCGATGCAAATTCAATTGAACGTTCGTCTGTCTCAGTCGATATAGACCTGATTACGATTTAGGACGCATAATTGCTTAACATGTGAAAAAAGGGCGACAGAGACGCGACTGTTGATATATAACCTCACGTAGTAATAGAACTATCATTAAAGGAGGATATTGTTACTAAATCATCTATTCCAAAAGAACAGACCATCTGATTTTGGAAACACAATTTTCGGTTGAGAGCTGCAGCAGATAGCGGTTCATGTTTTATAAAAACTTTATAGGATGAAGTTGTCTGTTTAATTTTTAAGATGTCTTTATTCTGTGTATAATTATCTACGATAAACATATGTATATTAATATACCTGTCATTATGGTTCATGTAGCAAATTTCTATTAGGATACGGTCACCTTCCTGGCCACCACTGGTATCTGAGTTGTCTGACCTCTCTCTAGATTAGATACGTATACACATGTGAGGAAGACACACACCACGTAAGTAGATCTATTAATACACTATCAGCTCATGCTTTTACAGGTTTTTATTTTTTTTATAAAACATTTCGTCACAGAGTTACACGATATTACGTAGTGTCGACATTACTTTGCGCTGGTGAAAAATTATGTTTAGCAATGTTTAACCTTGCTGAATTGTGTTAGATACATACACAAATTATCTAAGAGCAAACTAAGATGATTAAACGAATTTTGAACGCTACAACAAAGTCTAGTTTCGTTTATTAAATAATCGTTAGTTTGCGGCCTTTTCAGCATTCAATATAAAATTCACGGTAAATCAGCCGTCAAGTTTGCTATAAGCGAGGGTATTTCAGCGATCTATTACGACCATGCTAAGTGACATTTGACAAGCTAAATATAATGATAAGAGGAGCGCCATCTAACACCTGCGTGGCGTGCTGATTTTACGGTTTTTACATCTATTTTTTTAATTTTAAAACCTATAATGTATATCTAATCTATCTTCACAATAAAAATCTTAATTTAATTTTTGTTAACTATACGTAGGTCATTTATTCAAACAAATAATAAAAAAACGATTATAACATATTTTCTCTTTTCCCATTAACTACAAAAACACTTATTAGGATATGAGTTTCCTGTGATACTCATACAGCTGTTGACTAAATTAAAAAAAATATAGAAAGATTTTTTTGTACATAAAATACTTGCGTTTGTCTGTTGTGCGGATTTAAGTGTTCGATGCAAAGAAGGTAGACATTGTCATAATAAAAATTTGCGGTCATGAATTCATCAACAATAAGATCATCAATTCAGATTAATTACTGTTTCACCTAGTGAATTTGATACATGTTAATTATCATCTGTATTTTATAGTTGATTGTGAAAATATTGAGTTTTACACATAACAAATAAAGTTAACAGTTGAAATTCATTCGGTTACCACTGAACGTTTTAAAGAAGTAATATATAACCTTTTTATTAATTTTTCAAATGCATTTTTTTTTTATTCTCAATTTCATTTATATGTATATTTTCGTTGTAGAAAACAATGACCATTTATCAAACGTTATAAATTCTTTCACTATTTCAATTAATAATTGTTCTATTAATTTAGATACAGTAACTCAGCTGGAATTCAAAATACATATACTTATTATATTGTCGGTGATACTTTCTAAGCACTAAATAAATCAGGCAGTCTTATTAACATGCTTATAATTAGTGTTAAAAATGAAAAATGCAAGGTTTATTTATGGTCGATAGTGTAATTTAACAATTTAATGACGGTCAAGGTAATATTTATACTGGAATGTTTGAAGTGGGCATAGACATACCTGTAGCTGAAATATTACAAATCAAAATGTATGTTTCACGCCAGACTCCCATTCCTTTAGCTGGAAAATTCAAAAACAAATTGTATTTCCTCTAGCGGGAATGTTTCACGCCAGACTGCCATTCCTTTAGCTGGAAAGTTAAAAGACAAATTGTATTTTCTCTAGCTGGAATGTTTCACGCGAGACTGCCATTCCTTTAGCTAGAAAGTTTAAAGACAAATTGTATTTTCTCTAGCTGGAATGTTTCACGCGAGACTGCCATTCCTTTAGCTAGAAAGTTCAAAGACAAATTGTATTTTCTCTAGCTGGAATGTTTCACGCGAGACTGCCATTCCTTTAGCTAGAAAGTTTAAAGACAAATTGTATTTTCTCTAGCTGGAATGTTTCACGCGAGACTGCCATTCCTTTAGCTAGAAAGTTCAAAGACAAATTGTATTTTCTCTAGCTGGAATGTTTCACGCGAGACTGCCATTCCTTTAGCTAGAAAGTTTAAAGACAAATTGTATTTTCTCTAGCTGGAATGTTTCACGCGAGACTGCCATTCCTTTAGCTAGAAAGTTCAAAGACAAATTGTATTTTCTCTAGCTGGAATGTTTCACGCGAGACTGCCATTCCTTTAGCTAGAAAGTTTAAAGACAAATTGTATTTCCTCTAGCCGGTATGCCGGTATGTTTCACGCCAGACTGCTTTTTCTTTAGCTAGAAAGTTCAAAGACAAATTATATTTCCTCTAGCTGGAATGTTTCACGTAGGACTGCCGATCCATTAGCTGGAAAGTTTAAAGACAATTTGTTTTTACTCTAGCCTGTTATGTGTTTTACGACAGAGTGTTTTTCCTTTAGCGAGGAAGTTCAAAGACAAATTGTATTTCCTCTAGCTGGAATGTTACACGTTAGACTGCCATTCTTTCGCTGGAAGGTTTAAAGAGAAATTGTATTTCCTCTAGCCGGTATGCCGGTATGTTTCACGCCAGACTGCTTTTTCTTTAGCTAGAAAGTTCAAAGACAAATTATATTTCCGCTAGCTGGAATGTTTCACGTAGGACTGCCATTCCATTAGCTGGAAAGTAAGACAATTTGTTTTTACTCTAGCCTGTATGTGTTTTACGACAGAGTGCTTTTCCTTTAGCGAGAAAGACAAATTGTATTTCCTCTAGCTGGAATGTTACACGTTAGACTGCCATTCCTTTAGCTGGACAGTTTAAAGACAAATTGTATTTCCTCTAGCCGGTATGTGTTTCACGCCAGACTGCCATTCGTTTAGCTAGAAAGTTCAAAGACAAATTGTATTTCCTCTAGCTGGAATGTTTCACGCCAGACTGCCATTCCTTTAGCTAGAAAGTTCAAAGACAAATCGTATTTTCTCTAGCTGGAATGTTCACGCCAGACTGGCATTTCTTTAGCTAGAAAGTTCAAAGACAAATTGTATTTCCTCTAGCTGGAATGTTACACGTTAGACTGCCATTCCTTTAGCTGGAAAGTTCAAAGACAAATTGTATTTCCTCTAGCCGGTATGTTTCACGCCAGACTGCTATTCCTTTAGCTGGAAAGTTCAAAGACAAATTTATTTCCTCTAGCCGGTATGTTTCACGCCAGACTGCTTTTCCTTTAGCTAGAAAGTTCAAAGACAAATTATATTTCCTCTAGCTGGAATGTTTCACGTTAGACTGCCATTCCTTTAGCTAGAAAGTTCAAAGACAAATTGTATTTCCTCTAGCTGGAATGTTTCACGTTAGACTTCCATTCCATTAGCTGGAAATTTTAAAGGGAAGTTATATTTCCTCTAGCCGGTATGTTTCACGTTAGATTGCCATTCCTTTAGCTGGAAATTTCAAAGAAAAATTGTATTTCCTCTAGCCGGAATTTTTCGCGCCAGACTGCCATTCCTTTAGCTAGAAAGTTCAAAGACAAATTGTATTTCTCTAGCTGGAATGTTTATCAACAGACTGCTATTCCTTTAGCTAGAACGTTCAAAGACAAACTGTATTTCCTCTAGCCGGAATGTTTAGCACCAGACTGCTATTCCTTTAGCTAGAACGTTCAAAGACAAATTGTATTTCTCTAGCTGGAATGTTTATCACCAGTCTGCTATTCCTTTAGCTAGAACGTTCAAAGACAAACTGTATTTCCTCTAGCCGGAATGTTTAGCACCAGACTGCTATTCCTTTAGCTAGAAAGTTCAAATACAAACTGTATTTCCTCTAGCCGGAATGTTTAGCACCAGACTGCTATTCCTTTAGCTAGAAAGTTCAAATACAAACTGTATTTCCTCTAGCCGGAATGTTTATCACCAGACTGCCATTCCTTTAGCTAGAACGTTCAAAGACAAATTGTATTTTCTCTCGCCGGAATGTTCATCACCAGACTGCTATTCCTTTAGCTAGAAAGTTCAAATACAAACTGTATTTCCTCTAGCCGGAATGTTTAGCACCAGACTGCTATTCCTTTAGCTAGAAAGTTCAAAGACAAATTGTATTTCTCTAGCTGGAATGTTTATCAACAGACTGCTATTCCTTTAGCTAGAACGTTCAAAGACAAATTGTATTTCTCTAGCTGGAATGTTTATCACCAGTCTGCTATTCCTTTAGCTAGAACGTTCAAAGACAAACTGGATTTCCCCTAGCCGGAATGTTCCAAGTAAACGTGACACTCCTCTAGCCGGAATGTTTATCACCAGACTGTCATTCCTTTAGCTAGAACGTTCAAAGACAAATTGTATTTTCTCTCGCCGGAATGTTCATCACCAGACTGCTATTCCTTTAGCTAGAAAGTTCAAATACAAACTGTATTTCCTCTAGCCGGAATGTTAATCACCAGACTGCTATTCCTTTAGCTAGAACGTTCAAAGACAAACTGTATTTCCCCTAGCCGGAATGTTCCAAGTAAACGTGACACTCCTGGTTGCGTTCCTCTTCGTTGACGCTGCTGGAGGAGAGAAGTGCTTATGTGCTGTTTCCAACACTGAAGTACGGATTACAGCCAGTACCAATGCGCCTGTCGTCGATATCCTCACAGCGGAATCGTGTCTGAACCAATCCCAGCATACAATAATGTATCCATGGGCCCATATATTTGGTGCCAGGATGAAGGTTGTTATAAGTCATAATTTTCATATTCATGTTGGTTGATTTGATGTCTCAGTTGATATATAAATATGCTATCTCGCATATGACACAGGTACGTGCTCAATTATTTTCAGTCCGAGAAGTACATTTTCTATTCTTTAACTATAAAGTTCGCAAATTGTTAAAGTTTAAAACTGTCGATTTGAAAAGTTATGTCACTGAATGTGGTACTAACCGTTATTTAAATCACGTTTTGATCAACGCAAGACTATCTAACGACTAAGCACAGATGGTAACTGACACTGATATGTATCATTATTAAACAAATTTACCGGGTAACGTTTTTAGATTGCGTAGATTTTAAGTATACTCTGATACACATGCTTAATTTAACTCTTTTCCGAAAACATCCTAAGTTGATCGTTATATATAAACCAAACGAATGTAGGTAGCAGGGAAACTAAGTAATGTTCTGTACCGTAACACTAAACTGTAGTTAGAAGTTGGTTTGCTTATGATTTTTCAAAATCCTCACAATAACATGACAATATATAGATATACGTGCATATGCATTTGTGAGATAAAACAAGTGATCATTTGATTAAGAATAAAATAAGTTTGGTTGGCCATACACTGAATGAGCTTAGCCAATCAATTCCTTTTACGGTTAATATATATTGTAATAAACTTCCATAGAGGCAGCATTATTAACCAGTTAAGTAACATATAATAATATTATCTACGCACGTGCTTTCTTTAACAATGTTTTGGATATGTAAATTATAACGAGAAAAATATTAAATACTCTCTGATGTGAGTAAAGAAAAAAGGAAAAATGGTAAAACAACTAGGATAAAGTAACCGTTCAAGAATTTCGAATAACGCCCTCAATGTGAGAAACTGACATGGATTCAAAAGCAGGAGACGCTAACATACCCTCCCGGAATACCTGATCTTATTCACCTTGAACTTGTTCAACGGTCTCCATGTGAACCGTTCAATCGTTCATATTTTTGCCCTAGCTTTATCGAATTTGAGTTTGATTCATTTTTTTATGACAATTCTGTATTCTCTTGATTTTGTGTTACAGCATGGATTTGTACACCTGACAGAACCTATAGTCTATTGAGAATGCAAAGGTATGTCATTTGGTGACAATTTACATATCAGTACGTTTCTACCTAGAGGTACTCAATATGATCTTGTTTGGTCACTTACATTTTAATAACACCCTTATTTAGTTGTTTTGTATAGTGTTATCTTGCAACAGATGTTAGATAAATAACATCTGCTAATAATTTCATAATTAATTGTTTTCTTGAAATCTCATGCAGTATATATCAAGCAATTACAATAGAAAGAACGGGCCAAGGGTGATACATTGTATATGTACATCTAACTCTTTCTGGCTTTGTGTGTTTTCAAGTAACAAAGGCACGAGCTTTTCAATTATTATACTCTTTGCATAACCTGTGTAATTAGTAACACTTGTATATCAACAATATTCACTGATGATCTAGGATGCTCGAGTTGTGAAAATGATTGCTGTCGCAAATCCAAACGAGCTGACCAACATGTCATAGGTAAGAAGGAACGGGGGGTAAATGTAACAGTATTTTACAATTTAATTCAAGAGCATGCCGTAGACTCTACGTTTTAAAGTGTATAAACCTTAAGTAATAAAATACAGAAGTTATAATTTGTCCTTTTTATAAATGACACTTTTCGTAGCCAAATCCTTGATTCTAACCGTTGTTTTCTATAAATGCCTCAAAATGTCAATATCGTCTAAACAATTTGCAAATGATTCAAATAATCGCTACTATAATTCCTCGACAATGAAGTGTAAACCTCAGAATTGTTTTCCGACTGTGCTCAAAACCGACATGTACGCGGATGCGACAACGTGTAATTTGTACGAAAGGTTGAATATCCTTTTTATTAATGCTGATACATGTAGTAATTCTATGTTGACAAAAGTAGTTGTATAAATGGAAAACAAGAAATTTAATAATAAAACAAAAGAATGAAAATTGTTCTAAAAATAGCCCCTAGTTTTCGTTGTATGCATGCAGAGTAAAATTGATGAAGTTATTATATAAGTATATGTGATCAGTTCACAATAAGGTTAATATCATACACAATGTCTTTGTATAATTGATATACCAACCCATATATAATCTGGTAATCTGTATAAATCGACAATGTGGCCACATAAAACTATGACCCTCTATATCAAATGAAAGCATTCATCGCACAAACATTTCTATTGCTAATATATAGCATTAAATATGGTGTTCAGATTAGTCAGGTTTTTATTCGGTTTACTCAATTGATAAATACAGTTTGGGGGGATTGGAGTGACTGCAGCGCTACCTGTGGGACGGGATCACAAGTAAGGCATTGTCACCACTGCTCCCATATACACAGCCATTCAGAGACCCGCACCTGTAGTATGCCAGCCTGTTCAGGTTTGTATGTAAAAGCATTCAATGCACTGCTATTACAGACTCCGATCATATTTTGAACACTATTTAAGTCATAGGCTCTTGGTTTATAATTTTATATACGATACACCACTTTCATTTAGTATATTAAGTCCCAAACAGCATTCAAATCTTTAGAGAGTTTTATGATACTTAATTGTTATATCCCGTCGTTTAATTCAATATGTTTGGTAGACTTTGTTTCACATTCATGAAATGTACCAATGGTTTTCTGATGATTTCAAATCAATGGGTCCGTTTGACGCAGCCAGCCATGTGTTCAGTGAGGTTAGGGTTAGGGTTAGGGTTAGCCAGCCATGTGTTCTGTGAGTTAAGAGAAGTATTTGAAATATAAAAATACTGCCATGACGCTAACTCTTCGACAGCAGATGAAGTTGAAATAAACATTGAAACCATTTTTCCTATTGAATGGGATTTCTTATGATGCTTTGGTTTTGGAACCATTTATAAGAGAGAAAACCAACGCGGAAATATAATGTTGTTTAGCTGTAGTCCTAATTTAGCGCTGATTGCACTCTAAGTATGGCGCTCATGTATTCTATAAAGGTCAAGTCATGGTCACGATATGCTTTTCAAAGAATAAACGCGTTTGTTTTATGTACTAATTGTGTATCAGTCTGGAGTGACTGGGGAACCTGTAGTGTAACCTGCGGATATGGTACTCAACCACGGCACTGTTTACAACACTGTACAAATGTACAGCACGTGGCAGAAACCAGGAAATGTCACCACGGACAGTGTCCCCGTAAGTTTTAATTTATATAAAATAGTCCCTCTCCTTCGTCTACATATATATAGAGATAAATCCATATCGAAAAAACAACTAATGACGCCATTGACTATTACTCTTTCAGCATTCAGTTCAACTAATATATGCAGTAAAGATACTAAAGAATACCTGTATGAGTCGCCATTTATGTAATTAACATTATGGAGGAGAGTTATTGCGATAGGATTATTAAAGTTTAAGATACATATATTGCAATTTTACACTTTATCCGAACAATTAATTTTAAACATATCGTATGGTTTCAATTCCGAATTTTATTTTGTTCAAGCTGGGTTAATTGCTTGAGTAAGTGAAAATAAGACTATAAAGATTAGAACTCGTCAATACATTCAGTTTTCTTTTCAGAAAAAGATGTCTGGTTATCTGTTTTGCTGCTTTCGTATTCTGAATAAAATTAAAATCAAAATTTATGATTTGGGAATTCCGTCAACATTACAGAGTATATAACAATCATTGATTGTAAATTTTATATAACTCCCCCATACTGTTTTGCACAAACTTTATACTTCACCTGACGGTGTTTTATGACTACATATTTCCATGGAAACTATAATTAAAATTACAAATAAAATATGTAGTGTTTTGTCATCGGAGATTTTGGGAAACTTAAGAAACAGTGATTTGAATGTTTAATTTAAAGTATTGTGCTCATTCTAGCCCTAGGGGGACGTTTCTTATTCAGCATTGTTGGCTTTGTCTTCACAAACATTATGAATCCGACGTTTTATGCACGGATGTAGATATAATCCTGATACTAAAATATCCGAATTTACTCGAACATAAATTTCTCGGTGGGTACAAGGATCGTTATAAATCAGGCTTTGCAACAGTTAACAACACTGCATTAGGCAAGTGTGTATTTCCTCCGGATATGGATAATATGCATGAAAAGTATTACTTGCAAAATACTTGTATTATTTGGTTGATGACGTAATCACAGACTGGACAGACTGGGGAGGCTGTAGTGTAACATGTGGGAAAGGCACCCAAAGTCGCCACTGTCGGAACTATTGTCCTGACCATCATCGCGCAACAGAAACCAGACCATGTAACCACGGAGCATGCGCAGGTAGGTATAATCTGTATTTATTGGTTTAACAATTACGTCTTCTGGTTTCTGTAAGGAGATGCTTTAAAGACAAAATATTGGAATATTTTGCTGTTTATATTATTGTTCAGAATTGTGTCGTTATCAGAAACGATCTTTTATAAATCTGATGTCAAAATTGGCAAGACAATACGTAGATAAATTGTAAAAATGTCAAATAAGGTTATGGAAACATGATTTCATTACGATTGCTTATTGCTGCAAGTGCTATATATTGTAAATGTCTAATACATGTATTCGAATGCATATTCAAATCCGCTCAAAATTCTGAATAAAAGCCAAGTTATCTTGAGTGTTACGACTAGATTGTAAATCATCAAGAAATATCAAACTAAGAAAAACGTGGAACTTTACATTTTATTGACCAGAGCGAGTAGAATGCAATACCACTTTGATTGTTTTGACGCAGTGTGGTCCGAGTGGGGAGATTGTAGTGTAACCTGTGGCAGTGGTCACATGAGGCGACATTGTGTTAGTAACTGTCAGGGTGTCCATGCCAATGGAGTACTAGCATGCAACTATGGTCCGTGTCCAAGTACGTACCTAGTTTTAACAGCATAATTTGATATTTTCAATTATTTTGTTTTCATTGCACTTATGACCAATAAGGGGCAAAATTGGGGTTACTCGAATATATCGAAACTAATTGAGTGAAATGTTCGTGCAAAAACTGAAAAAAACACAATCCTATTCATTCTTTGTAGCTTCTTTCGAAAGTTTGTTGATATGCAAGCTGATGCGTTATTAAATTATTTTTGACATTGTTTAGTAAATCGACAACTTAATATAACATTAGAAATAAAAACGCCAGTCAGTGATTTGAAAACTGAAAACTTCTCAATATACAAAAAAACTTTTAAAAAATAAAGTTGATATTCGCCTAGCTTTGAAAATAATACTGAGTATACTGACCAAATCGAGAATACTATTTATTGTTTTAAAGCTAACAGAGTTTGTGAAATTCTGCCAACACTTTCAGAAATTTAGTTAATATGCTTACCTTTGTGAATTTTAGAATTAATATCCCTTGCTTAATTTCCTACTCAAATTAGTTATGTTTTAACTGGTAAGAATAAGTTTCTTAGATTATATACTTTGTGATTCCTATCTTTGTTAAATGTAAAGTAATCATCTTTAGTCCTGAAATACAAGTATAGTACTCGAAACGAAAAAGGACATATAATCTGCTACATATTTTTGCATTTCACGCAATGAAATCAAATATAAAGGTATACAAACATAATCTTCAAGCAATACTTTACCATGCATGGGGTATTACACATTGTAGATAAACAGGAAAGGAAATTGTGCAACTCAATATGATTGATAATTATTTCGTATCGAAATGTCATTGACAATGCATGTTAACTTGACAAATTCGCTTTACAGCTTTCTTTGAGTATGCATAACCACCTGGCAAAACATAGCTAGTGCGGCCCCTTTAATTTGTTCATTGACTAGTGCGTCCCCGTTAATTTATTCATTGACTAGTGCGTTCCCGTTAATTTGTTCATTGACAAGTGCGTTCCCGTTAATTTATTCATTGGCGAGCGCGTTCCCGTTAATTTGTTCACTGACTAGTGCGTTCCCGTTAATTTATTCATTGACTAGTGCGTCCCCGTCAATTAATTCATTGACTAGTGCGTTCCCGTTAATTTGTTCATTGACAAGTGCGTTCCCGTTAATTTATTCATTGGCGAGCGCGTTCCCGTTAATTTGTTCATTGACTAGTGCGTTCCCGTTAATTTATTCATTGACTTGTGCGTTCCCGTTAATTTATTCATTGACCAGTGCCTTCCCGTTAATTATTCATTGACTTGTGCGTTCCCGTTAATTTATTCATTGGCGAGCGCGTTCCCGTTAATTTGTTCATTGACTAGTGCGTCCCCGTTAATTTATTCATTTACTAGTGCGTCCCCGTTAATTTATTCATTGACTAGTACCACCTGTTAATTTATTCGACTATTGCGTTCCCGTTAATTTATTCATTGACTATGTGTTCCCGTTAATTTATTTATTGGCGAGTGCGTTCCCGTTAATTTATTCATTGACCCGTGTGTCCCCGTTAATTTATTCATTGACTAGTGCGTCCCCGTTAATTTATTCATTGACTAGTACGACCTGTTAATTTATTCGACTATTGCGTTCCCGTTAATTTATTCATTGACTAATGTGTTCCCGTTAATTTATTTATTGGCGAGTGCGTTCCCGTTAATTTATTCATTGACTTGTGCGTTCCCGTTAATTTATTCATTGACTAATACGACCTGTTAATTTATTCGACTATTGCGTTACCGTTAATTTATTCATTGACTAATACGACCTGTTAATTTATTCGACTATTGCGTTACCGTTAATTTATTCATTGACTAATACGACCTGTTAATTTATTCGACTATCGCGTTCCCGTTAATTTATTCATTGACTAGTGCGTCCCCGTTAATTTATTCATTGACCAGTGCGTTCCCGTTAATTATTCATTGACTTGTGCGTTCCCGTTAATTTATTCATTGACTAGTGCGTTCCCGTTAATTTATTCATTGACTAGTGCGCTCCCGTTAATTTATTCATTGACCAGTGCGTTCCCGTTTATTTATTCATTGACTTGTGCGTTCCCGTTCATTTGTTCATTGACTAGTGCGTCCCCGTTAATTTAGTCATTGACTAGTGCGTCCCCGTTAATTTATTCATTGACCAGTGCGTTCCCGTTTATTTATTCATTGACTTGTGCGTTCCCGTTCATTTGTTCATTGACTAGTGCGTCCCCGTTAATTTAGTCATTGACTAGTGCGTCCCCGTTAATTTATTCATTGACCAGTGCGTTCCCGTTTATTTATTCTTTGACTTGTGCGTTCCCGTTAATTTGTTCATTGACTAGTGCGTCCCCGTTAATTTATTCATTGACCAGTGCGTTCCCGTTTATTTATTCATTGACTTGTGCGTTCCCGTTCATTTGTTCATTGACTAGTGCGTCCCCGTTAATTTAGTCATTGACTAGTGCGTCCCCGTTAATTTATTCATTGATTAGTGCGTCCCCGTTAATTTATTCATTGACTAGTACGACCCGTTAATTTATTCGACTATTGCGTTCCCGTTAATTTATTCATTGACTAATGCGTTCCCGTTAATTTATTTATTGGCGAGGGCGTTCCCGTTAATTTATTCATTGACTAGTGCGTCCTCGTTAATTTCTTCATTGACTAGTGCGTTCCCGTTAATTTATTCATTGACCAGTACGTTCCCGTTAATTTATTCATTGACTTGTGCGTCCCCGTTAATTTATTCATTGACTAGTGCGTTCCCGTTAATTTATTCATTGACCAGTGCGTTCCCGTTTATTTATTCATTGACTTGTGCGTTCCCGTTCATTTGTTCATTGACTAGTGCGTCCCCGTTAATTTATTCATTGACTAGTACGACCCGTTAATTTATTCGACTATTGCGTTCCCGTTAATTTATTCATTGACTAATGCGTTCCCGTTAATTTATTTATTGGCGAGGGCGTTCCCGTTAATTTATTCATTGACTAGTGCGTCCTCGTTAATTTCTTCATTGACTAGTGCGTTCCCGTTAATTTATTCATTGACCAGTGCGTTCCCGTTTATTTATTCATTGACTTGTGCGTTCCCGTTCATTTGTTCATTGACTAGTGCGTCCCCGTTAATTTAGTCATTGACTAGTGCGTCCCCGTTAATTTATTCATTGACTAGTGCGTCGCCGTTAATTTATTCATTGACTAGTGCGTCCCCGTTAATTTGTTCATTGACTAGTGCGTTCCCGTTAATTTATTCATTGGCGAGTGCGTTCCCGTTAATTTATTCATTGACTAGTGCGTCCTCGTTAATTTCTTCATTGACTAGTGCGTTCCCGTTAATTTATTCATTGACCAGTGCGTTCCCGTTTATTTATTCATTGACTTGTGCGTTCCCGTTCATTTGTTCATTGACTAGTGCGTCCCCGTTAATTTAGTCATTGACTAGTGCGTCCCCGTTAATTTATTCATTGACTAGTGCATTCCCGTTTATTTATTCATTGACGCATGTCATTGCGACAAGAAACAAATTTGTAATATCTTATTGGAATATATTGTATTCCCTAACAAACATTTTTTAATCTGTAAAGCGCAGCTGATATCATGCAAACTGCACAATATTTCAATGGAGATTTTTCAAGTTAAATCATCTGTCGATATGCACAAAGAAAGAAATTTGCAAAACTTTAATTTCCTCTTCAGAAACCTTGTTAGAGCAACTTAACTTTTCGTTAGATTGTTTTAATTTGCACAAGGAAGGAATGTCATATGTGAATGCGCACGAAGGAAGGGATTTGATTGTGATATTATACCTCATGCAAACAAAGTTTGAATACGTAGATCAAAGGAAGCTGCATATACACCTTTGTGGACTTCTTCACAGTTTCGCTGGTGATTTATAGTATAGAACAAGATTGTCATCGGACGTCAGGGTAGGTTCCTAACGAAAAAAAAAAAAAAAAAAAAAAAAACTTGTTGGTGAGGGGCCATGAAACCATTCGAAAGCAGGACCTCTCTACTTATATAGCATGTCCAATTGATGGAATCTCACTTTGCTTTGCACAGAGTAACTGACATTTACGTACAAAATCGTTCACGTTGCTATAGCTAACAATAACTTAAACTATATTGTATGTATATTTCTTTGTATTTTGATTGAACCAAATAAATACTACATAGAATAACAAGTTGAAAAACGTTTCCGTTACTACAAGTTTGGTTTCCATGACCAGGTGTAATACAAGGATCCGCCCATGTCTGTGATAAGATGGCGATACTCCACTCTCTCGCTGAGATAAACACAACTTCTGTCACTCACTGTCCAGATAGTTGGGCGTCAAAAACCGAGCACTTCCTATTGGCAAACTGTCCCGGAATACCTACAGATCCAAGCCTGTGGCATAAGGGAATATCGGTGAAGTATATTAAAACAAACACATCTAATAAAGGCAGATAATTAGATCCAGTTTTCATGGGTTTTTTTGTACGGTGAAATATTCACCATTCAACATTAAAATCCATTTTAATCCTGTTGAATTTCCGTCCTCCACAGTAGAAATAATATTCGCTCTTACATAACCAAGGGGATACTATTTTTTCAACGTAGAGAATATTACCCAGAGTATCATATGATTCTTTTAAATAGTTCTAACCATTCCTTTGTTTCGATTTCACACCAATGGTAGATTAGATAATAAAGGTAATAAAGAAGTATACATATTCTGGTGGACAGTACCTGTTTATAGAATCAAACATGTACCAAAATAATACGTTAACGTGAGCGCGTTTATTACATTGCTTTAATGGCGAATCCATCATGACGACAACTATATATTCACAGATTATTAAAGTATTTTAGCTTCCGATCGCAAAAAAAAATCCTGGCGAATATGGATGTTATCGTTCACAAACAAACCTTCTGCAAAGAAAGATAAAATAGTTGCTAATCCAACAATAAGAAATAAGCACATGCAAGTATATATAACCTATCAAATTGAAAAAATAAATAAACGGTAATTGAAATAGACAGGAAGGAAGGCCAGCGACCGCGAAAGACCTGTAGAAACTCGATACAGTTTGTCTCAGGTAGACTCATGAAGACTCAGGTAGACTCATGAAGACTCAGGTAGACTCAGGTAGACTCATGAAGACTCAGGTAGACTAAGATGTAGTGAAACAATATTGTATGTGACGCTACTTTCCACAGGTAGCGATGGAGTGTAACACAACTCGACAGATACCTCCCTATACACCAGTAGGGACCTTTTGGAACGACACCTACCAACAGGATCGTTTACACGAAGGATACAGCGGTGTTTTCATAGCATGTACACAACATGGATTTAAGGTAATACTTTTTTTAAGTAACAATAAATATAGAAGTTTTACTTTTCATAGAAGAATTCTTTGCAAAAGAATGCAAATATATTTACTGCTTAACATTGATAATCAATAAGTAAATGAGCTTATACTTTAATATTCCTCTACTCTCGCAACATCCATACCCTGTTACTGTTGTCAATAGTAATAGTCATCATTGTAGCGTCATCCGTTTTGTTATATCATATGAAGCATTGGGTAAAACAGAAGTGATGTGCTGCGCCTTTGCAAAATGTAACGGCCTTGCTTTATATTATTGCTATCCGCACAATGATATCTACCTTAGGTGAAGAGGACATTGTAAATATTTCTGTGATACAGGAATATTTAGCATCACACTCTTTGGACAGAGGGGCGTGGCCCTATAGGGGAATCGAGATAAATCTTTAAAACCTCTCTGTTTCTGTACGATTGGATGTATTAGGTCCTGAGCATGCTTTGGCTAGGGGGACTCATTGTTTATAAACAGAGAGGGGGACATTGTGGGGCCTAATAGGGAAAAATGGAAACAAATGTTTTAAAGTCTTCTTCTTCTAGTTGAATGGAAGGATTTTAACCAAACTTGGTAATAAAAATCCTTGGGCAAGGGGACTCAAAATCCTATTAAAAGAGTATCCTTGACCCGAACGGGTTCAAATATGTGTAAACCCTGGATGTGTACCCCAATATCCCCCCTACCACCACCACCATCTATGGAGGAATAAACATGGCAACGAACAAGGTTAGGGAATTGCTGAGAGACAGAGCCAATATTTGGAAATATTTGCAGCGTAATATTTAATGAAAATACTTAGCTCTGATTGCTTAAATATCTACGTTAGCGATACAGACCTTCTCGGTCTGTTGCTTCAAAGATAAGAGATTTCAGACTGCGTGAAAACTATGTCCATAAAAACATCATGTCCTAACTGTAACGTACTAGAAGTGTATAGCGTTACTGATTAAATGGCACTTTGTCGGATACCACGTGAAATGTAGGAAAATGTTACATTTCCGGAACACATACTTCAGGTATTTTTCTGTCCTTCCCTTTATATTGTGTCTTGCTGTATTGTTGTATCGAGTTTGAGTTTCCCTTTGTCTAATTTAATACGCATTAGTATATTAATGACTTCTATTTTACATTGATTAGATGGCCACCCTAGCGTGTTCTGGAGTACCAACTGTTATAGACATCCCGTACATTACCGGGACACACCTTACAGACGACTCAAAACACCCCAACCTTCCAAGCCGATATTTTACTGTCAGATGGTAGAACGATAAAAAATACCTTAAACGACATAAAAACCCAACTGAGTTGATACGTTTTACATTGTAATAACGCGGAATCTTAATTGTAATAAAGCCCTTATTAACTGCATTGATGCCATTTAATTATGATTTAGCTTTTTTTACACGATCTTATTCTTTTTACGTTTAATAGACCGTAGGATTGTTATGGATTGCTGACTAATAGGTAATATTACTTTTGATTTTAACATCCTGGCTTACTATATAACTAAATCAATTTTGGTTATTAGCCTTTTACGCTTTATCGAAATTTGTTAATATTGGTGTCTCCTCGGTTTCAAAGTAAATTTAGTTATGTTATGTATCTGGGTTGAATATTATATGGATATCTATTGAAAACAAACAAAAATAAATCAAAACAAAGACCTTTGATCTTCACGTGCACATATAGAACAACGTATTTTGAACAGTTGGCTATATCAATGGAATTTTAAAACGTGGGACAAATTACCTTGACCTTTTTAAAAATCTCGCTATCACGAAGTTGGTAGATAAGTAGATACACCATATGTCTACCACTACAACGTAGCGTACCTCATCAATAGAAGGTAATGTCTCGATTAAATTGTGTTGTTTCATTACAAAGTGATTTTACAACAGGTAAATTTTATATAAATCATCTACCAGAAGGTATACGTGGACTTAGTACTGTGTATGGATATGAGCAAGGGTTACGAAAGTAATGTACAATCGTGCCTCTTACGGCAGGTTAGATAACCGCTCGTAGGTTGAGAATGTTAACGAATAACATCACTTAATGATATTTAGTCATATTATTATACTGCTGGTGTGTTAGATATAAAGTATACATGTTTGTACACGCAGACTAAAATTACCTGTGGGGTTGACGTTTACCTGGGAGATCAAGCCGACTAAATATATCTTCAAAAATGATTACCTGATCATTAATCAAAGTTGAGCACAGCTGCACAGCATACCACTACAGGACATTGTGATCTTACCATCATGCATCCGCGACATCCAGGGGTTACGTCATCCTCGACATCCAGGGGTTACGCTCACTTTCGCTCTCTGCACCCCTGGAATATGTCATAGCAAAATTGAAGGTTCAGTGTGCGCCACCTTGCTGATTAGACAAGCAAACTAGTTCGATCTTTTGATGTACATCAAAATAATCTCGCGGTCACGTAACGGTAAAAATTGACAGGCTTTGAAGGCGGGCGTCTCTCCTTTGTAATCATCAAAGGACAGGTATCAGCCTAGCGATTGGCCAGTTTTTTTACCCTGAGACCAATCAAACAGCTATCGTCGTGCCTTCACGTTTGCTATGACATATTCAAGGGGTGCAGAGAGCGAAAGCGAGCGTAACCCCTGGATACCGAGGATGACGTAACCCCGGATTATCGAGGATGACTATGATGCAAGACAACAAAAATGCATTTCAATAATGTAGCATTTACAATACAAAAATGTGTGCATATCAGCTTATCTCACATTACACAGTTGGTATTTGTTTGCAGTTTTTGCATTCTGCTTTTAGGTTTGTTTTGTTCTCGATTTGTATTTTGTTATTGAGAAGAATTTATATTAAAAAATTAATCATTGATCTAAGTACTATAAAACACGACACTCGTTTTTGATAACAAAGTAAGGTTTAAGTATTTTAAATTATAGCGTTAGTGTGTTAACATTGTACATTATCGTAATTTCCGTATATATATATATCATATATAGTTAACCTATAATCGTCACCTATATATATATATATATATCATATATAGTTAACCTATAATCGTCACCTAAATAAATACGCTTCCTCTCCTCTGTTGGTTCCCAGGCATGCGGTCTCTAGTATTTCTAGTCTGTTGCTTGGTCTTTGACCTTACACAAGCCAACGATCAGTGTTGGTGCACCGACTCAGATATGACTATGCTTAAGGCACCAACACACAGCGCAATTACAGTAGATGTGCTGACTTCCGGTTCCTGTTTGAATACTTCCCAGTTTGAACATCATGGACCATGGATACAAATAAAAACAACTGAAAAGGTATCTAATTTGCTTACAGCAAATTGTAAAATTAAGATATCGTATATATAATCCTCATAATAACATTATTTGTTCCAATAAAACGCTATGTTAACTGGAAAGGAATAACAATGTAATAACATCTGGTTATTTAGTGTCATAACAATTTAACATTTTCCGACGATTTTGTCTTGTCACTGCGGAATCTATATGCAATAAGAATACTTTCATATATATATACCATACTATGTACAGTAGTATGTCTTTAAGTTATCTCCTTTACTGACATATACTTTACATGATCATGTACAAGTGCAATTCAAAAGGTTAAAGGATTATACAAGCATCGTTTATTCTCATTATTATTCTAATGACTTTTTAAATATTTAAATTTTATTTTGATGGTTAAATGGATTGTTTTTACTTATTTCGCATTTACTAAATGATTAATGTTAAATAATGTGCATATGAAAACATACTGACACACCACGAAAATGTATTGGAGAAGAATTGCTTATGTGAAAAAATGGCTTCAAAATTATCAACCATTTAACCAGATAAAGAAATTTTGATTAGAAGTAATATTTTTTCGAGACTCTCTAAAACTAAAACTAGAATGTATACCGAATTAATCTGAATAGAGACTTGAACCTCACAGTTCAAAAAACACCCATTGTTTGTTAGCTGACATATTATAAAACAGATCAGTGTTCACATACTCTGTGTTTTCTTTGTTTTCAGTCTGGCTTCGTTCATCACGCTAATGGTGTCAACCTGAAGGACTGCCCATGTTAGGTTCATCATGTTCTCATCTACGTTTACTGCAATGTTATGTATTGTTGTCTTTTTGTTTTTGATTGGACTCAGGTTGAAATACATGGGGATGTGTAAGAATTTAATATTTGGCAACCCTTTGCTTAAAAAGAGATACATAGCAAGTATTTAAAATTCTAGTCAGGGCAAATCTTTAACAAATATTTGTAGATGTATTCATCGGTGAAATGTAACACAAAAGTGCGCGAAATATCAAATGATGTTGTATATCTACTGACGTATTGCGTTTAATATTATAGCATAGCCATTATATGTTAATCATTCATTCCTAAATAACTGCTACTTAATCAGAATGGCATTTCCTTTGGAGAGTACATATTTATTATGTAATTGCCTGCGTGTTATGATCTTGTTGTTATCAAATAAGATGTACTAAGAAATTCGTTAGATTCTTTATAAAATATATACACGAAGATACAAAGTTGTAAAAATAAATGTTAATATTAATGATTCGTTGCTTGTACATGGGTAAATATTTTCTTTTTTACATTTTGACAGATGCAGGTCTATTGAAGAGGGCTACTTGTCCATCGCATTGCATGGACCATTGTTGTGTGAGAGCTGGTACCCATCACTACCACACTAGTGATCATGCGGGTCACGGTAACAACAAGAAATATCCTGATATATAACGATTCATATTATTTGTTATTTCTGGAGTTAATATTGTTGACAAAATACAACTGCTTTAAGGCTAAGAACGTCGATTATGTTGAGGAAATATACAGCAACTCTGTGTTAAGCCCTGCCCTGAACGTCTGCCGTTCCGCCCTTTAAGTTAGTAGTGTTATTATAGCTATTTCTTTAAAAATAAAGCCGCCGTCGTTTAACTAGAACACAATGTAAAACAGTATACGATTGTTTTGCGCATTACAGTTCCTTAGCGTGGTGAAATTTCAGGTTTATCAAAATCGTCCATTCACGCAGTGATGATTCAGAGCAGAAAAGCAATGTAGATTTAATTTGATTAAAAACAGCAGTCTTCGATTGATGTCTAAACTGTATTCATAGGCATAAAGCTAGTTTAAGAAATCTGACCAAATGCTTTCTTTCAAAGTTTTTAAATAAAATATGGCGATCTAGTAATGGAAGAACAACATCCGCATGATGAAAACTGTAAATATAAAGAGGGGAAAACACTGGACAGAAATGGTAATTTATGTATACTTGTATTACACGGTCCGTGTATACTCCACATCTTGCATATTTTGGATAATTGTTGATTGAAAGAAAATTTGTAGCTTTAAATGAAGTTAATAAAAAATGTCATTCTGATTAGTCAATATAAGATCAATACCGGACCTTATATACGCACATGTGAGGATATAACATTTCGTATTTCTTTACTGCGCTAAAGATATCCATTTACAAATTTTCGGTGTGATATTTTACTGGTTATATATAATTAAATATATTTCAAAATAACAACATTTAGGTAAAGAGTAATAAATAGAAAACGTAAATGTTTGCCGATAAATTTCTTATAAGTTATACTCGTCTTACAGAATAATTCAGTATTGTTAGACGTGTATTGTTGCGTCACTCATAANCCACCCAACCCCCACCCCCATCCCACCGACTTCCTGTAAATAATGTTCTTAACCTTTTCGGTACCTACAACATTAATGATATCATTAACAAATTCGCCTGCACTATCAACACTCTTCCAGGTCTGCAATGTCTTTGTAGCAGGCGTAAACAGTCGTCAACTGTATAATTCCAGGTTTACATTGTGCACATGATGCCTATGCTAGTTCAATTTCTAGCATTTACAACGTTTATTGTATTAAGCCAATAAACCTGATAGTGTGTGCATTTATTTACTTCTTACTGTAAATTCTGTATATTTTACGTGGTTTTTATATTCCCGTTAAGTATTCGATAACTAACGAATACTAACTCATAAATACCGTAAAATATGCACGGTCGGTGATTTACGAAAATGTTAGCTCCGAAATGTTTTGAATCAACCGTATTACTGTCATTATTTGTATAACTGGTTTCCAGGCTGTGATACATGTGACAGTACTTGTTGTGACCCTGTCCAAACTAGTCAGCACGGAGGTCACACCGACAATTCAGGTACAGTTGTGTTTAGTAACCAGGCTTGGTAAAGGGTATAGGTTTAGGTTAAATCAATCTCGTTGGCTTATTGTGCAGAAATGAGTTCCTATGTAAATTAGCAAATATCAACGGAAAAAAACCCGACAAACACCATGAAGATATAAGCTACAATACGTTTAAAACTGGTCTATACCAAAAAAAAAACATCAGATAGATATAACGTTATAACATTAAGAAGCCTGACCCGACATAGGACGCTTAAATCCATCAAAACACACGTTATAAAAACAAACCAATTTCAATTGAAAAATAATTATAAACCTAACAAAACAAAAATGGAAAATATCGGTTAGAGTCGGGTATACTTGCTTCGGAAAATTAAACACAAATGATTAACGACACTTTTTAAGGGTGAATTTATTCTATCCAGTGTTGTAACAGGTATAGATTTATAATGTGTTGTTTTTGGTTTCTGTTTTTAGAATGGTCACTTTACGGCGATTGCAGCGTGACGTGCGGGGAGGGGACTCAGACTCGATATTGTACCAATCACTGCAACCATGATACTCAGTATGAAATAAGAGTGTGCAGGGAACAAGATTGCCCACCAGGTAGAATGTTTCTCTCTTAGTATAGGGTAGCATGACCATGGATAATGCTTGTATGTGTTAAGTTGGCAAGGTCATACCAGTTCGATAGAGTTAACATCCTATAGTGAAGGTACACCTGTAGCGTAACCTGTGGAGATGGCATTCAGACTCGGACATGCTTAGATAAGTGTAATGGGGCTGCTCCAGAAACAAAACCATGTCAGGTGACAACCTGTCCTGGAGGTACAAAAACGCATTTTTGTGAGAACAAGATACAACGGAACTCATCCTTTTTCCTTATTTAAGACCGTCATTTTCTTTTATCGTTATTTTTTCTTGACAAAAAAATCAATTTGCCTAAACTGACAATGGTCTTATGTAGAAATGATACATTTGTTTAACTACGATATGCTTTTTATCAGTACTCAGTATTGGCTCAATTTGACTATCATATGGTATTTTTGTAGAAAGCAAAACACAATATTTATTAATATTTCTAGTAAGTTGTGACTTTTACAATATTTTATATACATATATGAATGAAGCTTCGTTAGACAAATTCGTAAATGAGTAAATTAGCATACATATTCAATTCTTATTTTTCATGTCTGAAATATTTGGTGCCTAGAACCGAGCCATTTCATCATCGTACTTTTTATATTATTGCGTTGTATTTTTTTTTTTATTTATGATTGATTTTCCAAACTATGCGATTCTTATTTAATTACATCAATTGTCCACTCTCAACTAGTATACTTCATTCAAATCTCTTTCTTACTAACAGTAATAAATCGCATTCTTACTCTCTAACAGGACAGATTTTTTTATTCTCTTCCACTCTCACTTTTGTGTTAGTGCTGGTGATGAGTTTAATCATTATTGTTAATTTTGTTAGTCAATATTTGTCAATGATAGTAATATACATTCATTTTTATAGCTGTACATGGTAACCTATGCGATTTATGACCAGTCATAGTGGTCGGGCCAATCCCTACCGACAAAGACATACACATCTTTTGCGATACTTAAAAAGTAAAAAAATAATTTAATAAAAAATCTAACCATACATTGAGATACATCTATATACTCATAAAGAGTATGTTAAAGTGTTATCCCTACCGACACAGATCTAGAAATATTAATATATGGAGATAATTTTGCAATAGATCTAATATAAATTAGGTGTTTTTTGTTCATTGTATTTGAATATCATAGCATCAGTTGCTTGTCCTTACGGATAGAGTATTTTATTTTGATTTTGGAATTTATGTTTTCATATTTTCCGCTCCTGAGTACATATCTGTTGTCCCCCGTGAATTTTTGCATGTAAACCCCGCATGGTAGCGTACGGAATACAGTGCTGTCAGGCTGCAGTGCAAGTCCGTTGACCGTCAACGGACTTACACTACGATATGCTTAATCTGTGTTACAAGCTGTTGTTACCGTACAATAACAGCACATTATATCTTCCATGTTGCATTCCGCCTTCCTGGCCTTCAAACGAAAGGACAAAATTAACTCATTTACCCCTGAAGACGCATTTGACTTCTTCCATTTCAAAGGTTGGAATAGTTCATTATGAAACTTCAGGGGTGAATGAGTTAAATACGGTGCAAATATTGCATGATTAGTCAAGTGGACTGTAATTGCATTTCCTCCAGCTTGAATGGTATATAACAAAATAACAACTATAGTTTTTTTATTAGTTTAAGGCTATTGAATAATTGTGTATCGTCTTGCTGCTGACATGTGACAGGCACTGTATCTAAAATGTACATTCATTTATCTAATGTTATAGTGCACAGTCTAGTAGTTGAGTTTTTATACAGCAGACTTTGGAAAAGGTAACACTAGGAAAAGAAATGTACGAATAATCAAAACAGGAAGATATTAAAGCAATTCAGTGTCAATGCAAAAAGACAAAAACAACAACCATAAAACCAATGGGAAACCGCTCATTATAATGCCTGATGGGAAATCCATGAAGATGTGACGGTCACCTTGATAACAACAGAAACCTCAAAAATGGTAGTTATATCATCAGATTTAAATAGAGACTCTATTAAACTGACGTAATCATATGGTTAGTTCCCAGTAAGACAATAGGAGCATTGTTAAAAAGGCTTACAAATGGTAAGAAGACATTTCATATATTCAGGGTTTAATATAACTAATGGCAGCTGATAACAACCTAACTTTATAAACCATTTTAACTAACAAGCTTTTCTGTATATGGAACATGCGAAGTGACATTTTTTTAACATGTTTTATTGTCAAAAGAGGTCAACAGGAAGGAGCTTCAGTCATTACCTATTTAGTCCTCTCCTTACAGCTACATCCCATTGTGAACACATTGTCTACATATATTTAAGACATTTACATTGTAGATACTCGAAGGGGAAGTAACTCCTTCAAAGCAGATTGTATAATAGTGATATGTAAAGAAAGTTTTCTTTTGATTAAAGACTGGTAATAAACAAGTTTGCAAAAACGATTTATTTCACTTAGCTATCGCTATATTTTCTTATTTTTACATTATGGAACTATTCAAAACATATATATTTAATAGTTTTGGCTTTATCTCCCCAAAGGATACAGGCCATGCAAAGTCCATATGTCACATATTGACCATCCACTAATGGATTTCAAAACCCAAATTCAAGCTTCTAGATATTTGTTTTATTGGTCACTACAACTATTGGACATATGATGACTGTTTGTACATTTTCAAAAGCAGACGTTACTTCATGTTGATGGAAAGGTACTACAAAATCTGTGCAGCGTTACATGTAGGAATATATTCAAACTCGGTCTATTTGGGAAAATGTACATACGAAACACTGTCCGAAACAAATCTCTTTCGTCTTCGGTTGAAAAGAGTTCAGCATGATGAACATAAAGATTAAAAATTCATAATTATGGCAAATTCTCATTTCTAGAATGGTCTGACTGGTCTCCCTGTTCCGCCTCATGTGGAGGAGGACATATGGTAAAACATTGCCTACATTACTGTCATCTCGACGTCAACCATCCTAATGGGGAGATACAGACGACTTGTAACACAAACCCCTGTCCAGGTCAGACTTGATAAAAATAAAGAATAAACAACTTTTTTTCAGATGAGAGAAAATGCGTAAGAGTAACGATATCTAGGTTTACTTTATACTGTTAACTGTGAAAAGAAGGTTGACAACAAAGACTGCGGAGTTTTCGAGATTAACCAGAGCCAAATAGCTGAAGTCTTTTCTTTCACGGTTAAAATGAAATACTAGTTGAAAAATAAATAATCTGTTGTGGTAGAATTGAGTTTAGCAAATTTTATAAAATAGTGCGTGTTTTACATTGTCTTTTTTTTGTAAACTATTGCCATGTCAACAAATAAAAATGGATGCAAGATACAAGATTTTATATTTAACGTCGCATATTTAAAACAATAAACATAAGCACTACTGCTACTCTTGCTACAAACAAATTTAATAATCAATTTAATAAAAAAAATAAAATGTAGTTACTATTATTATTCTTTTTTTTTTTTTTTTTTTTAAATGTAAGTTTCACCAAAGTAGTTCCTGATTGAATTTGAATTATATGTTAGATAATGAAGTTGAAAATAACAAATAAGGGAAGAGAACCCATAACACTCAGGTGTGATGTGTGGACTTTTATTTATATCCAACAGTTGATGGTCAGTGGAGTAGTTGGTCATCTGCCAGTTGTTCAGTCACATGCGGAACCGGAACTACAATACGCCACCGGACATGTACCAGCCCCCCTCCATCTAATAACGGTGCCTACTGCTCCTATTCTGAGCACGGATCTTCCATGACCGTCACCTGTGTAGAGGCATCGTGTCAAAGTATATACAAATTTGTTTATATGCCTTTTAACCACACGTTAATATTGTAAGTAAAAAGCTATGTATGGGTTTTACTTAAATTGTGAAGTCGTGTAAGGAACAATCCAGCTTGATCTATTTAAATGTAAACTATGATATATAGTTTATAACAAAAATGATTGAACTCACGTAATGAGCCATATATATATGCTGAACAGTTTGTTATCACGTGTTTTACCTTTAATTGTTGTGTTTCATATTGTTAGGAGAGGGCCTTGTAATTGGTCAGAACGTATGCCCAATCCCTTTGATTGTTTTTCGATCAATAACAATATTGACAATAATTCTGTGATCTCAATAAAGGCCTGTTCTATCATATCAACTAGAGAATTAGAGAAATCGGTGTAAACGTTATGATATATTTTCGTTGATCACTGTCACATAGAATCCATCATTGGAGTTTAAGCACAATAATCAATCTCAATGACCTATATTGGCGTAATTATTGGTGACGTCACATCAAAGGACTGATTTGACACCACTTAAGCTGAAAAACAACGGGCTTACGTAACGTGTATACAGTGTTCCCACTATATTTATCGCAGTTGAATTTACATGTATCTTGACTTGCACGAATAAGCGATCGTAATATTGTAGAATCACTTATGTGTATTTTCGTGGGGTTATAATTTCGTAGTTTTTTGTTATCCGCGAAATAATCGAAATGTAATGTCCCACGAAAATTTATGATTTTACAGTATATTCAATTCATAAATACTTGGTATGTAAATACTTTTGTCACGTGTACGATAAATTATCGTAAACGCTACACGTTATTAATGAGAGCGGAGTAATATCTCCGGACCATAAACATCGGAACTATCAGATAAGGCATCAACTGTCGCGTATTGGTGCCATACAAATTGAATGAGACAGGCAAATTGAATCCTGAACATACCTGGATTTGGGTGAAGATATGAAAAAAGCAAATGGAAAGAATACAGCTAAAGAACAATATAAAAAACTTCTCTTGTGTGTTGTTTTTTAGAATTAAAATGGTCATGAGAAATAATTTGTTAGCTACGATTGCCAATAATAAGTCCCAACCATATATATGTATTTTTAGAGGAAAATCATCACAGGAAATCTTACTTCAATTATCAATTTTAGCTTTAAAGACATATTTACAAATTACATGTATTGTTTAAGGTGTGAACCGATGTGACAAATTCGGAACAATCCAGGCGCTGGCTGAACAGAACGTCACATCCCAGGTTCATTGTCCTGATCGGTGGAATTCCGGAACGGAAAACTTTGTACACACTCATTGTCATAACGCCCCTTCCGACATCAAAGCCTGGCATCAGGGGGAGTCGGTAGGTGGTACATATATGCATTGGCTATATAAATACTTAAACCAATTAAAAAGCAATGCAAGACAACGATACATATACAATTGTTGGATTGATGTTGTACGTTGTAAGATATTACACTATAGTTGAGTACAATCATAGATGAAATTTCTTCCCTTCAGTATCTATAAAGTTGCCTAAAATGAGATGCTATTTAATTGACTTCGGATAGCAATCTTAGAAAATTGACCCTATTGAATCATTAGTTTAGGCGATGTGTTGATATCTAAAAGCTTGCTAATGCTTTTATGATCAGTGTTCTTCCAAAATGGGCAGTGAAAAATGAACAATTTTAAATCAGATGATATCAACTAATCTTAGATGTAAATGGGAACAGTGCATCATGATTGAGCAACAGTTTTCAGTCGACGGGATGTTGTGTACTCTTGCTACTTAACTTAACCTGTCTAGGTCCAGCATACTACGACCTCGGCCGAGTATTACTTTTACTTTGTTTGGTAGAAATGTAGGTCGGAGGAATAGTATCGGGTTTTTTAAAGCAAATTTAGAAGAAACAAATGAACTGATCTGCGTGTAATTTCGGTACTTATGAATGGCGACCTCTTTTATAGTTAAGGAAACTGCCTGTTGATTGGACGAATCAGTCTGGAAGGAAAAACCAAGGGTTCTCATTGGCCAAGCTAGGCTTGTATTGTAAATGTAGATGTTTTATCCTGTTTTTAGTACAGAGTTGATATGAGAGCATCATTCAAGACACTATTCCCTTCTCTCTGAACCAAAGCTAGTTACTTAGGTACGAAATATAGACCAAGTACCCCGATTAGTACTTATATACTGTAAATTGGATTAAAAGCAAGGTCGACAACATCTACTGAACGGGTATATCCTATATTTATACAGGTACGACTTCACGTGTTTCAATTGTGTATGTCATGCATGCTTGAAGTAACGAGTTATTAAACCATTATGTCTGTTCTATATGTAGGTCCACTAAAAGATAACTGTATTTTAAGTGACAAATGGTTTCCGCTGTCGTTTTCAACTTTACTGAAAACATGCGAATCGGACTTCAACACAAAATCAATGTGGGGAATCACTTGGCTTCTAATAATTCAAAACACGGGGAAATAGAAAATAAGGAATTTGGTCAGTTTATCTTTAAAATGTTGTTCGCGGTGCAACTTTTCCCCGACATTTTTCCGTGTACTTAATCATAAGAGGTCACGTGACACCCTACATTGTATAGATGCCCAGTTGTCGATCTCGCGGTACATGCAGTAAATAAGTATTTTTCGGGGTAAAACGTTTTTTAAATTTTGATTTAAAGATATTTATTTCAGGTGCTTACCGATTGCATGGGATCAAAAGTAATTCAATCATTTACGCCGATCGGGACATTTTCGCAATTTGGATACGAGCAAGGCGGGCACAGTGGTATTAGTGGCATTTTCCTTTCATGTACTCCACGTGGATTCAAGGTAATGTTAATATCAATATATACAATACAATAGGTATAAATACGTCACTATCTCCCGTTTAAGCCTGGCATATTCTCTTTGGAAGTATGTGACATGTTCATAAAATGTACGCTTAAGTCCTTAATCACACCTCATTAGAATATAGATGTGTATTCGGTCACTTTTTTTTCAGATGGCCACAAAAGCGTGCGATGGAGGAGCAGAAATTATTGACATTCCACACGATACTAGCGCTATATTGTCAAGTGATGCCATTATTTCCAACAACCCTTCCAGCTACTATACCATTAAATGGTAGAAGCTGCCAGGTCGAAATTCGAAAGACAGTTTGATATATAAAAAAGTATAAACCAAAACTAATATCATGTGTTTATCTTATTTTTTTCAAGATAGAAACATAAAAACCAGTACCAGAGCCCTTTTTTCGAGAGAAAAACAAATGATTCTTCGATCTCAGTTGTACTAAATTAGTGTATGGTTTTGTTTGTTTGCTAATAGTTTACATTATATCTTCTATAAGATTCATCAGTTTGGAAACATGTGATATCAAAGTTTTAATTTTTACACAAACAATGTACTATTAAACGTGTCGTAACGTTTCAAGACCGACTGGTCCCTTTGTCAAGCTATGACTGATGAGTGAGCGATTTGTTTGATTTACCTGTACAACGATGTGACGAAAGGGACCATTCGGTCTTGAAACGTTGCGACACGTTTAGTACGTACATTGTTTGTGTGAAAAACAAAACTTTGATATCAGTTTACATTATACGTTTAAAATATATTGTGTTATATAACTATACACATGTTATGTCATGTGATGCAACCATCACAATGGAATAGCTTTGAAATGGAAATTTTTTTTATTAAAAAAACGTAAAATTTAGCGCTGAAAAAAACAATTCCTGCACTCAACAGTTTTACTCTAAATTAAGATTCCATGTGACTGTTGGTGTTTATCAGTTAAACATGAAGGTTTCATTTAAGGATATAATCTTGCTTTGGTCAACTTCATGGGGTATGGATTCAGTTTGTCCTGAAACAACTCAAACATGAACTACGAATTTGTTTCAAGACCAATCACTTCATCATCCAAAATCGACCAAAGCAAGACCAATCACTTCATCATCCAAAATCAACCAAAGCAAGACCAATCACTTCATCATCCAACATCGACCAAAGCAAGACCAATCCCTTCATCATCCAAAATCGACCAAAGCAAGGCCAATCACTTCATCATCCAAAGTCGACCAAAGCAAGACCAATCACTTCATCATCCAAAATCGACCAAAGCAAGGCCAATCACTTCATCATCCAAAGTCGACCAAAGCAAGACCAATCCCTTCATCATCCAAAATCGACCAAAGCAAGACCAATAACTTCATCATCCAAAATCGACCAAAGCTAGACCAATCACTTCATCATCCAAAACCGACCAAAGCAAGACCAATCAATTCATCATCCAAAATCGACCAAAGCTAGACCAATCACTTCATCATCCAAAGTCGACCAAAGCAAGACCAATCCCTTCATCATCCAAAATCGACCAAAGCAAGGCCAATCACTTCATCATCCAAAATCAACCAAAGCAAGACCAATCACTTCATCATCCAAAATCGACCAAAGCAAGACTAAATCCTTATATTTCAATCAACGTGTGTTTTTTTTTTAAATTGCAACTCGTGAAAGGCCAATTCCGATAGTTTGTCACAGATTTTGGGGCTTGTGCAAATCTACGTATTGACCTAATGTTAAAATAAATGAGTCTATCATTGAAGGAACATCATACAGCATGATGGTGTACTTATACTTCAACACAGCAATATGATGAAGAAACAAAACACAAAACATCACTTTTAAGTTCTTTTAATGAATTCATAAGTTTGAACATGAAATCTTCTGACTCGTCGTCGCGAAAGAATTATGTCTAGACGCGGTTCGCAGGCTCAGCTGCGAGTCTACGGCAGCCATCTGTTTTACTAGTTCGAAGTGGAGAGCCGCTACATCTTCTGGAATGTGAAGCTACAGTAATTGGAGGTCCACTATGACAATAAAACCATACGTGACTTGAAAGGACGAAACAATTTGATATGGCAGTTTGCTGTTCGACTGCATTTCATATATCACGTGATCATATGGCTGTGTGATCCACGTTGTTTTTGCTTTGTAACGGGGGTTGACATTGACACAAGAGGCAGAATGGGTGGCTAGAGGGCGAATTTCTAGGGTAGAACATGAAATGTCACTACCGCTAGCAACAGATGACAATGTGTTGCTTATTGGTCGTTTTTGGTCGCTTGAAGTATTAAAGGAGTGAAATTCCCATAATTACCACCTACTAAAGACAACTCTTTAATCTTAAAATATCATAAAGCAATTTTAGACTTATATTTGTCCCAAAATATAACTCATTCGTTTAACCGAAATGATGAAAACGAACGTCGGGAACATATGCATTTACATTTTTTGTACACACATAGGAAAGTTAAAACTAAGAACATCTGGATTTGAAATACAATGGTTCAATAACGTCGAAAAGTGTTCATCCAATGCGTTTTAAATGTTAAACAATAAGATTTTTGTCAATAATGTGTAAATACAATCATCGGGAAACCACTATGCAACATGCAACACTTTTTGGCAAAACATAACACTTTCCCTTTACATAAAGCGGTTTGCTTGTACGATGCAGCAAACAAATATAATATATATATAGATTCTATCCCGGACCGATATACATTATATTAATTCGCACTCGCCATATCCAACCGGCAAACGCAAAGTTGTCCGCCCTGGCAATTTTGTTCCTATCTCATTTATTTGAAAGTTTGAGAAAGGTTAATAATACGAAAAATAAATTGCTATGTGTTTGGATGTACATTTACACTGTATAGTATGCGAAAGAAAGGCACTAGTTTCTATAAACCTTACACATGAAAATATTGTATTATGTTTCTTCCTGTTTTAGATTCCATTTCTATAAATAGGATGTACCACAATATCGATACATAAAAATACACAAAAGAGCTGTTACACTAATCTGTCAATGATATGTATTGGTAAAATACACAATAGAGCTGTTACACTAATCTGTCAATGATATGTATTGGTAAAATATACATTTGGTGTAATAGTATCTTAATCGTACAAATGTATATCAACCACGATAGCAGATCAAATGACCAGTTGAGTCAGATGGTAGATCAAAGGTTCTCTGAAAGCCTACATATATTGACAGGAGCATTTACATAGTGTCATATTTAAATGTTGTTTACATCGTATATACATTTATGTAACAACATCACAGTCAGTTTAAAGCTACCAGCACAAATTCTTTCCCTTAATCAATGGAATACTGTCTTTATGTCTATTCAGGATGGTTATACAAAGGAACTCTTCATGTTGCCCACATTAAGGCCGATTCCTTCATTTTCCTTCATTTTCCGCCTTATTGAAACGTTATCAACATATATACTACTCACATTTTGCTAAGGATCCCTTTTATTTTTGGGCAAAAATGATTGTTCTTTTAATTCATCAGCATCCAAAAAATTCCAAATATCGTAATTACAGTCGGACAATGAGCCACAGAAAAGGGGTTACCCATAAAATTGGTAACAACAATGTATTCACTAAAAAACTGAAATTGAACAACACCCATCCTAAATAAACAGAAACTGTTTAAGTATTGAATGTGACGGCCGTGAGCATCAATTACAGCTTCACAGCGTCTGCGCATGCCCCGAATGAGATCGCGTATCCGGTTCTGTGGGATAGCGTTCCACTGAGCTACCAAAGCTGTTCTCAGCTCCTGGAGCGTTCTTGGCTGAACATTTCTGGCAGAGAGAGATGCCTGCAGCATGTCCCACACATGCTCGATGTGATGAAGATCCGGCGAGTTGACTGGCCAATCAATTCGTTAAAAGGTCTCTTGCTGTAGATACTGCTCAGTCACCCTTGCTCTATGTGGCCTAGCACTATCGTCCATTAGGATGAAGTCCGGGCCGATAACGCCAGCGTAGGCTCTGACATAGGCATCAAGGATTTGACCGCAGTAAATCCGGGCCGTAACGGTACCATTATGGAAGATATGGAGGTCAGTATTCCCTCGAACGCGTGTGCCTCCCCACACCATCACTGAACCTCCGCCATATCGGTCATGTTCCACAACGTTACCTGCCTGGAACCTCTCCCCGGGTTGTCTCCATACTATAACGCGCAGGTCGGTTAAGTCGAGACAGAATCTGGACTCGTCGGTAAAAAGAACTGGTTCCCATTCCTGTAGAGTCCAAGTGCTGTGAGCTTGGGCACAATCTAATCGGTCCCTAACATGGCGAACAGTCAAGGGAACAGTATACAGTAGCTGGTCTACGTGACCTTAAACCAGCATCACGAAGACGGTTCATCATTGTCTGAGTAGCTATCCGGGTACCAGAAGCATTTAGGAGGCCATTTTGTAAAGCTGTGGCAGTCTGGCACCTGTGACGCCGTGCCTGTATGAGCAAAATTCGGTCTTGGCGCTGCGTTGTAGCTATAGAACGACCTCCAGTATGCCGTCTGGAAGGGTTTCCGTTAGTTTGGAAACGATTCCACATTTTGCCACCACACTTTGAGCCTTTAAATTTGAATCTTAATAAAACAGATTATTGTTTAGTTCGAATCTTAATAAAACAGATTATTTTTTAAAAAAATATTCATATTAGTTATATACATCATAATATAAGCGTATGGTTTCTTATTAATACACGAGGCATATTAATAATTTGGTTTTAATTTGCTTATTTAAAATGATATACGTTCTCGTTACTATACTGTACAGCCTGAGCTATGTTACATTGTGGAACACGTCGTATTTTTAGATATTACATGATGTCCAAAAAAATATCTTTTTGTTGATCTTTATTAGAGTAACTAAGATCTCAGAAAACAAATTAATACGATTTTTACATTTCAAACTATTGACCACCTCATTACACTTGCTGGTGATTCGATCAGATCGTTAATTAACGTCGATCTAACCAGATAACAGTATACGTCGTTTATCAGTCTATCATTCTTTGTCGTCATGTTTTGCTATTGTATTAGTGATCACCGTGTTGACTTTCAGCATCTATGAACTAATCTGTCAAATAGGCTTTTCCTTTCGTCGTGTTTCTAGCCATTATTTCACGAAACCAGATGGCTTACGCTGTTGGTGAGTATAAATCCCGTCGGTAGGCTTTAGTCGTATAGCTGGCATTTGTTCTGTGAGGGTTTACACCAAAGTCAAGTTAGAAATATACTTACGGATTAACTTTCTCTTTAGCTTACTTCGCCGATTATTCAATTTACCCGAGTTCCATTGTAGTTATCACCCGCTTACCTAAACTAAATAGAACGTTAATCCTTGTATTAATAGTATTTTTTCTTAAATATGACATAAAACGCGTTCTTTTAACCGGAATATATCCCTAGGGAGGATTACAAGCATTCCATTTAAGCACGATGTGTGATACGGTAACGCTTCGCGCCACATTTCGAAGGCCACAGTGACATGATACGACAAAACTAGGACTTATACGAACGAAATCGGCTGCAACATGAACATCACATTGGTTTGTATGCTCGCTCTAACACATGTAATCGTAACTCATTAGCGATAATTCTTACTTCAAAGTTGCTCTATGCGGCTATTTTTAGCACAACTTGTAAAGTTGCGTAACCCGATTCACTCGTACAATATTTCACTCGCACTCGTAAACTGTTATAATAAAATCATATCGTTGTAATTCTATAAGCATTTTATCTCAACATATGTTCAATACCCAAAGATGTCCCGTTTACATTCCGGAACGCTATAATATGGCACCAACGACTCGCAATTTTGGAACTCTCCTGTGTTTTTTGTAAACTCCACGGCGATGATAACTAGGCATAGTATCTACAAAATCGCAAACACACGAAGAAATTTTATAACTTTGATTTAACTTCAATCATTACAAAACCCAGTTCGTGTGCTGTGACCATACTCTCAGTATTTAGGACCCGTCCTGTGATTACCATTATTTACCAGCCTTATCAGTCGAGTGCAGTTGAAAATATTACGGCAAAATTACCGTATATCGAACGTTATTGTCAAAATTGAATTTACTATAGTATTTCTGGGTATTGTTTACACTATGTCATCAAAGTAAACGTATGTAAATGAACACGAATACGTAGTAAAACATAACATCCTGACGTCCTGTCAGTCGGTGCGGTAATCATCGGGCGTTGTAAACAACGTAACGTCATCGGAAGGTATAAATTTCAACAATGAATCTTTTGCATGAATACACTAATGAGTTGTACAAATCTGATATCCCAGGTACTTCTGTTTACTTACGAAAATCGCAATGGAAACCCCGGGTTGTTGACGTACACATATGTACACGGTGTATGTATCACTACGCGCGCAAGAATGACTGTCGTTATCGAGTGATAATGGCAATGGTCTCAACAAAGGTCATTGAGCCAATTACACTTGAAACTGTAAACATTTTAAGCATTGAACTGTTTTTGTATGGTATTTATGATCTATTTGAATGACACAGCTTTGCAAGAAAACAACATAATGCGCACTAGCACATTATGATTTGTTTGCTTGCAAAGCTGTGTCATTCAAATATATCATAAATACCATACAAAAACAGTTCAATACTTATATTTCCGTTTCCTCTGCCTCTTATGTTCTTTTTTAACTTATAATTTATATTTAAAATTAAAAATGCCCGCCTTATCGACAGTCTACACAATTTCGTTCAATAGTTTGAACAGCGTATTGTCGCGTGCTGATTGGCAAACAAAGTAGAAATTTTAACAAACACTTCAATTTTATTCCACAATTCAGTATCAATACAATTGCGTATGATACATATCTATAGGGTGATTTAAGTTTATCAACAGAACTCTGAGCTAAAATTTCGCGCATGGACAAATACAGTGAACACCGTAAATCCGACCTTGCCCTCCACGAGGGAGTTATTTTGGAAGTTAATTCGAACTTTTCTCTTTGTCCATTTTGTGAAGAATCCAGGCGTGAATTTATTTGTTGATTGTATGGGAACCTGACAACAGTCGGTAGATTATATAACGGCCTCGTTATTTGACATGTCGTCAGAAACTGAGGAACCGTGGATGCGAGACGCGTGAAACTGATAGCGTTTGAAGTGAGTGATCTTGCGACGGAGCACAGGTTCGTTACAAATGTCTGAAATGTTTATGTGTGCTGTGACTCATATCAGTAGGTCTGTTACATATGTGTCAGTAGGTCTATAGAATATGTGTATTTCAGACATTTGTAACGAACCCCTGTTGACAAGTGCAGTGTAACAGACGATATTTCTGATAAATTGCATGAGCGTTAAAATTGTTTCCATTGCCGGCATTGGTGATTTCAACCAATGTGCATTTTGTACGATATTGCAGACCTTGGTCTTGTTTTTGTTGTAATAAAAGTGTTTTTATTTTATTTTTTATTTTGCACATAAATTTACAATGACATTGTCAAATCTCACAATGCCCAGCGATATTTTAGGGGCCGTCAAGTTCATTTATATTGGATTAATACGCTAAGAATTGTGTCTCGTGATGCATGGTAATTAAAGTCCCATCAACAACACAGCTTTTAAAGAGGCTATATAGTGGCAATGCCATGCAAATGTCAATATTATCTCTTGTAGCCACACACAAAAAAAACATATGTCTATCATTATAGAGGGGTTTTAAGGCACCTCCACTTGTTACTAGTTATAGATTTGTTTTGTAACATTTTCGGAATGTGTTATGATGTTTTCATGTGTGCACATGACCATCGTAGGAATGAGGAAAAGCAGCGTGTGTTCCTCCTACACGGGGAACCGGATGTCTTTACAAGGAAAGACAACTCGTGCTTACATATATAGTAAGGTATCAGGCTACCGTTGTCAATTACATTACATAATGGATTTCTTTTCTTTTGAACTTTATCGTCACTGACAAGTCCTAAAATAGACGAAATGACTTTCTGTTAATGGTGACAACCTGAATTTGAACAGTTGTGTATCCGTTCTTCGTATTTTTATATATTTTGGACGTAAAACATTCTAGTATTGATACGCGAATTTCACGATGAAACTTATTTGAGGTATTCAGTGTAGTTACTTTGAACTTATGTATTGTCATTGGCAAACTTGAGATATTGGTTTAAAATTGAAACGTGAATGTTGCCCTATAGATGAACGTTTCACCTGTAAATAGCTCATTGATAAGATATGACGTACATGTAGCATACGTGTTCACATTTCTACTGAGAACAGACTTCTAAACTATTGTATGTGTACGTGGCTGAATATGGATCAAATTTAACTATATCCAATTTGACATTAATACATCATACTGTTTCTTGTTAAGCCTATACATTCAACAAGATAACTGATAATTATGATATAACAATACATGTGATAATATATATGTAGTCATGTCCATCGTATTCGTAAAGTCAAAGTAACTGTATATGTATATTGTAACTGAGTTTTAGTTTCGTATCTTTTTGTTAATAGGTTTCTGTGGAAATAATAAATAGAGAAGACCCTAAAAAGTATATGAAGTTGTTTTTACCCAGCCTTTGGGGCTAAGAGGGTTACACAAATATATTTGATAGTTTCCCATGGTGTGAAATTCGTTCAAAAATCTATGCAGGTCAAAGTTTCTTAACAGTTCAGGATTTCTTTATATAGAGCATTCTATTGATCATGTATAATGTACTTGTTGAAGGACAGTGCAAGAGTGGCCTTATTCATTCAAACTGACACCCGAGGACACAGTGACGATAGTAGACCACTGATAAGGCCACAGTGTGGACTTACGTGACATATAAGGGACCAGCCGTACGGGGGTAAGCTCAACACACTTATTTACATACATCATATGAGTCAATTCTAGTTTCACTCGGTCGTAAAACCTTTTTTCAGATAACAGATTTATTTAAATGACATGTTCGTTGATAAGGTAAATCACATCCCTTCGTTTACAGATGGCAGAAAAATAACACATTCGTGGTTCTAGTGATACCGATTCAAACTATTATTTCACATTTCTAAATCATTTTTTTCGAGAGAGTGCGGACCAATCATCAACATGTTTCTGTTTCTCTTATAAGAAATTCATTCTTGCTTCGTTTATACTTGTACACCTTATGTTTCATCAACACAATGTGTATTTACCTTTACCCTGAAGATGACTCGCATGTTTTCCAAAATCGTTCAAATATCAAACATCCATATCTGTATCGGCTACAAGTATACGTATCTGTTCCATATCACCATCGGATCTGTTTTCATAACATTTTGGTAATCTGCAGCTTCAAAATCACACTGTATGTCAGCGTTGAAGACCCAGTCAGAAAAAGAATGCAACACACACCAAACCCACACCAAATCATTCATTTAACGCCCGTATCTAACGTTCATAATCGAAATAATGTTAGCAACACACACCAAACCCTCACTAAATTATTCACCTAACGCCGGTATCAAACGTTCATAATCGAAATAATGTTAGCAACACACACCAAACCCTTACCAAATCATTCACCTAACGCCCGTATCTAAAGTTCATAATCGAAATAATGTTAGCAACACACATCAAACCCTCACCAAATCATTCTCCTAACGCCCGTATCTAACGTTCATTATCGAAATAATGTTAGCAACACACAACAAACCTTCACCAAATCATTCACCTAACGCCTATCTAAAGTTTATAATCGAAATAATGTTAGCAACACACACCAAACCCTTACCAAATCATTCACCTAACGCCCGTATCTAAGGTTCAAAATCGAAATATTATGAGCAACACACATCAAACCCTCACCAAATCATTCTCCTAACGCCCGTATCTAACGTTCATTATCGAAATAATGTTAGCAACACACAACAAACCTTCCCCAAATCATTCACCTAACGCCTATCTAAAGTTTATAATCGAAATAATGTTAGCAACACACACCAAACCCTCACCAAATCATTCACCTTAAGCCCGTATCTAACGTTCATAATCGAAATAATGTAAGCAACACACATCAAACCCTCACCAAATCATTCTCCTAACGCCCGTATCTAACGTTCATTATCGAAATAATGTTAGCAACACACAACAAACCTTCACCAAATCATTCACCTAACGCCCGTATCTAAGGTTCAAAATCGAAATATTATGAGCAACACACATCAAACCCTCACCAAATCATTCTCCTAACGCCCGTATCTAACGTTCATTATCGAAATAATGTTAGCAACACACAACAAACCTTCACCAAATCATTCACCTAACGCCCTATCTAAAGTTTATAATCAAAATAATGTTAGCAACACACACCAAACCCTCACCAAATCATTCACCTAACGCCCGTATCTAAAGTTCATAATCGAAATAATGTAAGCAACACACACCAAACCCTCACCAAATCATTCACCTAACGCCCGTATCTAACGTTCATAATCGAAATAATGTAAGCAACACACACCAAACCCTCACCAAATCATTCACCTAACGCCCGTATCTAACGTTCATAATCGAAATAATGTAAGCAACACACACCAAACCCTCACCAAATCATTCACCTAACGCCCGTATCTAACGTTCATAATCGAAATAATGTAAGCAACACACACCAAACCCTCACCAAATCATTCACCTAACGCCCGTATCTAACGTTCATAATCGAAATAATGTAAGCAACACACACCAAACCCTCACCAAATCATTCACCTAACGCCCGTATCTAACGTTCATAATCGAAATAATGTAAGCAACACACACCAAACCCTCACCAAATCATTCACCTAACGCCCGTATCTAACGTTCATAATCGAAATAATGTAAGCAACACACACCAAACCCTCACCAAATCATTCACCTAACGCCCGTATCTAACGTTCATAATCGAAATAATGTAAGCAACACACACCAAACCCTCACCAAATCATTCACCTAACGCCCGTATCTAACGTTCATAATCGAAATAATGTAAGCAACACACACCAAACCCTCACCAAATCATTCACCTAACGCCCGTATCTAACGTTCATAATCGAAATAATGTAAGCAACACACACCAAACCCTCACCAAATCATTCACCTAACGCCCGTATCTAACGTTCATAATCGAAATAATGTAAGCAACACACACCAAACCCTCACCAAATCATTCACCTAACGCCCGTATCTAACGTTCATAATCGAAATAATGTAAGCAACACACACCAAACCCTCACCAAATCATTCACCTAACGCCCGTATCTAACGTTCATAATCGAAATAATGTAAGCAACACACACCAAACCCTCACCAAATCATTCACCTAACGCCCGTATCTAACGTTCATAATCGAAATAATGTAAGCAACACACACCAAACCCTCACCAAATCATTCACCTAACGCCCGTATCTAACGTTCATAATCGAAATAATGTAAGCAACACACACCAAACCCTCACCAAATCATTCACCTAACGCCCGTATCTAACGTTCATAATCGAAATAATGTAAGCAACACACACCAAACCCTCACCAAATCATTCACCTAACGCCCGTATCTAACGTTCATAATCGAAATAATGTAAGCAACACACACCAAACCCTCACCAAATCATTCACCTAACGCCCGTATCTAACGTTCATAATCGAAATAATGTAAGCAACACACACCAAACCCTCACCAAATCATTCACCTAACGCCCGTATCTAACGTTCATAATCGAAATAATGTAAGCAACACACACCAAACCCTCACCAAATCATTCACCTAACGCCCGTATCTAACGTTCATAATCGAAATAATGTAAGCAACACACACCAAACCCTCACCAAATCATTCACCTAACGCCCGTATCTAACGTTCATAATCGAAATAATGTAAGCAACACACACCAAACCCTCACCAAATCATTCACCTAACGCCCGTATCTAACGTTCATAATCGAAATAATGTAAGCAACACACACCAAACCCTCACCAAATCATTCACCTAACGCCCGTATCTAACGTTCATAATCGAAATAATGTAAGCAACACACACCAAACCCTCACCAAATCATTCACCTAACGCCCGTATCTAACGTTCATAATCGAAATAATGTAAGCAACACACACCAAACCCTCACCAAATCATTCACCTAACGCCCGTATCTAACGTTCATAATCGAAATAATGTAAGCAACACACACCAAACCCTCACCAAATCATTCACCTAACGCCCGTATCTAACGTTCATAATCGAAATAATGTAAGCAACACACACCAAACCCTCACCAAATCATTCACCTAACGCCCGTATCTAACGTTCATAATCGAAATAATGTAAGCAACACACACCAAACCCTCACCAAATCATTCACCTAACGCCCGTATCTAACGTTCATAATCGAAATAATGTAAGCAACACACACCAAACCCTCACCAAATCATTCACCTAACGCCCGTATCTAACGTTCATAATCGAAATAATGTAAGCAACACACACCAAACCCTCACCAAATCATTCACCTAACGCCCGTATCTAACGTTCATAATCGAAATAATGTAAGCAACACACACCAAACCCTCACCAAATCATTCACCTAACGCCCGTATCTAACGTTCATAATCGAAATAATGTAAGCAACACACACCAAACCCTCACCAAATCATTCACCTAACGCCCGTATCTAACGTTCATAATCGAAATAATGTAAGCAACACACACCAAACCCTCACCAAATCATTCACCTAACGCCCGTATCTAACGTTCATAATCGAAATAATGTAAGCAACACACACCAAACCCTCACCAAATCATTCACCTAACGCCCGTATCTAACGTTCATAATCGAAATAATGTAAGCAACACACACCAAACCCTCACCAAATCATTCACCTAACGCCCGTATCTAACGTTCATAATCGAAATAATGTAAGCAACACACACCAAACCCTCACCAAATCATTCACCTAACGCCCGTATCTAACGTTCATAATCGAAATAATGTAAGCAACACACACCAAACCCTCACCAAATCATTCACCTAACGCCCGTATCTAACGTTCATAATCGAAATAATGTAAGCAACACACACCAAACCCTCACCAAATCATTCACCTAACGCCCGTATCTAACGTTCATAATCGAAATAATGTAAGCAACACACACCAAACCCTCACCAAATCATTCACCTAACGCCCGTATCTAACGTTCATAATCGAAATAATGTAAGCAACACACACCAAACCCTCACCAAATCATTCACCTAACGCCCGTATCTAACGTTCATAATCGAAATAATGTAAGCAACACACACCAAACCCTCACCAAATCATTCACCTAACGCCCGTATCTAACGTTCATAATCGAAATAATGTAAGCAACACACACCAAACCCTCACCAAATCATTCACCTAACGCCCGTATCTAACGTTCATAATCGAAATAATGTAAGCAACACACACCAAACCCTCACCAAATCATTCACCTAACGCCCGTATCTAACGTTCATAATCGAAATAATGTAAGCAACACACACCAAACCCTCACCAAATCATTCACCTAACGCCCGTATCTAACGTTCATAATCGAAATAATGTAAGCAACACACACCAAACCCTCACCAAATCATTCACCTAACGCCCGTATCTAACGTTCATAATCGAAATAATGTAAGCAACACACACCAAACCCTCACCAAATCATTCACCTAACGCCCGTATCTAACGTTCATAATCGAAATAATGTAAGCAACACACACCAAACCCTCACCAAATCATTCACCTAACGCCCGTATCTAACGTTCATAATCGAAATAATGTAAGCAACACACACCAAACCCTCACCAAATCATTCACCTAACGCCCGTATCTAACGTTCATAATCGAAATAATGTAAGCAACACACACCAAACCCTCACCAAATCATTCACCTAACGCCCGTATCTAACGTTCATAATCGAAATAATGTAAGCAACACACACCAAACCCTCACCAAATCATTCACCTAACGCCCGTATCTAACGTTCATAATCGAAATAATGTAAGCAACACACACCAAACCCTCACCAAATCATTCACCTAACGCCCGTATCTAACGTTCATAATCGAAATAATGTAAGCAACACACACCAAACCCTCACCAAATCATTCACCTAACGCCCGTATCTAACGTTCATAATCGAAATAATGTAAGCAACACACACCAAACCCTCACCAAATCATTCACCTAACGCCCGTATCTAACGTTCATAATCGAAATAATGTAAGCAACACACACCAAACCCTCACCAAATCATTCACCTAACGCCCGTATCTAACGTTCATAATCGAAATAATGTAAGCAACACACACCAAACCCTCACCAAATCATTCACCTAACGCCCGTATCTAACGTTCATAATCGAAATAATGTAAGCAACACACACCAAACCCTCACCAAATCATTCACCTAACGCCCGTATCTAACGTTCATAATCGAAATAATGTAAGCAACACACACCAAACCCTCACCAAATCATTCACCTAACGCCCGTATCTAACGTTCATAATCGAAATAATGTAAGCAACACACACCAAACCCTCACCAAATCATTCACCTAACGCCCGTATCTAACGTTCATAATCGAAATAATGTAAGCAACACACACTAAACCCTCACCGAATCATTCACCTAACGCCCGTATCTAACGTTCATAATCGAAATAATGTTAGAAATTATGACATCACAATACAAACACAGAAAAATGTCAGATTTGGACATTTTACTGTTATCTGAGGTACAATTGTACGCAAACACTTCTGTTTATAAATTCAATTGTAAATTGAGAGGAACAGATAGGGAAATAAAGATGATATACAATTGTACATTTGTGCAAGTAATTAATCCCTCCAGACAACGCAGTTAGTTTAGTTACGTCCAGCAACCGCATTTCGTTCACAATGATTTTCCATTTCCGAAAACAACCTAACGTCTTTTTAGGCTGTACCACAATACTTTATCAATTTTGTTAGACGACATTTTCTTTTGTTTTTCTTCGGTTGCTTCCATAGGTTACATATCAACCCGAGTTAAAATGCTGCTGTCGATTGCCTTGATGTTGCTATCAGCTGTCACCATGGTGATGGGGGGTCACGGTCACTGTGCTCATCACACCTGTGACAGCCACTGCTGTGATGTGCATCACCATCACAATCAAGACATCGGTGAGAATTCAATCTATTACCAGACTCGCATTTAAATTCGTTCATCAGCTGGAGATAATAACCGTCTGATGTAAACTAAATACATAAGGAACATTCGTCAAGCTGTGGCATATTACAGGTCGAACGTTTAAAAAAATCCAACAGATAGCCAATGGAATGCTAAATCATTAACAAAACTGTTATTTTAACACAAAATCGATAAAACTAAATCTTAGTGTGAACTTATGAAAGCTTTGCATGGGGCACCTTTAAAACGTTCAAAGAGCTTACGACCAGGTATTCCGGAATGATAAGCGTCTTCTGCTTGGTCGACGAATTTAGCCATGTAAGTGATGTATACACGTTTAACATTAATGTAGGGAAGGATAATTTGGTTTCATTTACATCAAATGTGTATTCTTTTATATAAAGATACTGTACAGGCTTATATGTAATATTATTACATGTTCTTTTGATTTGATACACTAAGATTCCTTGCTCGTTTTCTCTGCAGATTGCTCAAACTGTGCTGGTTGTTGTCAGACTCCAACCCACGCTGCAGCTGGTAAGTAACGTATATCTTACAGGAATCCTTAAACCTATAAATCACCGTAGACGCTATCAATAAGAGACCAAGGGCCGCGCAGTTCTCTGGGCATAATCCAGTTGTCCGGTTCCAATTCTGTCTTGGCAGGTCCCAGAAACATGAGAATGTATGCCACTTCTGTTATATAATTGATATTTCTATCAAGATAAAAAGCATTGCCTTTAATATATCGATGTGAATGACATTTTCGTTCCCCAATATTTTTCATGGTATTGCCTAACTTGTCGTTGTAGAGCTTTCCTGTACACCGAAAATACGTGTTGCAGAGTTTTTTTTATAAGATTGCTCAAACACTAGAAGGTTTAAATTGTTTAAATTTTTTAGAATGGCAGATATCGAGGTGAAGTTTGCACTGCTAAAATGTCTGGGTCAGAAGTTGACCGTTATTTCCTTCGCTGTTAGATATTCTAGGGGTATATTTCCTTCGTCGTTAGATATTCTAGGGGTATTTCCTTCGCTGTTAGATATTCTAGGGGTATTTCCTTTGCTGTTAGATATTTTAGGGATATTTCCTTCGCCGTTAGATTTTCTAGGGGTATTTCCTTCGCTGTTAGATATTCTAGGGGTATTTCCTTAGCTGTTAGATATTCTAGGGGTATTTCCTTCGTCGTTAAATATTCTAGGGGTATTCCCTTCGCTGTTAGATTTTCTAGGGGTATTTCCTTCGTTGTTAGATATTCTAGGGGTATTTCCTTCGCTGTTAGATATTCTAGGGGTATTTCCTTCGCCGTTAGATTTTCTAGGGGTATTTCCTTCGCTGTTAGATATTCTAGGGATATTTCCTTCGCTGTTAGATATTCTAGGGGTATTTCCTTCGCTGTTAGATATTCTAGGGGTATTTCCTTCGTCGTTAGAAATTCTAGGGGTGTTTCCTTCGCTGTTAGATATTCTAGGGGTATTTCCTTCGTCGTTAGAAATTCTAGGGGTGTTTCCTTCGCTGTTAGATATTCTAGGGGTATTTCCTTCGCCGTTAGATATTCTCGGGGTATTTTCCCACGAGAATCGCTGCTTCACAATGACCTCATCTACGACCACATCGTGGTGCAAATGAGTGTGTTTACAAATTAACATTCACAGCTTACTTGCCCCACAAAAAAAGTAATTTATATCAATTAAGGTCTACTCTGACGGTGTGCTAGCTTACAGACCTGCTCCGACTTTACGAAAAAAATACAATTATGAAATAATCTGCCCGGCAGTGGACCCGACAACAAATCCAGGGGTAGCTTACATTTGAGAAAATTGTCAAAGATCTTGCACGCTGTTATCTAACTCAGACATTGGGGCGCTGACTTGATTATGTACACCAAATAGGTGTGAAAGCCTCACATGCTATGATTAGCTACCCCATGTCTTGGGGTGAGAGGACTTGGTCACGTCTACAAGTGTCTCTGTATTACACCTGCAGTCGGCGGGGTGCCCAGGACAAGTGGTCTGCCCTCTGGCGATAAATTTTGACACAGTCAATCTATTTTGTAATGCTAATTAGGGTACATCACTTCAAAAGCAAACACTGGTTATGGTTGCCAGAGATTTACTCACATGGCCTTCTTCAATCACAGCTGTCAGCGATTGTAATAAATGCGTTGGAAACTGTCATGAAAAATCCGAATTTCAGTTTTTGCCATTAAAATAGACACTTAAGAAGTGTGCTTAAATAGGATTAATTATTGTGCATTTTAACAAGAGAGAAGGATAGACAATGTTTTCACCGAAAAATATTTCACGGGAAAAAAAATCACAAGACACCATTTTGACAAAAACGGTCGCATACAATATAACAAATATATATATAATGAGCTACGTTGGTTATTTTAATTATATTTGTTTCGTATTTTAAAATCCCAACACTGAACATTTGAAATAAAAGAAAATAATCACCTTTTTCAACCATTACTTCTAGAATTAAAATGTACACTTTTTAGTCTTAAATGAGATATTTTTATTTGGTAAATTCATGCTGTAAAACGAGGCTAACTGTAATGTTTATAACAAAATATAATTACTACTTCAAATGTTTAACTGTATATATTTCAAAAGTAATAGAATGAATTTTAAAAATGGCAGTCGCAATACAAAAACAGGATAATGTTTTGCACAGATAAGTAAGCTTTTAAAGATTTACTCTAATAACGTCTGTTTATCTTCTTACTAGCAATTTGCTTTTTAAGGTACATGTATCTGCCCTAAAGATGCGATTCATGCTATAAATATCTATGTTGTGTCACCTTACTAAATATGTCTTTGATTTGTGTAAGAGTTGTCCCCCTTATAACAATCAATTGTTATTCACGGATATTCCGTCTTTGCGTATTGCAGAGTTATCTGCTCTTGTGAGCAGGTATTGATTGTTACATCATTGGTTTGTGTGAGAAAATTACGTCGTTTTCTCAAAAATTGACGACGTTACTCTCACAAACAAATTACGTAACAATCAATCCCTGCTCACAAGAGAAGATAACTCTGCAATACGCAAAGACGGAATAATCATATACCTTACAAATGTCATTAATTAAATGAGTCCAAAATACCAAATATTAATAATTTGTACATGTTCCTTGGTGTTGAACTCTGCTTTTTTATGGAGTTACATCTTAAAACAATTCACAAGCCCACTTAGGTATGTTGATATGTGCTTGAAAAGCTGATCGACATTTTACATTGCAGTGTACTCCGATTGGTCGCAGTGTTCGCTGGAATGTGGAGGGGGTGTACAATACCGCCACTGTATACAGAACTGCCCGCAGTCACACATGGCAGAGGAGCCTCGGAGCTGCAATGTACAAGCGTGTCCAACCACAAGTATTTAAACAACTATTTATAATTCTGTAAATTCATGAGATTAAATATGTTCAGGTTATTGTCGAGGATAAGTAATCGTTAATTTAAATCACATACAAAATTTTGGTCTGATACTCATATACTATGTCGGTGATACAGAGTGTTGACGGTCTATTAATGAAATAAAATCCCCGAGATTTGTGCAGATAAGTATTCCTGTAGGACTTATATTTACCTCCCGGTTAGTGTAATAATCAGTTACAACACTATTGGTATTTCCTTACGAATACACCTATACTGTAATCACAGGAGAAGATATATCAATAAGTCGATGTGTCGAAGATAGTAGGACTAGTTTAACATCCAGCCTGTCAGTCCGTCAGTGAAGACTGACAACACATTCACAATTATGAGAACCTGCTTTCTGCACATATTATTTCGATTTATAGACTGATTACACTTAACTTGCAACTTCTAACATTTATATTAGTTTCTAACATTTATATTAGTTTCGCAGATACCTATTCGTCATTATTACAAATGAAATTTCTTATAAGCATACATTTTGGCTTGTCCAGGGTAACATCATGATCATTAGGCCAAACTGCAAATACATATAATCTATCAATGCGCGTTAAAAAGCTTTAATTTTAAACAAGAAATTCAAACGTATTTTTGCTTGAGTTACTAAACAAAACAAACTATATATATGTAAATGCAAATATAAGCATTGAACTGTAACCAGATGCAGTATACAGTCGATATAAATGCAATTTGGGTGTGAAATACATATAATGTCGCCCGTTAGGGCGTTAGCGCATCTTGAGGATATTTTTGAACGGAACTGTGTTGCATACCCTCGTAAATGTTAAAAAGATGCATTTCAAACCTTCTATTTACATTCTAATACATCCACTTTTATTATTTGAAATCAAGAAAGAATAGTCTTTTTCAAGTTAAAAAGCAAAACACCGTCATGAAAACAACATTAATTGAACAGCCTTTTTCGCGGGAAAGATGATGCGTTGTCAACGGTGACGAAATACATCGTTGAGCAATAAACACATAGTTCCACTTTGCATATTTTTTAATAATTTAATTTACATTACCAGCATGTTTAACACGCATTGATTATCTTAAAAATTGACAGTAGATCTAAATTTAAAACAAAAATACCATGTAAAATATTTTAGTTGCAAAAAGTCAGAAATTTATTCCGTGTTCGCGGAGAAAGCTGACCCTTTATAAAAACGGTTGTGCAGCGGCTACGAAGCGGTTCGACTTTCAACGAGATAGAAAGTGCATCCGTGAAATGTGGAGTTTCCTTAGAAACCAGAAGACGATTTAAAAAATGCTGTTTGCTGAATTCTTGTGTCGATCGACTGTGTCAACAGGACTAGCTCATGTATTACTATCGATGAGGGGAATAGCCGACGAGCCGGAACGATTTCACCTGCTTCGCCACTTGCAACGGACGCTAGTGTAGATTCTAGAGGACAGTGAATTATTCTGTTCTGTTGAAAAGGATCTGTTATAGGATCTTATAGCAGACACGCTTCGGTGACCCGCCATAAACATTCCATATTCGAGGGACACGTCCCCGACGTCGCTGTCAGACATATTGGCTGGAGCACAGAGGTTCGTTACAAATGTCTGTGGCTGGAGTTAGCACAGGATGCATTTTAGACGTTGAATACGCGGACTTAAATTAATTTATTTCACGGTGATTTCTTGTTGATGATATAAGAAAAAGCATTATTAAAATATATTTAAATGTATTTTAACCGTTGATAAACAATGTTTTGGTTTGTTTGTGTTTGTGTGTGTTGGGGGTCAGAGGTAATGCAACGGTACATGTACATGTAGTACTGTTAATATTACTACACACTTGCTTTTATTGTATCATGCAAACATTTTTAGTTGGTATTGTTATCTAGTGGCACTGCAACACAAATGTAAATATTTACTCATGCAGAAACAAACATACAATGCCAACTATTGGCGGGGTCCGTTCTGCAATATCATACTATAAGCTAATTGAAAATCAATGTATCCTGTCCTATCCCCGAGCAGAAGCCGACCAAGTAGTAGCGAAGTGGGCCGTTATCAGCACAGCATTGATTGAACATTGATTAATTGAATTTAAATCCATATTTTGCTCATTCTTGCTATCGATGTTGATCATATCTAGAATTGTTTACTACATAATAATAAGAGTTGTTATTGTACATAAAAAAGAAACAAAATGAAAAAGAAGCTAGAATTCATTAGTATGCGAGACAATATGTAATACAATGTATTAATTGTCATGTACTCCACTGTGTATTAACATGTGAACAATCAAAAAGAAAATATGTTAAAAAAGAAAAAAAAACATTTATATTAGTTTCGCAGATACCTATTAGTCATTATTACAAATGAAATTTCTTATAAGCATACATTTTGGCTTGTCTAGGGTAACATCATGATCATTAGGCCAAACTGCAACACGGCGTGTTTCTCCTTTGCCTTTCCATTTTTAGAGAAAACACATCTTCACTCTGAAGAGTTCCATAAAAATAAATGACATGTACTCAATTCTGGTTTCAGAAGAATAGCATTGCATTTTGAAATACATAATATGTAACACAGAGCATGTATATACACGTCTGTGTTTAATACTACTATTACATCCTTACTGCTGTTGCAGCAACCGTTCGAGTCCCTATAACCACAAAGGCTGCAACTAGCACGATAGAATGGACATCATGGGGTAGTTGGTCAAGCTGTAGCACAGCTCAAAAGTGCGGACATCATGGTCATTCGAGACGGTCACGCAACTGTGTCGAAACGATCCACGGACATACCCATACTGTCCACAATCACATATGTCCAAATACTTCTACCGAAACCCGATCGTGTATTGTCGCCTGTCCCAGTAAGTCAATTTTTCGTTTAAATTGAAGTTTATTATTCCCATGGTAACAAAACGAAGACTAATGCGTGGTTATATAAGCGTGTATCTCTAATTTAAGGTCATTGCAGTGTATTGATAAACGGAAACAGGAAGTACATCCCTAGTTGAAAATCCAATGTGGGGAGAGAGTATCACAATTTTACGCAAATTCTAATGTTTAATATTAAATTGATGAATATTGTATGTTTATTATTAACAAACCAGTGTGTTCTCTCAATATTAAAGTATTTCAAAGCAATCCAGGCATTAATTCAGGGTTTTTTTTATCAATGAGTCACATGTGTCCATTTTTTCTTTACTTCAAGAAACCGGCTACCTATTTCACTACTGTGAAGTTTTTCAAGAACGATAACTCTTACCTGCAATAAATGACAATTTTTATATCGTGTATAGAGAATTAATTTAACACAATTTCATCATTTATTAAATTGATATACATTAATGCAATACTAATATATGTCAGTATCATTTTTATTGACATTATTTTGTAAAAATGTTGTGACTTTTCAAAATTCACTCATTTTTACATAAATTTCCATTTAAAATCCTTAAAATTCTGACAACCTATATTTTTTTTGTGGCAGAAAATTTTCTTTACTTTAAAGCAATATAAATACAAAATTTTAAGAAATTCTTCTGAGAAATGGTGACACAATCCTATTACCTTAATTACAGTTTGTTGAAGTAACGATCTGGTAATTTCGGACAATCTTAGCACCATAACTGTTGTTTATATAGTTAAAAGAATCCACGAGTGTAATGTCCTGTATATCTCTCAATCAATGAATGTGGGTTATACAAATAGCATCACAACAGCGTTCCTAAAGCACTTTTTTATTGCATTCTGAATTCCTCGCAAATCCCCACATACACACATAACATACTTACCCGAACAGTCCAACACAGTACAAAGAAAGATTACTCTTACAATTTGAACTGAAATTAATTATTTATCTAGTTGTACAAACAGCTGTGAATGGAGGATGGGGTGTTTGGTCGAGTTGGTCTTCATGTTCGGTTACCTGTGGTAACGGACACCGAACCCGGCATCGTACCTGTGACAGTCCAAAACCAGAGCACGGGGGTGCTTCCTGCCATGGGCACCATTTAGACGGAACAAAAACGTGCACGAACGACCATGACTGTCCAAGTAAGTGTTGAGGCCAAATATTGGAGTTATTACTCCAAAATTATATCAAATGACGTCCGATGGTCGAAAATTTATGGTTGACAAAATAGTGTGTGATATTCAACATACCTCCACAACAGTCTGTGTTTTTCATCAAACAAACAGTTACATTGCATATGAAATAAAATCTCTTATTGCAAATAAACGACATAACGTTATTCGATGTGGTTGAGAGTGTGAATCGTTTGTGTGACTGTATGATTCGATGTGGTTGAGAGTGTGAATCGTTTGTGTGACTGTATTATTGTATGTGGTTGAGAGAGTGAATCGTTTGTATGACTGTATTATTCGATGTGGTTGAGAGTGTGAATAACTTGTGTGACTGTATTATTGTGTGTGGTTGAGAGTGTGAATCACTTGTGTGACTGTATTATTGTATGTGGTTGAGAGTGTGAATCGCTTGTGTGACTGTATTATTGTATTTGGTTGAGAGAGTGACTCACTTGTGTGACTGTATTGTTGTATGTGGTGGTTGAGAGTGAGAATCGCTAGTGTGACTGTATTGTTGTATGTGGTTGAGAGTGTGAATCACTTGTGTGACTTATTATTGTATGTGGTTGAGATTGTGAATCGCTTGTGTGACTGTATTATTGTATTTGGTTGAGAGTGTGAATCGCTTGTGTGACTGTATTATTGTATTTGGTTGAGAGTGTGAATCGTTTGTGTGACTGTATTATTGTATGAGGTTGAGAGTGTGAATCGCTTGTGTGACTGTATTATTGTATGTGGTTGAGAGTGTTAATCGTTTGTGTGACTGTATTATTGTATGTGGTTGAGAGTGTGAATCGCTTGTGTGACTGTATTATTGTATGAGGTTGAGAGCGTGAATCGCTTGTGTGACTTATTATTGTATATGGTTGAGAGTGTGAATCACTCGTGTGACTGTATTATTGTATGTGGTTGAGAGTGTGAATCACTCGTGTGACTGTATTATTCGAGGTGGTGGAGAGTGTGAATCGCTTGTGTGACTGTATTTATTCGCCTGTAAGACATTCTCGGTACCCTAGGAATATGCTAACTTAAAATATCTGCACTCTGGAATATGTCATAGCAAATTCAAAGGCTCACTGTGCACCACCATTTGGAATATTATTATCAAAGAAGATAAGTTGGATTCTTTGATGAACATCAAAAGAATCTTGTGGTCGCGTAACGGTGAAATTTACTGGCTTTGAAGTCGGGTGTCGCTTCTCTACAATCTTCAAATGGCAGGTATCTTTACCTGAGATTTATCAAATACCTAGTCGAGTGCCTTCAATTTTGCTATGACATATTCAAGGGGTACAGAGAGCGACATTGATGCCTGTTGGATAGTGTTGGTTGTTCGACGGGGAGGTAACTCGTTAGGGTTTGATGGCTCGTGGATTTATAAGATGCTCAATGTTGTACACATCCACCGACTAGACAATTAATGATCAATATTATCATATTATGACTTTGTTTTCTTTATTTTCTTATTTATATTGAACACGTAGCTATTTGGAAGATTCTCGTATTTATAAATGATATCCTATGTTGCAATCCGTATTCCCGTAAAAAAACAACAATATTTCATTGTGCGCCTCCTCTGAAATATCTAAGTTCAGCATGAAAGGAATAAAATACACATACATGTATATAACTATATGCATTCTTCGTTTGTGGGTTTTGGTTTACCTTTCAATTCGTGATGTAACAAATTATAAATATGTTTGTCCTTTCCTTAGGAGCAATCCTTCATCAATGCAACAAGTTGTCTGTTTTGCACGCGCTAGCAGAAATCGACACCACTTCTAAGACAACTTGCCTAGACAATTGGAAGACGGAGACCGAGGGTTTCCTAACGGATCATTGCGCTGCTCCGAACAACACGCGCCTATGGCACGAAGGGGCCAAGGTCGTATTCCATATCTTGCATATAGTGTTAGTTTAAAGTTTAAACACATTGTATTGTAATATAATTACAAAAGGATTGGGCATAGGTTGTAGCAACTTATAAACGCCCTTTCCATAATGCTTTACACCATATAAATATAATGCAATCTCTAATAATACATAAATTAATTTACACACATATAGTGTTGCGCAAACTCTACGAAGCTACTAAACGTATAAAAGTTGTGTGAGTTTGAAGCCGCTCTTAAACCAGATATGTTGTTTAAGATATGCATGTATTCAGACACTGACTTATTTCTAAAAATTAAAGTTCGATGGCCTGACGGAAACTAAGTTTTGCTGGTATTGAGGAGGGATCATTTTTGTAATAAATTCGGTTTAACTAAACTATCATTATTTGTTTTATAAAGGCCATATCACTCTTAATTTGTTTTCTTCGATTATTATTAATCATAAAAGGTCATATTATTATTATCGAATTAGTTTATGTGTACGTTTAGTTAGTATAGGACATTGTACTGTTTAGATACATGTATATCTTTATATTTATATATTATTACGTTATTTTAAATACAATTCACGCAACAGTTACCTTTTTTGTAAATAAATTAGCATATTGTTATAGTATGACGAGTTTTTCATCGCAATCTCAATTCAGTAGTTGTTCAATGTTAAAGGGTTTTTTTCATTTTTTTTCTTTTCTTTTTCGGCAGTTTTTTTTCCTAGAGAGTATTTGCATTGTATGAGTAGAGTCCCTTAGATTCCTCTTGACAGATACAAGAAACTTTATTTAACGTCGCATACAGGTAAACAAGGAACATCAGCTCTTGAGAGCTATTATTGCGACAAACATATGTAAAACAACAATAACATATGATATTAAAAGTAAAGGGAGATAATCACATATATTAATTAAAAACAGTGATAATCATCACAGAAAAAGAAAGTATACATACATGTATACCAGGTTTCTAAGTAATTGGGAGTCCCCTACCTACAAAGCCCCCGGGATATGACCCTTTTGGAACAAAAAAATATATAAAAATAGTGTTAATATATGAAAAGCATTAAATGTGATCACAGATAAGTAATATTCAGAATAAGTAAATAAAAGACATAGTTAATATTGAATGAATATCTGTATATCACACAAGAATTACTTAGGACTTCGGGTTAAAACACTATGAAGTGAAATATACATACAATGCTAATATAGCAAAGAATAAAAATTGACAGAATATACACAATTATAGTGTGAATTAAAAATGATACCGAAATCAATGAACAAAATTTATCAAGTTTTATTAAAATTTATATTTTAGAATATATGGAATTAAAACACAAATAAGATGCTTCAAAATATAGAATAGAATTAAAACATATAAAAAATGAAATAAGACAATAAAAGTATCACACATTCCAAAATGTCATGTGGCAGAGGTAACCAGGGCACAGTATGAAGTATCACTCTTTGCAGATATTGCAAAGGCAGATGGGGCCAACCCAGGAATGGACCAGCCTCCTGAATTTCGTTAGCCCTTGTTTCACATGTACACTCACCTAAACTCAGATAATGATATCACAAAGTATTTATGTAACAGAAATAATTAATAATTATTGCTTTGTTTAGGTATTACACTACTGCCCAAACATAACTACCCAACAGTATCTACCAGTTGGAACGTTTAATAATCATCACTATGGCAACGGGACCGTTCTTGGATTCGCCGGCATATTTGTTGGATGCAATGCCCAACACACCGGATTCAAGGTGAGACAAAAATAACATATTCTTAAATTTCTAAACATTATCTTCAGGTAGGTAAGAATGGATTATAAAAAGTTCTTCTTACACAACCAATTGTTTTTCTATGTGACGTTTCGATGATTAGTACGATATGTACACTGTCACATTCATCAGACAAATGACCAATGAAGCGTATGCGCACAAAGGTGTAAAATGTGTACTTATCCCAGTCAGTCACATGATTTTTTTTTGTGTGGCATGATCTGTGAATGTTTATTTATTTAACTGCGGCTCCGACTGCTTCCTTTTTGATCTGGTGAATTTTCTACCTTATTGGCTTTCCGTATATTTCCGGTGGGTACCAAGGAGGACCCGAAATCGCCTTCCAATCACTCAAATGAACGATGCGTCGCTGTTTTTGCATCCGATTTTTTATACGCATTCTGCGACGTTTTCTTTAGGTTTTTCTATCCTTAGGGTGTACTAAGATATTGCGAAGCGTCTTGTGGGGCTTCATGGCTGTTGCTATGCCATGACCGCGATATACCCTCTGGATGATTTCGAATTTACCCTTTATATACGGAATAACCACTTAACCTTTGGTTTAGTTCTTATCCTTGATAGGCATTTTCTTGTTCTTCCCCTTACTTTGACACGGTTTTTGTACCCGTTTTAGGGCCCATTCAAGATGTGCACATGTTCTCATTGCCCTAGCGATGTGATTCTGCTCTTGTGTTTTGTCCTGTTGTTCTGTGACTATTATATCACATCTGTTGAGCAATGTGCGAACTTCTGGTGCAAAGGATGGTGAGATTTGAAGTTCATGTATTGGTCCGTATGGGTCTTTTTTCTATTGACCAATACTTTCACGGTTCCGTCTTCTTTCTTTACCAGTAGAGTGTCTAGGAAAGGCATTGTGCCGTTGGTTTCCTCCTCACATGTAAATTTGATGTTGTTAGTGGCATCTATAGTGTTGATATGTGTGGTCAAATCTTTCTGTGACCCCTTCTTGATTATCTCAAGTATGTCGTCAACATATCGTTTCCTTAAGCTAGGCTTGCATTCTACGGGGGTAGTGGCTATTGCTTCTTGCTCCAGATGTCCCACGAACAAATTGGACACAATGGGAGACACCGGATTACCCATTGCAGTGCCGAAATATGTTCTTATGTTTTACCATGCCTGGAGTGGTGAAGTCAAAATAAAGCAACACCATAATTTGTATTTGACGTTTTCGTTAATTGAATGAAGTGTTTGAAAATAATGAAAGGTGATAATTAACTGAATGTAGCTGTTTGTTATTGGTCATACCAACGTATGCTCATTAAACTAGCTTTCATCTATAAAATTTTCCTTCACTTTTGAAATTGGATATATATTAATGCTCAATACAGGGCATTGATATCGAACACCAAATAAAGACACGTGTGAACATATCGCCTGTAATACCACCATGCTGCGTTAAATATATCTCCCTATTTCATAATTAACTTTCGGGAAATACTGTCGCCAACATCCGTTTTACTGGAGACGCGGTGCGGAGCTAGTTCAAGAGCTAGTTGATATATCGACGCAAATCTCAAAATACAGCCAACAAAGGGTTATACCTTATTATGAACGCATTTAAAGTTTATATGGCGTAGACGGAAATAAATTAAAAATGCATTTTAATTGTTCCGAGAAGAAGAATTTCGAAGATTACAAGTACAACAATGTACGTCATGTATATCTGTTATATATAACACTAAGTGATTTACATTTCTTCATGTTCCAGATCGCAACAAGGGTATGTGGAGGTGTTGCCGAAGTGATCGAACTTCCACTACAAGCCAACTACAACCACACCTCCACCGGTATCATACCGAGCGACCCATCTCTTTATAGCTTTATCAAGTGGGCCTAAACCTATCACTAGGCTGATATTATACACAATTAAAGGTTTTATCTCACAAAGGAGAAATGTGTTCTTCTTTATGACTTTAAATGTTACATGTGTACCACACTAGTCAATAACAAAATGGTACGTGTACGTTACCTCGGGAAAAACTATTAGATTGGCGTGTAATCACAGAATTCTGTTACCATGGTAATTAATTACCACACGGGTTTATTGCAACTGTTATAACATACAGGATATGTATTGGGGCCCCGTTTATTATGTTTATTTCACGAATATGGTAGAATACCTATATGTTTTACGAGTGAAAACATCGGTATATTCTGCCATACGAGTTTTTTAACAGGAAAACAGTTTCTTTCCTTATTTATTTTATCTTTTTAAGTGAAATGGCGATAATATAACTTCGCCAAGAAAGTGCTAGAATTAGCAGCATTAGATATCACAGGAGTCGCGTATTTCCCGCATTTTATAGACGGCCGGAGTTCTGACGTGAATCGACGCCGGACCGATTTTAAAAAAATCGATAAAACGTCAGAATAATTCGGACTAATATAAGGAGTGGCTTTCATTGAACGCAGTTGGCAATGAACATTTTCTATGGTGCGCGTCAGCATAAGTCACCAGAATTCTCAAATTGGCACCACTCCATTAACTAAAGACTGGCTACCAGCCCCTAAGTTTTTATGAAGAGTTTCTTAACTGCATTTTACTACTAGCTGATCACCCCCTAGTTTAGAATCTAGAATCAGACATCGAAGTGATCAAAATTATAAGAGTTAATTTTTTTCTACATAATTCAATATTCTAGAGACGGGGGTGGGAGGGGGGCAGTCTACATTAACCAAATAGCTAAGGCGTTCAAATATTCAAACATTAAACGCCTTTCTTTGCCAAGCATTGCCATGGTCAGTTGTCATTTGTACTGTTTAGAAAAAATAACTATAAGTCCATTGATTCTGTTTTGCACTAATGATACAAAACCTTCGTGTTCTTCACCAATATACAAGGATTGTTTTTAAAGCAATGCTTTCGTCTATCGAGACGGAAGCTGCTAAACGATTAGGAACCGTTCAGTTATATATAGAGTTGTGCGTGTTTTTGTAATGCAACAATGGCTTAACATACATTAAATAATGTCACATATACTACAGATTGAGGTCATGTTTATACCAATTATGCTAGTTGAGCTCGTGATTTAAGCCTACATGTCTGTATAGAGTGGGTGTGCGACTAGTTGCTGTATTTACGCCTCACGGTTCGTCAAGCTATGTACAGTAAATAAAAAAAACGTTAATTGTTGATCATTCATCGTGAATCAATGGCACGCAACCCTATAGTATTACACGTGGGCCTTGTCTACATATCTCACTCCCAAAAACATGCATGACGCCGTCCTGATTTGTACATCAGAATTGTCAACTTGACGACGCTAACTATGGTCAAGTCTCGTTAGGAATTTTAATTTTTCCTCAGTAAAACAATCTGAACTTATCGATGTTCGAAGCAAATTAAAGAGTACAAGTGAGTCTTTCGATTACAATTTTAGAGCTGTATTCTTTTTAAAGGGATAATATACAGCGATATATATATTTTTCTAATTTGCCGCAAAACCCACAAAGTTTATTGCATTGAAATAGTTCCTTTGTACATTTTGTCTTAAATTGAAGGTAATTTTATGAAGACAAATGGATAAAACTGTATTGAGGTGGTCTGGTCTATCTAGAATGGTTACAACAGTTGCATACACATAATGACAAATAAAGATGACCAGTGGCGAGAATCCGGGATCCCAGTGTCCACTTCGACGCACACGACACCGGACCGTAACTGACCATTACCCCTGTCATTGATGAATGATGACTCAGGCCTGACCGATACACATGGCCGAATTGATACACATGGACGAATTGATACACACGGTAATTATGGAAACACGACAAACCACAAGGACGAATCTATCAAAAGTCGTATAGTTACCGGAAGAGTTCAAGTATCGCTTAATCTTCATTACTCTTACGTTTAGTGTTAAGCCGAAATAATGTTGTGATATGTTGTCGACCCCACCCCTACAAATAATTGAATAAACACAATGATCACTAACAACCTGATGTATCATCCTATCCATTATGAGAGGGGTACTTAAGAATATCCAAATAATCAGAAGAAAGACGAAGAAGAAGAAGAAAATAAAGAACAACAAGAACAAGAACAACAAGAACAAGAACAAGAACAACAAGAACAAGACATTAGATAAGGTGGGATTGGTTCGGATAGGAGATGGGTTTGGATTGGAATTGGATTGGAGGTGGAGTGGGGAGGAAGTTAGTTGGGATTGGATTGGGGGTGGAATGGGTAGGAGATGGGTTGGGGTTTGAGCTGAAATTGGGTTGGAGGCGGTGTGAGGTGGAGGATAGTTTGGGTTTGAGTGGGGATGGAATTGGTAGGGTGTGGGTTGGAGGTGGAGTGGGGTGGGGTGGTTGGGGTTGTATGTGCAGTGTAGTTGAAGTAGGGATGGATTTGGGCCTGGTGGTGCTGGGTTTGGGCCTGGGTGGTGCTGGGTTTGGGCCTGGGTGGTGCTGGGTTTGGGCCTGGGTCGTGCAGGGTTTGGGCCTGGGTGGTGCTGGGTTTGGGCC
>NW_018408209.1:13582-50384 GCF_002113885.1 Mizuhopecten yessoensis | reverse complement strand
GGGTTTGGGCCTGGGTGGTGCTGGGTTTGGGCCTGGGTGGTGCTGGGTTTGGGCCTGGGTCGTGCAGGGTTTGGGCCTGGGTGGTGCTGGGTTTGGGCCGGGTTGGTGCAGGGTTTGGGCCTGGGTGGTGCTGGGTTTGGGCCTGGGTCGTGCTGAATTTGCCAATGAAGCACTAATATTCTGAGTGAGGAAGGTCACTGGATCTAACACATATCAAATTTACTATTAAAGATTTCTAAAAATAAGAACAAAACACACAACACTCATTCTACACCAACTTAAATTTACATTCGAAAGAATATCTCGTCAGAAATGAATTTCTTCTACCTGTTTATGAATACGGAGATATCGTATGGTCTAATGTGTAGTTTTACCTGTTTATGAATACGGAGATATTGTATGGTCTAATATGTAGTTTTACCTATTTATGAATACGGAGATATTGTATGGTCTAATATGTAGTTTTACCTATTTATGAATACAGAGATATTGTATGGTCTAATATGTAGTTTTACCTACAATTGTAGCAAAGTATGGTTTGAGGGATAAAGCAGTACTTACCGAAGCAGAGTGGAATACATGCTATATCAATTAATTATGAAATTCTATACTTTAACTGTTTAACCATACCAAAACAAAACGTGTTTCTGAAAATTGATAGCAACTAGGTGGGTTCGGTCAGACAACTTCATCCGCCTCTCATCTAATTGAATAGGCCATTTATGTTAGGAAGCAACGGATATTGCCGAGGGAGTTAGTCTACAACCATGGAAACTGTCAAGGGAGATAGTGTCTAGGGATATTTTAGTTTTTAGATTAACAGTATACGGCTAGTAAATGACTAATTCCTTGTACACCGGAGTCAGGGAAAAGCTGAGATATAGTCGACTTAACAATGTTGTTTTATGTCGAGTAACTTGAAAAAAGTCAGTTAAAGCAAATTATCTCTCTTTAGAAATGGTATTTATATATATATTGAAGCAGCCAGAATCTCAATTGATTTTACGGTTGTGAATAATTCTGAGCTACTATCTTAAGATATAAGATTACGGATGTGATTGAGGAGGCGTGGTAGTCTAGTAGTAGGACGCGGCTCGTGACCGAAGGGTTGCGGGTTCGAGTCACGTCACGGCACTGTGCTGTAGGGTTAGGGTTAACCTTTGACCAAGATACTTTACTCCGCTTGTTCCAGTCTACTCAGTTGTAAATGAGTACGTGGTTGGGCAGTGCTAGAATTGTTGAATGCTAGCTGTGAGCAGCACCGGCTGTATGCTCCCCAGGACGTTGAGAAAGATGTTGGCTGGTTGCAAAGGCCCTATAACCACGGATAATAATTTGTGAACCGCTTTGAGACGACCTACGAACTAGGTTGTGATAAAGCGGTATATAAGAACCTCGAATTATTATGAATTAGTATTATGTTTGAACCTAGACAAAACCTGACTTGTATTATTTTATGAAACAGTTTACAGTGCATCACCTACATTTCCACCGGAATGGACTCCTGAGCTAAATCGAGAATCACCTCCATAGGACTCTCGGCACCAAAATATAGATAATTTACTGCAGAACTACGTACGTGCAAAATACTTTTTTAACACTCGTCGTTAGAGAATGAAAAGTCTTTTCCTAATAAGGCAAAGCAATATACATTTTAGTTACATGTAACTTGCATTAAAGAAACATCTTCGTAAGTAATATTTAATATTTTCATTTTCCTACTTTGTTCTTTTTGTAGAAGTCGGCCATAATCTTAAGTTGTAGGATTTTAGCCATTGTTTCCTTATTAGATTGACCGTTTACATAAATACATAAACTTTATTTATTTTACATCAATTATGAAACAAATTATTTCAACTTATATCAATCACTCTTGTTTGTCCGGATGTTAGCGCGCTGGGTATCTTAATGTGGGAGGAAACTGGAGAACCCGGAGAAAACCCATGTGATCGGGCAGGTGACCCCATACCTTTTTACGTCTAATCGGGAAATCGAACCCCGGCCGCCTTGGCGAAAGTGCGAGTAGGACATGCACTACGCCACCCGACCACCATCCATGTAGTGACTCGGGGAGTAGAATACTATAGCAGTCCAGTTAAATAATTGTACATAGGTGTCGTTCTGTGTTCCTCTACAGATCACACTTATCATCAGACTGCCAGGCTCATATGTATTACGTTTATCAATCTCGAGACACAAAAAATATTTTTGAGTGATAACAACTTTATCGTGAATTTGGTAGCTTGTAGGTACAGTGTAGCACAACTGTGAGGTTATGTATCCAAATGAAACGTTTTAATTGTAATCGTATTTTACAGAGCCAATAGGCACAGCTCCCCACCCCACGGTATGTGTATATGTGTATTATGTACAATGCCCCTGTCCCCCGATGGAGTTGTGACGTCAGTATGTACGTTGTCATGGCACATCCATACACTTCCTAATGACGTGTGTATAAATAGCACTACTTATGATTGGCCGACACATTTTTTGTTGTATTTAATGCATAATTTATGTTTATAAGTATAGCTTCCCCGATCTAACGGCCATAGTCTCTGTATTACATGACCGGACACGATAATGCCATATCGTGGTTAGGAATAACGACAAAATCCTTCGGACTGTCAATAATTTGCTTATTCATAGGTGTCGCCACTGTCAACCCGGGACGGTACAACGGACGTTAGTTCGTTCTTTTATTCCGGCAGGACTGGACGTGGAATTACGGTCATTTTAAAGATCAATTATTAAGGCAAATTTTCTGTAGGTCACATATTTTCCAAACATTTATATCTTTAAGATTAGGAAGTAAATCTCCTCTTGAACTTTCACAGGGAAAAATATTTTCAAAAATGAAGACTTACTTTTCATTGCTATTTTTGGCCCTTTTTTCTGTGGTCAGTATCGTGTCATCAATGACGATTCCTCTGACCAATGTTCTGACCAAGAATCCCCACACGACGTGCATCAGGAGCTGTCGAGAGGTGAAAACGAGGCACGGCATTGACGACTACACGTGCGGATTCTCGTGCTTAAAAATCCGCGGGAAAGTGATCAAGAAACGAAGCAAGAGAGATACTAAATCTTCCAAGGTAAGATAACTCTGCCATCTGTTTTTTATATTGTATTTTTCTATTTAATTTCTGTGTTTGATGGGATAACATTAGGGTGTTATCGCTTCTTCAATAGATATAGTAACCCGTGATTACTGGAACGTGGAGAATTATTTCGTTATTGCATAAAATTGTATGATAAGACTTTTGCCAATTAAACTAATGATAAAGCCAGTTATACATTTCGTTTATTCAAATATTTGAAAAATACTTTTTAAAAACAGTTACTCGCTTTAAAAAAACCAATCTTCATACTTTGCAGGGTTTGGCTTTACGCCAACTAATGGGAAATGAGAAATTGATTTGGCCAACTTTATGTCTATTTTCTTGGAAATCAAAATATAGTTCAGTGTTATTACAACAGTATAAACCACGAAGTCTTTGAAGGAATGACGGGAAAATGAAAGGAATGTTACAATGAATGAGGGCAAATCAGGGACATATATCACTTTGAATGATCTTCCTTGATTATTTGTTCTGTTCCGTATTTGAAAAATCTGAACTCTTTTCTGCTTCACGTTTGATAACCGATTTATAACTGCTGAAATAGCATTAATGTAGAGCTATCTCGTTGTCACATGCCACAATATTCGTTCTGTTCAGTGTGTGTGTAAAGTGAACCAAACATACATAAAATGCCTTCGCACGTTTACCACCTACGACAAGATGGCAAAAGAGCATTAAAAGAAATTCAAAGCAGGACAGGAAATTTTGAATTATGTTTACAGAGTAATCTCCACTTACTTTAACTCTTCAATATTCATATTTTAAAATAAACCTCTTTTTATCATAGGCCTGCATGAAGTTCCACTTTCTGTCATGTTTCAATAGAACTCTTAGTGAAAATGTCTGTTTAAGGATATAAATAACCCTACTATTTATAATGCATTCATACAAAAAGAGTTCCACAGCGAAATAATATCTAAATTGATGTTTTTAAATTTTGATAAAGACCTGATTCATTTATTGAGTATAAATAAAGAGGTAAACAATGATTTATAACGTATTGAGATACACACACGCATTAGTTTAAACATATTTATTGCCAAAAGTAGACAAGGGCTTAGGCACAAGTTATATCAACAGAGAATTACTCATAGTTCTTAGTTTTCAATTAACTAGATAATGATAATTGTTTATTGTAATTGAGATACCGCTGATAGTTAATTGTAAATGTGGCATCTGTCTTAAAGGTATACCCCATAGCGAGGAGAATGATATCTCGTTATTGTTATTAGTGTTCGATAAATCGATAATGTTTAATGGGTAAGACGTAAATAGCCAGATGACAAGGTAGTCGTAGGATAGTGACATATATTGCGATATATTTGTCTATAAATATTAAGGTTAACTGATCAGCGAGCGTGTACACATGATCCGGAACCGTCATCGGCACTCTCCGTAAACGAGAAATGTATACGGAAAGTTTCCACGGTTTCCGATCAACAATGTAAATCACGCAACTCTCCCCAAAAAAAGGATCATGGAATTTGCAAATGTATTGGTATACATTTTTTTATATAATGAAAAGATAAAATATATAAACGGGATGGTGTGTCTCGTTTCAGCTGTTCAAAGCGCTGGAAACTCGCAAACAAAGGAGATAGTGTCACCACCCATGTAGAGTTCGTATATTCATTAATTCAAATTTTATTATAAAATTGTGTTTCAAACAATTACATTTTATTTTTGTATAATATCATAGAGTGTAAAATAACAAGGTTTTAATGTTTCGGAGATTAAGAGTTTCAGAGGATATTTTATAATGAACATTATATTGTTATTCCAAAAGCAACACACTGTTTTTCAGTGCTTGAGGGAAATAGAAGGCGAGTCTTGAACATTGGAAGAAGTCTTAAAGTTTAACAAGAGGGGTTGGCTATGTGAATGATCCGCAGTATGAAGATAAACTGTTTACTTAGTCTGTAAGTTATAACTGTAAAAAAGCAATACATCACATTGCCATGTCCGTCCTTAAATGACCATAGATGTTGATAGGACGTTTAACAATACTAAACCATACACACAGTTCAAGTGACGCATTTGGAACGAATTTAGAAGTAAGCATTTTAAATTTCGCAATAAATTGCCTTACTCTATTTTCTGATGAACATTGAACGTTTGTTAAATATAACACCAAAGTCGTGATGCATGCACATTCTGGTGATGGTGACGTCACCCCGCTGAACAACCACCTGATTGACAGGTGTACGTACCGCCTGTCGTGAAATGGACATTACTCGGACGTAGTACTTGTCCTGCTAATATATTGAATTAAGTGTATACCGTAGTATATGGGTCGTGTCCTCCAATCTTAATGACCTCGCGTCGTTAGGTACTACCTATACACGGATATGTAGGGCCTGTGAGACCAATAGTGTCTGTAAGTGGGCGAAACTATATCAGGAATATCATGATTATCACGACGTATATATTGCCAATAAAAGTCAATAGATCTGTCCTAACTAATACCATACTCATAGCATACCAATAAAATGTACATTATTAATTCATCATAAGAAAACGTACCAACAAAAACACGCTAGCTGTTATTGAAATAACCGATTTTTATTTTGTTTTAACAGAGAATGTTCTGTCTGGTTTTACAAACTTCCTTTTATATATGTACTCATGGAAAAGAACTCAACATGGTGTGGCCCTTTATTGCCCCAAAGCCATCAAAATGTTAAACCATCCATTTAAGGTTTAAATTACTGTTTTTCAAATATTGAATACTTTCACGTAATTGTATTTTATGAAACTATTTATTTGGTTTCAATTATGGTTGCCATGGTAAACATTAAAATTTAGCATCAATAAGTGAGATTTTTGCATTCAGTAAAACTTGTATTATTTTCGCATGGAAAAGATAAAAAATAAAAACAACAACAAAACATAAAAAAAAAACAAACCTACTTTGAAATTCAATCGAAGGTTTTGAATATTGTTTTTCGATAACTTTTTAGAATTTGTGTACAACTGTCTTGATCTTTTTTTCCATCAACCTGAAATCCCATAGTTGTATCAAAAATGTTTGTTTTCAGAATGTATTGATTTTGTATATACACATGTTTATCAAAGAATGAAAACTGTTATAACTAACGTTGTTATGATAACTATAGACAGTGGAGGACCCCAAGTCCAATGCCGTTATACTTCTTTCCGACATTCTGTGAAGATGAATTTATGGGAACTGTAATCCTTGGAATACTTATTTTTTCCAATTTTACATTGCAGAAAAACTACATACACATCACCCCGATCCCGAAAAATTTCAAGTTTTACGACATCAATGACGATAAAGGAATCAGTTTACCGGAATTCGCACGCAGCTTGGGTCATGACCCCAAGACATTTCACATCCGGGCAGCTTTCAGTGAAGTAGACAGAAATAGTAAGTGAATACCTATGAGAGTTATTTCAAATGACATACACATTTAATTCATTTCATGGTATTATTAAGCTTGGCAAATTGGGATATGACGTACATGTACAATGTTAAGTTGATAACGAACAAACTAAAAAGTCACTCTTTTCCCAAGCTTCCGGGCTTATCCCTTCGTCAGGGATTAAATGTCACCGGAACTCTATGTCACATTCATCTTGACAAACAGGAAGCGTAAATAAGATGCTGATATTAATGGCGTCATAACACTGTTACCATCACGTCAACACAACACAATGACGTCATCGAAACATGAAAGTTGATAAGGCAAAGATCTATCCTCCCTCTACTACTTGATACCACTTACCAGTTGCATGATACTAATTATCACGAATTGACAGTATGAGAATATAGAGAAGAAGCTGAGAACGACTTATAAATAGATTTTCCCATTTGGGACTCTTTTTTTCTCTCTCTTAAAATAGAATGTTTGCTCGCGTCTGGTGACGTCATGAACCGGGAATAATATCCAAACAACGTTGCTCCTCGTGAAAATAAACAAATTATTATACAATTATGAAAATTTATATTTTGAGGATAACAACACCATTTTAGCGTAAATGTAAGAATGAAGAAGAAAATGACAAAAAATAACATTTCAAAAAAGCACAATTATACACAAGTTTACGGCATTCCTCCACGTTATGCTCGTCACCTATTTTACGTTTGTCCCTGGTTGAGGATCTCGATGATGGTATGGTTTTTGGTTGACTTTTTATTCATGGGGAAATGAGGTAGTAGTATTTAGATGGTAAGCAGTTTAACACACGGTTTATCACACAGTTTAACACACGGTTTATCACACAGTTTAACACACGGTTTGCAACAGTTAACACACGGTTTATCACACAGTTAACACACAGTTTATCACACAGTTAACACACGGTTTATCACACAGTTTAACACACGGTTTATCACACAGTTAACACACAGTTTATCACACAGTTAACACACAGTTTATCACACAGTTAACACACGGTTTATCCCACAGTTTAACACACGGTTTATCACACAGTTTACCACACGGTTTATCACACAGTTTAACCCACGGTTTATCACACAGTTTAACACACGGTTTATCCCACAGTTAACACACGGTTTATCACACAGTTTAACCCACGGTTTATCACACAGTTTAACACACGGTGTATCACACAGTTAACACACGGTTCATCACACAGTTAACACACGGTTTATCACACAGTTTATCACACAGTTAACACACGGGTTATCACACAGTTAACACACGGTTTATCACACAGGTTATCACACAGTTAACACACGGTTTATCCCACAGTTTAACACACGGTTTATCACACAGTTTAACACACGGTTTACAACAGTTAACACACGGTTTATCACACAGTAAACACACGGTTTATCACACAGTTAACACACGGTTTATCACACAGTTTATCACACAGTTAACACACGGTTTATCCCACAGTTTATCACACAGTTTATCACACGGTTTATCGTTCAAACAGAATTCTCTTAGTTCACACGTTGATTGAATGTCATGTCCACCTGCGATTTCTTATCGTAAAAAGTAAAACAATCTCATATAACTGGTTCTAAACAAATGCATGTTTACAATTGTCTGCCTTTGGTTGTGTTAACATCTACAAGCAAGTAATTGTCTGCCTTGTTTGTGTTAGCATCTACAAGTAAGTAATTGTCTGCCCTCGTTTGTGTTAGCATCTACGAACGAGTAATTGTCTGCCCTTGTTTGTGTTAACATCTACTCACAAGTAAGTGTCTGCCCTTATTTGTGTTAACATTTACTCACAAGTAATTGTCTGCCCTTATTTGTGTTAACATCTACAAACGAGTAATTGTCTGCCCTTGTTTATCTAGGTGATGGAAAGATTGACGTCCTGGAGTTCCACAGTGACGTCCTTGTATTTGACGGTGATGGAATGTTTGAAGACGATGGTGAGAACATGATAATATTATTATTAAAAATTAAAAAAAATATGACCTCAACGAATTACTTGGCACAGCCTGTGTCTAGTTGAACAATATTTTATCGTTTTATACTATGAACAAACACAATCATAACAGTTATACATGTTCATTTATACATGTACATTATCCAAAGAATGGTAAAGACATCTTATAGATTTTATATTTTTTGTAACAATTAATAAGTGTTCATTGTTAGTGTATCATCGCTTCATTGACCGGAAGCTACGATATCAGTATGCGCTTTGTCTTGAGGTGTATACTACTAAATAACAATTATATAACAGATAACATGATCGGGTTTCCGCGCCATTGTTGTCGTCGCTTCTTTCACTCGTAATTCAGTTATGGCGTCTTTTGCTCATTCGCCGAGATATTCCGCAGAATGGAAATAATACATGTGGAATTCGACTGTACATTAAAGTCAGGTGTTAATAAAGAGACATTTTACAACATGTTCCATTTTTAAATAAAATCAGGTCTCTGTAAAGTCAGGTTTCATTGTAATAACAGGTCGTCTTTAAAATCAGGGGTCAGTAAAGTCAGGTTTTATTACAATATTTACAGTATGTCTTGAAAGTCACATGTCTATGTCCTGTCTTACTGTATATCACAGTTTGTTTTTGACATCAAGCTATGTACATATCAGTGCTGTGGCACATGTTTTGTTTAAGATCATATGCATATTTAAGGATAAAAAAAAATGGAAGCTGTAAAATCGTTCTAGCTTAAAATACATCTCTGTATACATTATGTTACAGATTACAACGTCGACGATTCCGTCATATCAAGGAAGTCCCGCTACGATGATGATGAAGGTGACAGCAGCGATGACAGCGACAGCAAGGACAGCGATGATAGTAGTAAAGATGGTGATGACAGCAATGATGATGATGATAGTAGCGATAGTGATAGCAGCGATGACAGCGATGACAGCGACGATTCTAGCGATTCTAGTGACAGCAGTGACAGCAGTGATAGTAGCGATAGTAGCGATAGTAGCGATAGCAGTGACGATGACGACAAGAAGAAGAAGAGGAAATCTCGTCGGAAAAATAAGGGCGACGGTAATGACAATGACGACGACGACGACGACAGTAGAAATACAGACGACGGCGTCAATTTACCAGTAATTCATGTTAAAGATGACAAGTTAGACGATACCGCTGACGACATGCTGGACAATGTTTTAGATGGTATCGATTTCGATGGCGATGACACTATGGAAGGCATAATAAGCGATAACATGGACGATGTGGTCGATGATGTGGATGACGGTGTCAGCGATGTTGTTGAGAATGTTAACGACGCTATGGGTGACGGTATTAGCGATGTTGTTGAGAATGTTAACGATGCGATGGGTGACGCAGTCGATACCATGGCTGATCGTGCGAGCGATGTCGTCGACAATATCAAGGATGGAGTTGAAAACAGGATGGATGCTGTTAACGACATGACTGGAAATGTAGCAGGCGCAGTCAGTGACGTAGCAGGCAATATTGGCGACGCAGTCAGTGACGTAGCAGGCAATATTGGCGATACCGTAGGTGACGTGGTGGACACAATCAACGACATGACAGAAAAGGTTGTTGACACAGTAGGTGACGTAATGCCCGGTAATTCCGATGCAATGAACACCGTCATTGCCGCTAATTTGATTGCCAACGTCGCCCCGCCCTCAATCATTCCGAGTTCTCGCATAAACTCTCGACCACAGGCGACGCTAGCCGGAGCTAACCGACGACTTGATATCCCCCCTAACCCGGTACCAGCAGTTGCTGCCCTCCCTGCCGTACCACGCCTCCCCGACTCCCCTGGTGTGCCGTCAATGTGGGAAGACTCTAGTAAATCGGGATCATCAGATTTCCAACGGAACATTGCTAATGTCGTATCTCGTAGCAACGGAGGACGGACATCGGTCGTCCAAACTGCACGTGACGATAGTATTCAATGGAGGTTCTAGTCATGTGACATTTTTTATGAATGCACCTGCCAGGTGACAACATTATTCGATTTAAATCAAATTATGTGACGGTTAAGCTTATATCTGATAGTAAACAAAATACGTATATAAAAATATATCCAGGTCACGTTCTGGCTACGTTACGACTTTGAAAACTGATTTCATTCATCAAAATCTACGATACTAACATTCGAACTGTTGCAAGTTACGTTCTCCCACATATAGTGTGTTTTGAGTGTGATGGTAACTAATTTCTAGTTTAGATTCAATAACTGATATCGACTAATTAGTCGGACCTCAATAATCATATGTTTGTAAGAGCCACGGAAAGAACAACTTACAAAGAGACTAGATAACGCTATTATAGACAAACCACATTCACCGAAATGTCGCTATATTGATGGTTATAAATAGTTAGGCCATACAACATAGACCCCATTATGTAAATAAGATGAACAACAATGTACATAGACATTTTATAACTTATTTCATGCTGACCTCTTCATTTTTACAAGCTGTCGATGTATAACTCAACAAAATATTTCTCATGATAACATATTGTCCTTCTCGCTCTCTTTCGACTTTATTTTGAACTATCACTATAGTTAATTAGTTTTGTAGACGGATTAAAAAAAAATACAATTAATGTGTACTTTGTTTTATGGATCAGTCTGAGTGAGAATGAAATCACGTGTTGTGTTTGTGTATTTTGTACATGTAAGTTTTAATCAAATAACAATAAATACCATTTTAAACAAAAACATGCCTTTTCTTATACATATACCGTGCGTATATCTGTAGGTTTGCTGACAAAGTAAAGAACGACTGTACTATACGATCATGTCCGCAAAAATGTTTGGGTTTTGTGAAACATATTTGTGTTTTTTAAAATGCTTGCCATGGTAAGAAGTTGAAACATGGATAAATTAATGAAATTTGAATATTCAGTCAATTTAAAATGGTTTGAATCTTGTTTTTCTGTTTGCTACCAATGAACACTCTTGACAAATCATTATTTTTCTCCCAATTTTACATGTTTTTAATGCCCACTCTTTTAACTTTGTCCAAGCGTGCTCTGTAGTTTCAAGAGAAAACACTATGTACGAACATGACAAAATTAACTTGATTTTCAAGTTGTTTCTAATTTTGAACTCGTTACCATGGCAACATTTTTTTTCATAATTGCATTGTGGAAGAATTCGAAATAAAGGAAACAGACGTTTGAACGATCGCTTTGGGAACCAAAGATAGCCAGACCATACAAAGTCATTTATTTAACATATAAATATAGTCCTACTGTATGTAGTTAGAGTTACTCGACTTTAAAAATAGCTATCATCAATCTGGGAAGTAACAATGCATGATTCAGATAGGCGTTCATGATGGTTTTAGTGCATATGAGTACACCAGTTATTATGTGATATACTATTGAATCAAACTTGTGTCGTTAGATTGGTGCTTTTCAGTTGTTTACAGTGACTTCAACTCTAACAAACTGACTATCAATAATATACGAACATTTACGATGTATATGCCGAGCCTATTACCAGAGAACAGTAGTGTATCGCTTATTACCAGAGAACCTAGTAGTGTATTGCCTTTTACCAGAGAACCCAGGAGTGAATCGCCTATTACCAGAGACCCCAGTAGTGAATCGCCTTTTACCAGAGAACCCAGGAGTGAATCGCCTATTACCAGATAACCCAGTAGTGTATCGCCTTTTACCAGAGAACCCAGTAGTGAATCGCCTATTACCAGATAACCCAGTAGTGTATCGCCTATTACCAGAGAACAGTAGTGTATCGCCTATTACCAGAGAACAGTAGTGTATCGCCTATTACCAGAGAACAGTAGTGTATCGCCTATTACCAGATAACCCAGTAGTGAATCGCCTATTACCAGATAACCCAGTAGTGTATCGCCTATTACCAGATAACCCAGTAGTGTATCGCCTATAACCAGAGAACCCAGTAGTGTATTGCCTATTACCAGAGAACTCTGTAGTGTATCGTCGATAGTTTGAATGTTTAGACAATACAAAGCTCAGACAGACATTTCTTACCTCTCGATCAGCCTCCTTCTTCCCAATTAAAATCAAGACAAATGCAAACACCTCTTTATATTTACTGTCGTATTGCATTGTCACTTTATAACCCTTCGACATTCGGATATCATTATACAATTGTTTCATGGCTATTTGGGGAACAGTCAAAACTATCATCCCGAGGTAGGGGGAAGCCCTGGGGAACTGTTTGCCCGAGGCCGCTAGGCCAAGGGCAAACAGTTCTACAGGGATTCCCCCCACCGAGGGATGATAGTTTTGACTGTTCCCAAAATAACCATGAAATAATTGTTTTATTACCAAATAAAAATTAGTATCAATGCTGCATGAATGTTGCCATTGCTTCAACACTGAGTCGCGGTCACCGAAACGCTTGAAGGGGGCTCTCGAGGGGGGATTTCTGCGCATCGAATTCGCGCCGGGTAACAGTTCGCTCTGACGGGGAAACAGTTTTGACTGTTTCACCCTTACAGCCGAAATTGGACAAAAAGGCCAAAAACAGTCAAAAATAACTAATTATAATTTATATAGACTATTGGGTAATAATCATATCTGTTAATGCCAATACTTGATTATTGACGTCATCATAATTGTGACGTCATAATTGTAACGTTTGATACCACTTCTCCTCAATAAACTGATGCCTGCTGTTTTCATTAAACGAGCTCAAATGCACTACTTGCAACTGTTCGCGTTTTCCACGTCGAGTAAATAAGCGAGAACATGTCCACACGCAAATGTTTATCTGGAGGTTTTACAGAAATGGTTAATATAATTGCTTAACAGCTTTAATGTGGCATACATAGGCAATATGAATGTCAACTGAAAGCAGTTCGGTGCTAAAATAAAATCAGTTGAATTTACACTGTAACATGCATTTCCTGATTCACATGTGCTTAAAGCACTGACGCCGCCATCTATCAGTCACCAAAGACATGCCATGTCAAATATTTATAATTCTCATTACTTTTAATCAAATATAGCACCTACATAGATTTATTAATCAAGGCGTTACATTTGTTTTTTTTCAACGTCCTTAAATGATTTAAGGTTTTGATAGGACATTAACCCTTACAACCAACATTCAACAGAGAGTTTAACGATTATATTTGAGTTAATTCGCGAGGATAGCATCATCGATTCTCCAGGGGTTACGCTCACTTTCGCTCTCCCCTGGAATATGTCAAAGTAAAGGCTCAATGTGCGCCACCTCGCGGATGAAACTAGAAGACTAGTTCGGTACTTTGATTAACATCAAAAGAATCTCGCGGTCACGTAACTGTAAATTTGATTGGCTTTGAAGTCGATGTGTCGCTCCTCTGTAAGCTTCGAAGGTCATATATCAGCCTAGCGATTGGTCATTTTTTTTTTTACCTGAGACCAATCATACAGCTATCGTCGTTCCAGGGGTGCAGAGAATGTAAGTGAGCGCAACCATTGAGGTATTGAGGATGCGAGGAGAGAAGTTCTGGAATTTCTCGCGAATGTGCACACTTTAGCTCTCTGCATCCAAAGAATACATGTCTGTCATAGCGAAATCGAAGGCTCAGTGTACACTGCCTTGTGAATGAGACAAAAGACTAGTTATATCCTTTGATGTACATCAAAATAATATGTCGATTGCGTAACGGTAAAGTTGGCTGGCTTTGAAGTCGGGTGTCGCTCCTCTGAATTCATCAGAGAAAAGGTATCAGCTTAACGATTGGTCAGGTTTTTTGTACATGAGAGCAATCGAATAGCTAGCTGTGTGCCTTCAACATAACCATGACATAGTCCAGGGTGGAGAGAGCGCAAATGAGCGTAACCCCTGGATTATCGAGGATTTTACGAAGGAGCAGCAAATACCTGATATCTATCGGCAAATTTAGATTATCGAAAATATGCACACACAAAAATCAGCACTGGTGAAAACGAAATGATGAATTTGTACGTAAAACCATTAACGTCACCATTTCGTTAGATGCAAATGTGTTACATCCTACCAAAACGATGTTACAAAGCACTAAGTCGTCGTCAAAAACCGGAATGATTTAATGATTGATGTAGCCGATAAATTATAAAATGACGAAGAATTCACAAGTCCAAATATATGAAAGCAACTGAACGATACTTAGCAACGTGAACCAAGACAAATCTTGAAACAAAATAATTCTCGTCTTACATTGAGTTTACCGCCCCGCAATCTGAAGTTAAAATGAAGTCATACATTTTATAAATGTTATTTATTGTAATGAAAAGATTTGTCATTTCAATTACATATATTTACATCAATCATTACCGTGAGACGACCTTTTCAGATTGCTACTTTCTCACCAGGTGCAGGGTTGTTGTCATGTTTAAGTTATTATCATGCAAAGTAGAAAACAAAAAATAACGAATATGTCTTTGACCGATTTCGGAGTAATGCTTACACGATAAACATGCTTTCATCTTAATTGTTAAAGACCTATAACGTCAATTAATTTGCTCACTGACTTTATAATTCACTTATGAAGTAGTATTAAGTAAAATGATCGTTATAGCAGAAGAATCATTCAAAATTTGACAAGAAATATCGATTACGGGACATGAGGCATGCGTGACAATAATCGAAAACATTTCACATCGTAGGAAACTGTAATCTAATTGCTTGTTGTTTTGTATCTATGACACGTTTCACACTCTAGGTGTAATACAAACAAGAAATGTCAATTTTATCCTGCTGATAAGAAAAAGGTTTGAAAGTAAGCGGTACGCTACCTTTAAATATAACATCTATAATCGAACGTAAACTTTCTCTATCGTAAACCATGACATCCAGTGAAGTAGTCAAATCACTCGATGGGTACATTTGTAGTTCTTCTTCGTGGTATCATTTTCTTTTTTTATGCAAAATGAAAAATGACAAGTAAACTCAAACTTGTAAAGTGGAGCACTAAAGTTGAAAATGACGTAAAATACATGTTTTATGTATAAGTACGAGTAAAAACCAGTTAACTGAACGCGATAACAAAACTGATACTTCATATCGACTACGATTGTCTCGCTTGGGTACAGCAGATACAGCGACAGTGCAATACGAGCAGCATTCATCTATTTTGGTGTAACAGGGGTTACAGAATGGAACATGCCAATCCTCCAAGGTGACAGACGTCAAGCAGGACAATTCTCTTCCAAAAATACACCAGAGTGTTGTTTAAATTATTTTAAACTTTGTCCTGTAGTGCTGTTCTATGTATGATGTGTATAGTTGATAAACTTTGTTCTGTCGTGCCGTTCTGTGTATAATGTGTATAATTAATACACTTTGTTCTGTCGTGCCGTTCTGTGTCTAATGTGTATAATTAATAAACTTTGTTTTGTCGTGCTGTTCTGTGTGTAATGTGTATAATTAATAAACTTTGTTCTGTCGTGCCGTTCTGTGTGAATGTGTATAATTGATACACTTTGTTTTGTCGTGTTGTTCTGTGTATAATGTGTATAATTAATAAACTTTGTTCTGTCGTGCCGTTCTTTGTGTAATGTGTATAATTAATACACTGTGTCCTGTCGTGCTGTTCTGTGTTTAATGTGTATAATTAATACACTTTGTTCTGTCGTGCTGTTCTGTGTATAATGTGTATAATTAATACACTTTGTCCTGTCGTGCTGTTCTGTGTATAATGTGTATAATTTATAAACTTTGTTCTGTAGTGCTGTTCTGTGTATAATGTGTATAGTTGATAAATTTTGTTCTGTCGTGCTGTTCTGTGTATAATGTGTATAATTAATAAACTTTGTTCTGTCGTGCTGTTCTGTGTGTAATGTGTATAATTAATACACTTTGTTCTGTCGTGCTGTTCTGTGTATAATGTGTATAATTAATAAACTTTGTTCTGTCGTGTTGTTCTGTGTGTAATGTGTATAATTTATAAATTTTGTTCTGTCGTGCTGTTCTGTGTGTAATGTGTATAATTAATACATTTTGTTCTGTCGTGCTGTTCTGTGTATAATGTGTATAATTTATAAACTTTGTTTTGTCGTGCTGTTCTGTGTATAATGTGTATAATTAATACACTTTGTTCTGTCGTGCCGTTCTGTGTACAATGTGTATAATTAATACACTTTGTTCTGTCGTGCTGTTCTGTGTGTAATGTGTATAATTAATAAACTTTGTTCTGTAGTGCTGTTCTGTGTATAATGTGTATAATTTATACACTCTGTCCTGTCGTACCGTTCTGTGTATAATGTGTATAATTTATAAACTTTGTTCTGTCGTGCTGTTCTGTGTATAATGTGTATAATTAATACACTTTGTTCTGTCGTGCTGTTCTGTGTATAAGGTTTATAGTTTATAAACTTTGTTCTGTCGTGCTGTTCTGTGTATAATGTTTATAATTTATAAACTTTGTTCTGTCGTGTTGTTCTGTGTATAATGTGTATAATTCATACACTTTGTTCTGTCGTGCTGTTCTGTGTATAATGTGTATAATTAATAAACTTTGTTCTGTCGTGCTGTTCTGTGTATAATGTGTATAATTAATAAACTTTGTTCTGTCGTGCTGTTCTGTGTATAATGTGTATAATTAATAAACTTTGTTCTGTCGTGCTGTTCTGTGTATAATGTGTATAATTAATAAACTTTGTTCTGTCGTGCTGTTCTGTGTATAATGTGTATAATTAATAAACTTTGTTCTGTCGTGCTGTTCTGTGTATAATGTGTATAATTAATAAACTTTGTTCTGTCGTGCTGTTCTGTGTGTAATGTGTATAATTAATAAACTTTGTTCTGTCGTGCTGTTCTGTGTATAATGTGTATAATTAATAAACTTTGTTCTGTCGTGCTGTTCTGTGTGTAATGTGTATAATTAATAAACTTTGTTCTGTCGTGCCGTTCTGTGTGAATGTGTATAATTAATAAACTTTGTTCTGTCGTGCCGTTCTGTGTGAATGTGTATAATTAATAAACTTTGTTCTGTCGTGCCGTTCTGTGTGAATGTGTATAATTAATAAACTTTGTTCTGTCGTGCCGTTCTGTGTGAATGTGTATAATTAATAAACTTTGTTCTGTCGTGCCGTTCTGTGTGAATGTGTATAATTAATAAACTTTGTTCTGTCGTGCCGTTCTGTGTGTAATGTGTATAATTAATAAACTTTGTTCTGTCGTGCTGTTCTGTTCATAATGTGTACAATGTGTATAATTTTCAAAGGCTTGCGACAGAGGAAAGACCTTTGAAAGCGTGAAAAATTTGATATTAAAGTTCAACTTACAAAAAATGTCATTCTGGTGAAGGTGATATACATATAAATGTCAACAATATATTTACTGTATAAAAATGAATAATTGTTAGAGATAATAAATTCAGTTTCGTATTAGGACAAGGACATTTAGATCTGGTATACAATCACGTGATATGATGGTTAAAAGGTATTGACGTGGTAGTCTCTATATACTGTGTGTCCAAAGGAACGATGACAGCAAACAAAACTCGTCTGTTTTCCACCATTACAATATTTCCAATTAGTATATTTTATCAAGCAAAAACAAAAATATGTTCTTTCCTACCATAATCTTTATCAGAATGATACGCTGAGTGAGATTTGTGTCCGGAATGAAGTACCCCTATGTTTAAATATGCTGGATAATGTTAATCCAGACTTTGGTAATGTCTTGTGTATAATTTTGTGAAGGTATTTTTGTACTCCTTTTTCCTTGTAACATGGTTATGATTTATGCTTTATCAGTCCTGTGTTAGCTGCCTTTTCCTTGTACAATTTTGAGAGAAAAATAAGAATTACTGTACTAGTTTGTCCGACACCAGTTATCCACGCAAGGAGTTGATGATACTGCATCTATCAGTACAATTGTGCCCAAACGCTGGCACAACATGAAAATGTTGATTATATAGTCTGTAAAAGGGATGTATAGACTTCCAGGGTAATAATGTCATGTTAAGTTTTGTAGCTACTCCTAATTAGTGATTGGTTATATCATTAGGAGTAACTGCAAAGCTATGTTCCTCTTATGATTGTTCGACATGTCAACAAAGAAAACAAAATTGTAAAATATTTTAGGAATAATAATATGAAACGCATGAACATTGTTTTCTTAAATTTTCAAATACAGGTCGTCTCAGCGTCATCCTAATATCTTGTCATATGCTTAGACCGAACCTTCCAGCCTCTAAAAGCCGCCAACCAATTAAGTATCGCTTCTGTCAAACTAACCACGTAAATCATCACGACGATAAATTAACGTTTTATACTTTCATCGTCAAATGCGTAAACTACATTTTTACTCGCTGGCTTCGCTCAATAGAAGACAATTCTGGCTGCACACATCGTCATAGACGTGAATGTGTATTCCTCATAATGTGCTGTTCCATATGTTTCTACCATGGTAAGATAAATTGGCAGTGTGTTTTATAAGGCTTTACATTCCAGTGATATTTATGAAGACAAACAGCTTCTGTTTCTCACTGTAGTTAGGACTGTATGTAAATTAGCTGTACATACATGTATATCAACCACAAGGGAATGCTAAATGGATAAAAAGGGATTCAAACCCAAAAGCAGTAAAACCGGGGCAAAATAAAAGGAAATATTTATATTATGATCAGTGCTGCTCAGCTATTATGAAACGAAGACAAGGATTCTGGAAGGATAATCGTTTTCCAATTTATCAACGAAGCCCACAATGTATACATATATTTTATATTATACGAATGTCAGGTCCCCAAAGTAAGAACCTGAGTAGTGACAAAAACAAGAAATAAGTACAACTAGATTGATTGGATGAGTAAATGAGAAATGTTGAATCTTATGCAGTAACCAGTGCCTTTTACGTTAACGTTAGAGAGGTTCTTTAGAAATCCGGTTTGCTGAAAGACAAGGTCAGGGAAACTAATTCCACCCTGGAAACAAAGAGATGTTTGATTGACTTTGTCAAACGTAAACCACGTATCTCTACTAATATATTGCACTTGTTGAATGTAGCATAAACATTCCAGTATATGATAGCGATGAACAGTGGGATCGCTTGTCAGAAGTGACCTTGCTACATGATTGAGTCAGTATATCATTAACCAAGAAGGCGTGACTTTATACAATAGAGGTGAAGGCCCTAGCTTCATACATAAATGATACATGCACATAGCCACTAAAACTACGCAGCAAGCTAAGGAAACACATACAATGTATCTAGTCGTAGCTGAAAACTTAACAAAGTAACATATGACCATTTCGTCATTTTAAATCGTTCCTTTTTCAAGTAAACGTATACATGAATTAAATATTTTCTAATAATTTTTTTTAGTTTCAAAGTTTTATTACTTAAATTGATTTTTCATTCTTAATTCCTTATTTCGAAACAAACATTTTTTTTTATTGAAATGAAAAAAAATAGACCACTCATTTATATTTCTAAACTGAAACGAATTTTCGATAACAAGTAAAAAAAGGTTAATAGGTTCAATCTAATAGTTTTCTCAATTAATTACACCACATTTTGTTCATTGTAATTTGTGTTTATCTCAATTTGACTTTTATCAGAATATTTTAAAAAGTGTATGTTTGTAATCATTTGTATAAAATCAATTTTCTTCTTTCAGATATTAATTACTCTATGCTTCCCTTGCCGATGATGCTTCTCTAAACGACATCTTTCAAATATTTTTTCTCTCCCTTTCCCGGTCTTTTTTTTTTAAATAATTCTACGAAGACTAGCATTATTATTATGATGTTATGTTTTTGAGGCTTTTAAAGATGAACATTACACTCAGAAATGTGTTTGCATAAATAATTTTCAGAAAGTCTGTTTCTTTTCAACCCGAGCATGGATACCATGCTATCAACGAGTTTCACAGTAAAGTACTGTGATTTAGAGATTAAAGTGTTTTCTGTTTACATATACATGTATATCAGAATATTTTCGAGGTAGCTTATTTTTGCAATAGTTTAAGTTCTCAAAACGTTTGAAATCCCTTGAAGACTGATGCCTTGACAGGCATCGCGGAACAAAAATAAGCTTTGAGTCAGTATTCAATATTTTGATCTGAAGGTAGAAAACTTAATACAAGTACTAAAAAAAAATGTTCTGGTGAGTTTTTTGTGTTGAGAAACATATTTCATATTAATACCTGAGAGTGACTTATCGCAACAAAAAGGTGTGGACTAAAGTTGTCTTAAAGTTATCATCTTCCTTAAAATGATGTTTATAATTGATGAATCTGAATAAACAAGCCAACGATCTTCTGCACATTAACACACTAATCTTAAGTTTATTGCCATGTTGTTCATATTGCACATTGACCACAGACTGCGTGTTACATTCAGTAGGAATAATGAGTAATGGGGAAGAGTTTTTTAGAACGAGAGAAGTATTTCCGACACGTGATTGAAGCCTCCATACATCAAACACTTATAACAATACCTGGCATTCAGATGTCAATGTTCTCTACAAGCTTGTAAACTTAATTGTCACGTTCAGTCAAGGGCAAAAAAATATGTTTACCTGATGCTGGTACAAGTAGTTGCGAATCGAATATCTTTCATATCTGAAACCTTTTCAGACTTGGATTCGAATCAAATATATCTTATATATTAATTTGAATTTCAAAATTTGTAAAAGAGTGGTTTCCTTCACTTAATTACTAAATTTAAAGCTTACCTGTAAATATCTGTTAATAATTTTGAAATCAGATGATAGAGACTTTTTTGATATGGTAAGTAGTACAAATACATATATACAAATCTAAATGTCTTGTTATATGAAAATATTATATTTCTTTTTAGGAGCCATTCTCTGCAGTCCTGTAGTCAATGATATGCGTATTGCAACTGCAGATGAAATGACGGTGACAAATGTAAAAATTTAAATTTTAATGTATTTGCAGTTGAAATATGAGTCTTACAAAAAATCGCAGTGTAATAAGAAAGTGTATTGAAATAAATTACAGAGTAACACTTCCCGACATTTCATAAAAAAAGTTTTTCAAATAGACCATTACCTTTTCAACTTAACAAACCGCAATTCCTAATAAAAAAATATATATGTAAAGACGCCTTCCTCGCTGTATGATTATAACTTTATTTTCAAGAAAGGCAAACAGCATTACAAATACAAACAAGAGGATATAAAAATGTGAAAAGAATCGTAATATGAACTTACATCTCTAGATTAAGACAAAATATAATCAAACCAAGCTCTGCCATTTTCATGATATAACTTCGGAGGTAAGTCGCAGACATGTTGGGACTACTTTCGATCACGTGACGTAAACACATTTGGCATAAAAGGTATTTGAAGGGACGAAGGGTACACTATATAATGCTAAAAGGCACTTACACAATTACATTCTGGATATATTTGTATGGATTTATCTTAAGCAAATACAACGATTTAAGAGCCTCTTTCTTCTTTTTGTCAAGACCTCAAACTCTCTTCTTTTTGTCAAGACCTCAAACTCTCTTCTTTTTGTCAAGGGCCTCAAACTCTCTTCTTTTTTGCGTAATCTTCCATCAAGCCCAAGTTGTAAATGTTCACATAGACATCATACGTTAGATTTTTTTATGTTTTCCAACAACCATATTACTGTACCAAAATAACATCACGTTTCTTTGATGTATTAATTTTAATTCATCACTTTGTTTTGAGTGAGAAAATCAAGATTTTCGCCCCATTGTTTCTTGATTTACACAATGCAAAATTACTTCGAAATCTTTCGTTTACCTCCGAGTCTTTTTCAGAAATATGACTGAAAAGACCGAAGTGTTCAAATAAGGAAAAAAATACAAACGAAGGAAATGTTTACATCTAGACTCTTACAAAGTAAACGAAAACAGTACAGGAGGAGTAAGACAAGATGTTCCGGACGGGTAAACTTCTTCTGTTTCCAAGACAACACCCACTATACAATCTATGTCAAATAATAGTAATATTATGTCTTCAAATTCACAAACGTGGTAATGACGATGAAATTACAAGTAACAATGAAATTACAAGTAACAATGAAATTACAAGTAACAATAAAATGACAAGACAAAATGAAATTACAAGTAATTACAAGTAACAATGAAATTACAAGAATCAATAAAATTACAAGTAACAATGAAATTACAAGTAACAATTAAATTACAAGACACAATTAAATTACAAGTAATCACAAGTAACAATGAAATACCAGTAACAATGAAATTACAAGACACAATGAAAATACAAGTAAAAATTAAATTACAAGACACAATTAAATTACAAGACACAATAAAATTACAAGTAACAATGAAATTACAAGACACAATTAAATTACAAGTAATCACAAGTAACAATGAAAATACAAGTAACAATGAAATTACAAGACACAATTAAATTACAAGTAGCAATGAAATTACAAGAATCAATGAAATTACAAGTAACAATGAAATTACAAGAATCAATGAAATGACAAGTAACAATGAAATTACAAGAATCAATGAAATTACAGGTAACAATGAAATTACAAGTAACAATGAAATTACAAGTAACAATGAAATTACAAGACACAATGAAAATACAAGTAACAATAAAATTACAATTAACAATGAAATTACAAGTAACAATGAAATTACAAGACACAATAAAATTACAAGACACAATGAAAATACAAGTAACAATGAAATTACAGGTAACAATGAAATGACAAGTAACAAGAAAATGACAAGACAAAATGAAATTACAAGTAATTACAAGTAACAATGAAATTACAAGTAACAATTAAATTACAAGTAACAATGAAATTACAAGTAACAATTAAATTACAAGTAACAATGAAATTACAGGACACAATGAAAATACAAGTAACAATGAAATTAAAAGACACAATGAAATTACAAGTAACAATCAAATTACAAGTAACAATTAAATTACAAGTAACAATGAAATTACAATTACAAGTAACAATGAAATTACAAGACAAAATGAAAATACAAGTAACAATGAAATTAAAAGACACAATGAAATTACAAGTAACAATCAAATTACAAGTAACAATTAAATTACAAGTAACAATTAAAATACAAGTAACAATGAAATTACAAGACCCAATGAAATTACAAGTAACAATTAAATTACAAGTAACAATTAAATGACATGTAACAATTAAATTACAAGTTACAATGAAATTACAAGACACAATGAAAATACAAGACACAATAAAATTACAAGACACAATAAAATTACAAATAACAATGAAATTACAAGACACAATGAAAATACAAGTAACAATGAAATTACAAGACACAATGAAATTACAAGTAACAATTAAATTACAAGTAACAATTAAATTACAAGTAACAATGAAATTACAAGACACAATGAAATTACAAATAACAATGAAATTACAAGTAACAATGAAATTACAAGAAACAATGAAATTACAGGTAACAATGAAATTACAAGTAACAATGAAATTACAAGACACAATGAAATTACAAGTAACAATGAAATTACAAGTAGCAATGAAATGAAATTACAAGTACAATGAAATTACCAGTAACAATTAAATTACAAGACACAATAAAATTACAAGTAACAATGAAATTACAAGTAACAATGAAATTACAATTAACAATGAAATTACAAGTAACAATGAAATTACAAGACACAATGAAAATACAAGTAACAATGAAATTACAAGACACAATGAAAATACAAGTAACAATGAAATTACAAGTAACAATGAAATGAAATTACAAGTAACAATGAAATTACAAGTAACAATGAAATTACAAGTACAATGAAATTACAAGAATCAATGATTAGCATTATAAAAACATCCAGGTAAGAATTGATATAAACAAGGTCTATCATCGATGTAAGTAATCAAACTAATAAAAATACACACCAAAAATATTAGCAATACTTGAAACTTTTCAAAACGATATTTATTATCTCACACCTACAGGTTTATTTACCCAAACCTCTTACATACACAACACACTATACACACATGCCTACGCAAACGCAGATGTACACAGGACATTTGATCTCACAATTTTTTTTTCTTGTAATTCTCGCGTATAACACACTCCCTAGTGTCAATACAAATACATATTGATGGAACTTATGTACATGTACCAATAAATATATTAATAATGTTTTTTAAAAAATAAGTCGTCGGCAAGTAATAGAATCTTCTATTCTGCCTCGTTAGGTAATGATAAAAAAAATAAAGTTGAATTATATATCGAGTGAAAAATAAACTAATATCATTAATGTTTCTTTCTTTAAATGCTAATTAAATATATACGTGTATTTTAATATTTGACATTTAAAATAAAATGCAAGTCAATATTAAAGTGCAATTTGAAATTATCAATTTTAATGTGGCCAGCTCATAGAAACGATGGAAAAAAGTTACTGACGTTTTGTTAACAATTTTAAATAACATATAAATGCATAAATATGTATTCAATATGGGAGAAAACCATTATCAATATGTTATATCTTAGAAAATCTTTGTGCGTTTATGTTGATATTTAAATTTATAAAAGATAGATAGCGTAATTAGGAATGAACGTTGATTCATTCCAGTCAATTTTACGATACAAATCAAATAAATAAATAATGAAAAAAACAGTTTCATAAAAGTTGTATAATCAATACCTATAATGCTGGATGCGACATGTAAAAAAATACAAGTTTGTACAATAGTACATATTTCAAATAAACAAAACCACAAAACTGAAACAAAAAAACATAAAAACAGTAATTTTAAATAAAAAAAGTTATTAAAATGCATCAAATCAAGAATAAAAATGTGGCGTCATCTGTTGATGACGCAATATACAAGTTCGTTCTTATGGTTATGGTACGGGCTACGAATTCAACACCGTCGCTAAAATTTCTATTTACATATGTGAAAATGATATTGAGTATACATGACGGTATTTATGTTGACACACTGTTTCGTCTCTTTCCATTTCTGGCTTTGCGTGACATTGATATTTTGACGTAGGCTGAATAACACTGTCCTGTTCTGATGGGGACCCCACTGAACCCTCTACGAACAAAACTTTCCACTCAGTCTCACAACTGATCACTCAAATATAGCAAATACTTGGCTTGTATTTTGTCCATAGACATCAGAAGCAACCTTCCAAGTATAAAAACGACTTGAATATTGACACGTTTGGGCGTCAAACAACACTAAGAAATTAAGATTTCCAGCATTCTAAAATTAAATAAGTGTTCAAATTGAAATGTTTGCACAATTTCAAAAACAGATATCATCTGCTGTCGTCTGTGGAATATTGATTTTGTGTATCAGTTAGGAATACAGAAATTGTCAAAACAATAATTCAACTGACAAACCAGCTAGATATGGTCATGAGATGACGTTTATTCAATCTTTGACTATGATTGTCTGTGTTGTAACTATAGGTCGACCAGAACCATTCATTAGACGTACACTGTAATAAATGAGAAATTGATTGGTTTCCCTGATTCAAAATGTCTGATAATTCACGCTAATAAATTGATCAGATTTGTGGAACCACAGTTCACGACAATATAAAATCTCTTACTTCAGTCACTACTGCAATAAACATCAATGTATGTTATATCCCATTTTACCTTATTTTCTTAACACTCCCGTTAAATGTCTCTCAGACGGGGTTTTAGTGTATAAGAAGAATTACATTTAATATGTTTAACATGTAACTTTTAAAACTCTGTCACGATTTGATACGCTGCTGTTTTTGTTGGTCAAACTTGATATAGTATTCCAATTAATGTAATAGCCAATAGCCTGCATTTGTCAGAAATCTTCAGTAGAATGATTATAACATCACAAAAGTAATGACGTCATGTTCCGAACGCTATAGATATGATCCTATCAATCTGAATTAGACTTCGTTTAATTATATAGTGGAGATTCAACAAATTAATGTTCAAACCTTGCAAAATAGACCAGTGCTATATACTGTAGGAAATTCATTGTATTTCTATTGATATTCATTTAACCTTGATTTCGTTTACAAATGCTCATTTTCCATTTGTTGCACAGAATATCAATGCTATCTCCAAAGCGATAGTGCCATAAGGATCACAATAGACACGAACAAAAATGATACAAACTAAACTGGTATTTTTTTGTATAATTCAGAGATTTTCCTTTAAAAGTTATTTCCCTTCTTTAATAAAAGAAAGGGGCGTTCAATATGATAAAACCGTATATGATAAAAAGGTACATGAAATAATAAAGAGTTTGGCGGGGAAAAGGTCCCAGCTATTTAAGTGGGTCAAGGACAACTTTTAACTTGATAGGGTTGACTGTGTGTAGAAGTGGTGTACTCTTTAGAAACTGTGGTGGACTGGGCTGGAAAAACAACAAGGAAAACATCATTTAACTTCTAAGAAAACGATGTCGCATTATCACATTGATAATTGAAACTGTGATTTTCAAGTATATCTGTAATTCAGATTTCAAAATGAAATAGCAGACGTAGTTTTAATTTCTGGTGATAAATAGTCAGAAAAGGATAAATTATAAATAAGATAACAACACGTGACGATAGCCATTGCTATTTTTAACATTACACGATAGTCATTGCTATTTTTAACATTACACGATAGCCATTGCTATTTTTAACATTACACCATAGCCATTGCTATTTTTAACATTACACGATAGTCATTGCTATTTTTAACATTACACGATAGTTGCTATGGATATATAAAAAAAGGTTGAGAATATTACTGTATGAATATTTGAAAACAATAAACTTATCCAAATATTTCAAATATAGGTCTTATTGATGGTAGACTGATTTTCCTGATAACATACCAGCGTCGCCAACCCTTTTGGAAAACGTATTTCCCTAATTACATTCGGGTATTGCCGTCATATTTGCTGACTTATTTCCTTAATTACATTCGGGTATTGCCGTCATTTTTGCTGACTTATTTCCCTAATTACATTCGGGTATTGCCGTCATATTTTGCTGACTTATTTCCCTAATTACATTCGGGTATTGGCATCATTTTGTAAACTTATTTTCCTAATGAAATTCGGGTATGGTTTTTTTTGCTGACTTATTTCTCTAATTACATTCGGGTATTGCAATAATTTTGGTATACTTATTTCCCCCAATTAAATTCTTTCGGTATCATATTAATTTGAACAATAGCTTGAATAAACATTTTTTTTTTTTAATGAATCTTTTCTCAGTATTACGAATTGTAACGGTGAACAGGAATCAATGTTGACAGTTTAACAGTTTCGCAGCTTCTGAAATTGCAGTTCCAAGTGAAGTGAATTTTAAATAGAGGCTAAATATGTCATTAACCTAGTTATTTTTCTAATGATTGAAATGCGTTTTTTTTAATTTTCACGATGCTATGCAACAAATGCATAATAAAATATATTCACCTAGAATCGCAGTTGAGCATCTGGAAGATTTAATTTAAACGGACCCATATTGCAAACCATTTTGAAACATTAAAAAGATGGATATCTATTTTTATATCGACTTCTAAAATAGCAAAAATTATATAGGTGTATACTTCTTTGTTTTCTCATTACGTTAACAATACATTGTAACAAATTGTGTGACCAGTTGATGGAACAGCCATTTCTGTGAGAACAAGATAGAGTTTTCTATGGTAACCAGACCTTCCTGGCACAAACGACATTCGGAAATCGTTGCCATCATGTCATAATTGGTAACCAATTTATCAAACAGATTGACCTGAAGTGTAATTATTTTGCTGTTTTTTATTGAAATAACTAATTTCATTCAAGGACTGTAAAAGGAAAACATACATAATATTTCTAAGTCCACGGATATGTGCAAAATACTGTATTAAAACACGATTGAAAGTTCAATAATCAATGACACTTTAATGCGATAATATAGAGTATGATACTTTACCTCTGTTTCTGCACACGATACAAAACGGACCCTTCTCATAGCGTGAACAAGAAGTAGTTTCATTTCCAGCACGGCAAACCTAACACCAATACACATGCGTGGTCCACCTCCGAATGGCAAATACAACACTGGGTCGATTTTGTATTCACTATCAGGATCAAATCTGAAGCAAAAGTAACAACATTATATAAACAAATTCATGTCTGTAACTTGATTTACAGTGATTTCAGATGTGAAATATACATGTGGTCGCTATGGATCAAAATGAAATTGAAAAGCGGGACAATTTCGTCTTTCAGATCGTGAACTTTCCCTCTCTTTATAATAACATCCCTGCTTCCCCTACTTACGGGTTAACATGCCGTAGGATATTCTATTCTCTTGAGCGTGCACCGAAAATCATCACTTTCGTGATATATGTCAACTGCTGACGGACAAACTTACAATACAGGGTTTCCAAAGATGCTTGTTGGTGAAGACATTTGACAAGTTTTAAGCTCGCCATCAGGATCTCGCTAGGAAATGTGCTATTTATCTGTGTGATACGGAGGTCGATGCCACAGTAAGGGGAATGTAAGCGCTATTGACTATTCGGATGTTTACTAACCCACCATGAACCTAAGTTAAAAATAAAATAATAAACTTGAATCATTTGTTTATCACCTAAACAACTCTTCATGTTAACTTCAAATCGATGACAGTTTGAAATATGTATAAAAAGCATTTCACACTAGTGAACATCTCTTTAATATTTTGTGTTCTTTTCTGAGTGCAGATATTCGCAAGTCACAATCGGTTTGCAGGAATATCTTCCAGTTTAGAGTTACTGATGATAGTAAGTAATTATTGTTTTCGCCTCCGATACAATGTATGTAGTTTAACTTACCTTTCTGGACGAAACTCTTCCGGGTCAGTATATAGCCGGGGGTCATGATGTATATGATAGATAGGGATCACTGCTACGGACCCCTTAGGGATTCGAACCCCTTTTATAGTCGTCGACTCACTGCAGTGCCTGCTGAGTCTATAACAAAACAAAATTAACATTATACTGCCAATAATGATCAGCAACCTACTTTCACGAAGCGCACACGTGCAACACCGTCTTCAAACCTCCGGGCGGTATGCTCTCTTAGGTTTTCTGTGTCCCAGGAATATTTCATGACGAAATCGAAGGCTATTTACGCGCTACCTTGTGGATGATAAAGGTCGATTAGTCAAGTTGTAAGTGTTATAGTTAAATCGACTTGGCTTGGCGTCGGATGTCGCTTCGCTGTAATCTAGCAATAGGTCAGATATTCTTACTTGAGACCAAATAGTTATCCGCGTGGGTTCGATTTGTGTAACCCTGCAGGTAGGGCGTAAGAATTGTACCTGCTGCCCCCAATTGCATGATCGTAAGAGGCGACTAAATTTGGGACCCTATCTCTTCTCTCCTTTCTAAATAACTTTCTTCTTCCTAATGTCTCCCTTGACAATGCCTCACTTTTGGCCATTTGTTGAGCGTTCGCCCCTGTGAGGAAGGCTTTGGGTTCTGTCCCCTGGCCGAGACATACCAAAGTCTTTAAAAATGGTAGTTTCTACTCCTGCTTAACGCTCAGCAAATAAGGAGTGGGACGACTGGTTTGCCCGTTGTCAGTATAATGTGACCGGGTGGGGCGTCCTGCTGGGTGTCTTCGGCAGTATGTTTCAGTGAGGTAGCACTATAAAGTCGGCATAAGTTCCGCGCTATCACAAGGAGACAAACACGAACATATCGCAGCCTCCCAAAATACACACGCATACACTACGAGCATGCATCTTGCACACAGGGGGGCCGTCCTTAAATGACCTTAGCTGTTAATAGGACGTTAAACAAAATCAAACAAACAAACAAAAAAGGTTCGATTTGTCATGAAGTTTTCCAACGTTGTAGAAACAAAGTGAGCGTTACCCTCGTCATTTCATGGATGATATAACAAAGAAACGTGGAGAATTTTCTTTTGACAAAAAGAGCGGTATATGATTCTTCTAAAAATTGTAAATAATATACAACATTTGATATAGCACCCTATCTAGTTAACGTAAGACACTCTAAAGCACTTTACAGTACATATATATACAATTGATAAAATTAGCATATACATTAATCAATACAATTTTGAGGAATTCGCAGGAGCTGCCTTTTAAGCACTAACTACTAGTCATATGCCACCTGGCTAATATCTCCCTATTTGTGTATGCCTGCGTGTGTGCTGGAGATGTATTTAGTTATGTTTCTAAAAATCACTCATGTAAACGTTAGATACATATATCATGTACGAATGACATTATTTCTGTTTTTAAAGTGAAAATATATATTACCTTGCTGACCATTTTGTACTTTTCAGAAAAAAGATATTATGAAGAAATACAGCCTTGTACATGTGTATCGAACCTGGTCAGACATTCTCTGTCAACAATTCAGTGATGTAAAATAAGCTGCACGCGCTAAACTGTCATTCGAATTCTTGTGAACATTCAGATATGAAAATGTACGACAGTTTTTGGTGTAATAATTTCATATTAGCTGGCTTATATCATTAATATGGACAATGGTCAGTTTATAGAATTTACCTTGCAAGGGTTGGATACTTCCGCAGAGTCTCGTTGATAACATAGCCAGTGTACTTGAGGTCAGTCAGGTTGTCGTAAGTCGGCTCGGCCTGTCAAAAGGACAGAATGGTGCATCCGAGTCAACTTTGGTGATATTGCAATGTATTAATGTGGAAATCAAAGTACAACAGGTTATTTTGCATTTTCCTTGAGTGCCAACTTTTTACATAACGATGACGTATTATGATGCAAAATCGAAATGCTTTGATATTGATTAAGATATAAAACCTTTTTTTCTTGGAAATTTACAACTAGACCTTAATACAAACGTTTACATATATAATGTGTGCAAAATTCCCCAAATCCAGTAATATACCGTATGAAAAATAAAAAAAACATGCCAAATTCCATCGGTATCATTCAATGGTAAATTCATGTAAATGGAAGGCATCGTTAACAACTTGTATATAACCCTTTGCCTAATGTTTGACAAATTGTATTGAATTTAAAACATAATATATGAATTACTTACAGGCTCTCGAATGAGTTTTTATACACATTTCAAATCAACAAATATGTTTGACAGATGTTAGAGTCAAATGGATTGAATAACTGGCAAGCCTATATACATTCTTTCCATGAGTGGCTCTTAGTTTGATCTTATATACTTACAATAAAGTAACAATATTGATTAATTGATTTAGAATATTTTTAAATGAAAAAAAAAATATTGAGTAGTAATATAATGTAAAGGATTAGGGGAGATAACTCCAACATGATAAACATAATGGAGATGAACTCTGTATATCACACAAACAACTCACGATCAACATCCAGCACACGTACAGTTATTATCTCATTAAATAGAGCGAGAGGTCACACTCATTTATTCATATATAAAGTAAGAGTTCACATTAACCAAAAGTCCATGCGCATGTATATTTACATGAAATACTAGTTTATGAATGAATAATCTGTCATGGCTAGAAGAAGTTAAATTGTAACGTTATCATGGGCTTAACGGGCATATTGTCTTTTTCGCTGTAATATACACATGCTTTTAAAAAGCTATTGTTGTTCATTCTATGTCCTTTTTTACAACTAATTAATTTAAAATAACTACCATTTGATGCGATAGAATTGTTAATTATATTTGGACTTTTGCATCGAAAAACAATATTTGAAATGTTTACTTTACTTTTTTACACCTGCAATGTTATAAATAGTAAGAAGTGATGGGATCAAGTAGGCTATGCCTTAAGGATTAACCTGAATATAACTTTATGTTATGGAGATATAACACACGAAAACGGAGTGTACTCTAAATAAACTGCAAAGCGGTTTATGATGAGATTACACTCAGTTTGTTTGTGTTATAGCTCCATAACATAAAAAATTTATGTTCAAGTCAATCCTTATAATTCAATCTACTATACACAATCCCTGTGGAAATCCACTTTTATTGATGGACTCTTTTCTCTTAGAAGTTATTGCGCTGCAGTATCAGCCAATTAAAAGCGACGTTACATACGGCGACGTCATTTTTTACATTATGGGCTGATAACATATTTTTTAAGCCAATCAAAATGCTTGTTACCAGCAAGATTAAATTATTTAACTATAACAACAAATTCTGGCGAAATTTATATGTATAACAAAAAGGTCAACTAAATTAAACATATTATACAAAAATAATCGAACTTAAAAAACGTACAAAGCTAGTTTTCACCCCAATTTAAAATAATGCTAATACAATACCGATAAACGATACATTAACATAACATTTCAAACACCCGTGAATAGTCCTTTGGCAAGCCTATTTTGATGTGAACTAGTGAAAGTCAGCAAGCCTCAAACACCAAATGTTCCCTGCCTGACTGGAGTAATCACAAGCAATATGCTGTAAATTTTATTATTAGTAACAGTGATCTTATTTGTATTTACCCATTAAGGCGATGTTCGACGTTGTTAAAGGTATTTTGAGGGTAAACATGTGTGGAAAAGTCTGTCAAGTAAAACGGCCACAAAAGTAACCACAGCCCTCCTACATTTTTCAAATCATATTTTTAGTAATAGTCCACTTACCCCATTTTTTAAGTTGTTCTAGGTACGTTCAAGGCCAACAAAACTTAGGTACGTTACAGGCCAACAAAACTTAGGTACGTTACAGGCCAACAAAACTTAGGTTTCACGACAATCAGTCAAGGGATACCGAAGTTTAGAATAATGACTTGGAACATGGAAATGAAGTTATATTTATGTTTTTTGTAATTGTGATATTAACTTTCGAACAATAATGATATATTAATACCTGTCTAAGGTATGCCCAAGACAAACATACGTGTTACGTTTCATTAAAGTATGGCAGGAAACTGTAGTCTCACGTTATAATAATGTTTACAACACTGGACCACTTCACGGCATTATTTGTGTCATCCGGGTCTTTACCAATGGTGAACGTAAGAATGGTGACAAGGAGTGTGACAGACGGACTGACGGGACATAACACTATACCTTATATTTCGCGTTGTAGGGGTATTTAAATATAGCACTGCCGAGGATGTTAATTTTTACTCTAATGTACTAGTTTAGCTATAATGTTCACGTACATTTATATTAAAGATCCATGTTCTTTATAGCTACATTACATTAATCGGAGGTTCCAGGGTTCGAATCCCTGTCTGTCCATTTACTTTGTTTGCACTCAGAAACACGTTTAAATGACTTATTTCATCTTTATTATCTTTCTATAAATGTTCTGCAAGGCGTGGCTTACTTTTCATAAATAGTTTCTCAAAGCTCTAGTTGTGTCGGAAAATAAGTGTCAACATCATAGTTGCAGTTTTTAGAGTGGTAAGGGGATCTTAAACGTATGGAGACTTTTTGTTCTCACCTCTCCAACGACAGAATTAATTTCTTTCTTCAATGTATCCTGTATGTGCTGATTCAGCGCCAGTTCATACGCAACGTAATGGAGGCATGTAGCCGTTGTTTCGTAAGTACCAATCATAAAGGAAAACGCTTGGGCATTTACTTCCTCCGTGGAAAGATCTTAAAGACAACCAAGATAATAGGATATCAACCGGAAGTGAGGAAAACATTGTCTGCACCACGTACATAAGATATAAACTATTTTCATTTTACAACAACTATGAAACAAGTTATTTCAACTTATATTTGCACTCTTTTTGGTCCGGATGTTAGCACGCGGGGTCTTAATGTCTTAACGAACCCGGGGTGCTGTACCCGGAGAACACCCACGTGGTCGGACAGGTGACTCCATTCCTTTTCACGACGGTACTTAGTTATCTGAATTTTAACATATTTATCATTAATATATAGTAAGTTTGGTGTAAAATTTAAAAATAAACAGCCCGCTTTACATATTTTTTCAGAACATCTGAAATATTGTGGTAAACGCAATTAACGATATTTAGATAGGAGATATCTGATAACTAGGTTAATAATTTAGGCTTCTTATGATTATGCCATTGGCATTTTTTAACTGATGTGCTTGGCAAATTTTATATCAAAGACGGCAGGTTTACAAATTTATTAGTAAGTATTAAGTACCCTTTTTGTCTCCGTTAGTTCCTGAACTGGCATCAGTCAACAACTGAAGAAAATCATCTCGTCGCTGAAAACAGCAAGATTGAAAAATCAAACAACTGAAAATGTACATCATTGGCTGCATTTGCTAGGACGCCAAAGTGGAAATTATATGGTTTTAATATATGGTTTTGAATTATTGAATATAATAATACCGCAAAATATTTTAAGAATCAAACACTTTCAAAATCATGTTTACTGTGCAATCATAACAAATGTTGTTTACAGGTAACTGGTCAAGTAAAACAAATGTAAGACAGTCTGTTTTGTTGAATTATCTTTGAATATTAAGCTTAAATTCTGATTTCATCATCGTAAACAATATTATACAGTTGTTAGGATTGACAGAAAAATAGTTGAAAACGATTTTAAATTGAATAACACGGATAATCTTTGGCTGTTATCGTTTTGAATTTTCTATTTACCAAACAACCTTTTGTTTGTTGAGTTAGCCAGGACAAATTGAGTTGGTAATTCCAATATAAGATACATTCTGTATTCAGGACACTCTTACCAGTTCCGGATGCTTCCGTCGCTCATCAATCAATTTTGTTGTTTCACCAGCGATAAAGTTTACTGTTTTCTTTGGAAAAGGACTGACATCGCAAAGTTTGAGAATTTTGTCTGCATGTGGTATGATCACTGTTAATTTAAAAAATTAAAAACGGATCATTAGTTTTTGACACGAGTTTTGCAGTTAGGGTTTTAGAAATCGTTTATGAAAAAGAAATTAATAAAATATAATTTTGATTATTATCAATGATGGAAGGACATAACAATGTCAATGACAGAGAGACACAGTGTTGTCAATGACAGAGAGACACAGCGTTGTCAATGATGGAAAAACACAGAGTTGTCAATGATAGAAAAACTCAACATTGTCATTGATGGGGAAACACAGCATTGTCATTGATAGAAAAACACAGCATTGTCACACAGTGTTGTCAATGACAGAGAGACATAGTGTTGTCAATGACAGAGAGACACAGGGTTGTCAATGACAGAGAGACACAGTGTTGGCAATGACAGAGAGACACAGAGTTGTCAATGACAGAGAGACACAGTGTGGTCAATGACAGAGAGACACAGCGTTGTCAATGACAGAGAGACACAGCGTTGGCAATGACAGAGAGACACAGCGTTGTCAATGACAGAGAGACACAGTGATGTCAATGACAGAGAGACACAGTGTTGGCAATGACAGAGAGACACAGCGTTGTCATTGACAGAGAGACACAGCGTTGTCAATGACAGAAAGACACAGCGTTGTCAATGACAGAGAGACACAGCGTTGTCAATGATGGAAAAACACAGAGTTGTCAATGATGGAAAAACACAGAGTTGTCAATGATAGAAAAACTCAACATTGTCATTGATGGGGAAACACAGCATTGTCATTGATGTGGAAACACAGCATTGTCATTGATGGGGAAACACAACATTGTCATTGGTATAAAAACACAGCATTGTCAATGATGGGGAAACACAGCATTGTCATTGATATAAAAACACAGCATTGTCATTGATATAAAAACACAGCATTGTCATTGATATAAAAACACAGCATTGTCATTGATGGGGAAACACAGCAATGTCATTGATATGAAAACACAGCATTGTCATTGATATGAAAACACAGCATTGTCATTGATGGGGAAACACAGCAATGTCATTGATATGAAAACACAGCATTGTCATTGATATGAAAACACAGCATTGTCATTGATGTGGAAACACAGCATTGTCATTGATATAAAAACACAGCATTGTCATTGATATAAAAACACAGCATTATCATTGATGGGGAAACACAGCATTGTCATTGATATAAAAACACAGCATTGTCATTGATGGGGAAACACAGCATTGTCATTGATGGGGAAACACAGCATTGTCATTGATAGAAAAACACAACATTGTCATTGATGGGAAAACACAGCATTGTCATTGATGGGGAAAACACAGCATTGTCATTGATATGAAAACACAGCATTGTCATTGATGGGGAAACAAAGCATTGTCATTGATGGGGAAACACAGCAATGTCATTGATATGAAAACACAGCATTGTCATTGATATGAAAACACAGCATTGTCATTGATAGAAAAACACAACATTACCATTGATATAAAAACACAGCAATGTCATTGATATGAAAACACAGCATTGTCATTGATATGAAAACACAACATTGTCATTGATG
>NW_018408209.1:7645-13415 GCF_002113885.1 Mizuhopecten yessoensis | reverse complement strand
AAACACAACATTGTCATTGATGGGGAAACACAGCATTGTCATTGATATAAAAACACAGCATTGTCATTGATGGGGAAACACAGCATTGGCATTGATGGGGAAAACACAGCATTGTCATTGATATGAAAACACAACATTGTCATTGATGGGGAAACACAGCATTGTCATTGATGTGGAAACACCACATTGTCATTGATATAAAAACACAGCATTGTCATTGATGTGGAAACACAACATTGTCATTGATGGGGAAACACAGCATTGTCATTGATGGGGAAACACAGCATTGTCATTGATGGGGAAACACAGCGTTGTCATTGATGGGGAAACACAGCATTGTCATTGATGGGGAAACACAGCATAGTCAATGATGTGGAAACACAGCATTGTCATTGATATAAAAACACAGCATTGTCATTGATGGGGAAACACAGCATTGTCATTGATAAGAAAACACAGCATTGTCAATGATGGGGAAACACAGCATTGTCATTGATGGGGAAACACAGCATAGTCAATGATGTGGAAACACAGCATTGCCATTGATATAAAAACACAGCATTGTCATTGATGGGGAAACACAGCAATGTCATTGATATAAAAACACAGCATTGTCAATGATGGGGAAAACACAGCATTGTCATTGATTGGAAATCACAGCGCTGTCATTATGGGGAAGACACATTATTGTCAATAAGTAAAATACAAACCATTTTCAGAGATAGGAAGACACGGTATTTTCAATGACAGGGATGCACAGGACTAGCATTGATGTAAAGTTATAACATTTTCAGTAACTGAAACAACTTTGTCAATGAATTACCTTACACGGTCTTATATCACTGAAACAGTTAGGAGAATATGTTGCAACAAAAGCTGATACACTGGATATACCTTCAACCAGTTAGCATAAATGCATCATTAGTTATATCATATATTGAGATAAGCTACACAGCAACATCAAAATATCTAAATCAGAATATTTTTATGGTGAAGTTTGTAAAATAAATTACTTTACCTCCAAGAATAAGACACCCATTGAATTTGTTGCTAAACATGCCTCGCACATTGCTGTAAAAAGCCTCTCTTTTCTTCTTGTCATCGTCCAGATTGATACCGAATGCGCATGTACAAACTACCCGAAGGGCATATGTGGAAAAGTATCTGAATAAAAGAGAGAATCAACAGTTAGAACTATAAAATTATAAAAGTGTCATGACTGTTGTTAACATTTGTAACGTGGTATACACTTGACAATTTCTAGTAAGTCCATCGTCCAGAACATGGGAACATTCCTAAAAAACTAAAACCCGGTTTTCTCGCGATTATAAACGTTTCAATAGAGCTCTAGAATGCTTCCCATACATGTTTGTCATGCATAAAGAGTTGATCGATGAAATTATCAAAGTTATACGATCAAAAGGCTGATACATCGACGACATCCGCTATTTAAATCTGGGTAAAATCTGGGTAAAATCTGGGTAAAATCAAAGACATGACACGTCCTCATAACAAAATTTAGATAGTATCAACAAAACTCCAAGGCACAATCAAGAGCATGATAAAACAAAAGACATGGACTTGCATTTTACACAATGAATAGTATCGTCCCAATGAGATCAAAATGGCCACCATATTAATTGCCCATTTTTTTCATAAGCCTAAACCTTAGAAAATCTGTCTAGTAAATTTGCCTTTTCAGAAGTCGACATATATCACGGAAATTAATATATTTGAAGTAAGTCTTTGAATACTCAATCTAATACGACATGTACACACAGAAGAATGGGAAAGCAGCTGTTACTCTAGTTGTCATTTAAGGAAAGGAAAGTTCATTACTGGCAAAACGAAATCGTCCCGCTGACCGTACAAGTTGGTAGTGAATTTAAGTAAAGTTCGACGTAAACGGCTTATCAGCACAATAGTCTGTACTGTCCTTGATTTCAGGGTCAGTAGGGATATTTGTTATTGCATTTTGTTATTAGTTGAATCAAAGTTGATATAAACAAATGGCTCACTCAGTCATAGCTTGACAAAAGGACCAGTCGGCCGTGAAACGTTGTCAGACGATTGATACGTACATTGTCTGTGTATAAAGTAACACTTTTATCCAACATATCTCTAAACAGGTGCATCTTACTGAAGATGTTAGTAGTAATAGTATAATAATTAAAAACAGGAAAATAAGTATAGCTCATTAACAATTAACAAACCATATCAGTATATCAATAATTTTAAGTATAATACACTTAAATGCTGAAATGATATTGAAATTAATAGAAAAGTATAGAAAACTGGATCATGGATATGAAATGTGATATTATTTTCGATTTCGGCTCAGTAAATATCTTCGTCGCAGAACAACATAAAGCCATATTAATATCTTCACAAAATTGTAAAGTTCATAAACATTTTACAGGTAATACAAGGGTGAAGGGAGGGGTCATATCACTTAATGTAATACGGGCAGGGGAATGGCAGGTTTATACTGCTGAAACAAGAATGAACATAATAGAAATGTGCATTATTTCGACTTGTGTTATTGTGATTTACTCTCAAATGTAGAGTGAAATATAACTCACACTGGTACATTCTTTTAGAAAATAACAGCAAGCTTGTGTTATTGTGATTTACTTTCAAATGTATAGTGAAATATAACTCACACTGGTACATTCTTTTATAAAATAATAGCAAGCATGTGTTATTGTGATTTACTTTCAAATGTATACTGAAATATAACTCACACTGGTACATTCTTTTATAAAATAATAGCAAGCATGTGTTATTGTGATTTACTCTCAAATGTATAGTGAAATATAACTCACACTGGTACATTCTTTTAGAAAATAACATCAAGCTTGTGTTATTGTGATTTACTTTCAAATGTATCGTGAAATATAACTCACACTGGTACATTCTTTTATAAAATAATAGCAAGCTTGTGTTATTGTGATTTACTCTCAAATGTATAGTGAAATATAACTCACACTGTTACATTCTTTTATAAAATAATAGCAAGCATGTGTTATTGTGATTTACTCTCAAATTGATAGTGAAATATAATTCACACTGCTACATTCCTTTAGAAAATAATAGCAAGCTTGTGATATTTCAGTAATGAATTATCTCCACAAGTGTTCGTCAAAGGAAATATGGACTGATCACCAGAGCTAAACGTCATCAGCATATCTGTACAAAACTACATATATACTAAAATCAGTATCAAAAGATGATATAAGCTATACATAGTTTTGTTGGTGTGTGTACCTACGATTTAGGGGTGATGATATAAGCTATATATAGTTTTGTGTGTGTGTACCTACGATTTAGGGGGGATGATATAAGTTATACATAGTTTTGTTGGTGTGTGTACCTACGATTTAGGGGTGATGATATAAGCTATACATAGTGTTGTTTGTGTATGTACCTACGATTTAGGGGGGATGATATAAGCTATACATAGTTTTGTTGGTGTGTGTACCTACGATTTATGGGTGATGATATAAGCTATACATAGTTTTGTTGGTGTATGTACGTACGATTTAGGGGTGATGATATAAGTTATACATAGTTTTGTTGGTGTGTGTACCTACGATTTAGGGGAGATGATATAAGCTATACATAGTTTTGTTGGTGTGTGGACGTACGATTTAGGGGTGATGATATAAGCTATATATAGTTTTGTGTGTGTGTACCTACGATTTAGGGGGGATGATATAAGTTATACATAGTTTTGTTGGTGTGTGTACCTACGATTTAGGGGAGATGATATAAGCTATACATAGTTTTGTTGGTGTGTGTACGTACGATTTAGGGGTGATGATATAAGCTATAGATAGTTTTGTGTGTGTGTACCTACGATTTAGGGGTGATGATATAAGTTATACATAGTTTTGTTGGTGTGTGTACCTACGATTTAGGGGTGATGATATAAGTTATACATAGTTTTGTTGGTGTGTGTACCTACGATTTAGGGGAGATGATATAAGCTATACATAGTTTTGTTGGTGTGTGTACCTACGATTTAGGGGAGATGATATAAGCTATACATAGTTTTGTTGGTGTGTGTACCTACGATTTAGGGGAGATGATATAAGCTATACATAGTTTTGTTGGTGTGTGTTCCTACGATTTAGGGGTGATGATATAAGCTATACATAGTGTTGTTTGTGTATGTACCTACGATTTAGGGGTGATGATATACACATGTAAGCTATACATAGTTTTGTGTGTGTGTACGTACGATTTAGGGGTGAGGATATAAACTATACATAGTTTTGTTTGTGTATGTACCTACGATTTAGGGGTGATGATATAAGCTATACATAGTGTTGTTTGTGTATGTACCTACGATTTAGGGGTGATGATATAAGCTATACATAGTTTTGTTGGTGTGTGTACGCACGATTTAGGGGTGATGATATAAGCTATACATAGTTTTGTTGGTGTGTGTACGTACGATTTAGGGGTGATAATATAAGCTATAGATAGTTTTGTGTGTGTGTACCTACGATTTAGGGGTGATGATATAAGTTATACATAGTTTTGTGTGTATGTACCTACGATTTAGGGGTGATGATATAAGCTATAGATAGTTTTGTGTGTATGTACCTACGATTTAAGGGTGATGATATAAGCTATACATAGTTTTGTTGGTGTGTGTACCTACGATTTAGGGGTGATGATATAAGCTATACATACTTTTGTTGGTGTGTGTACCTACGATTTAGGGGTGATGGTATAAGCTATACATAGTTTTGTTGGTGTGTATACCTACGATTTAGGGGTGATGATATAAGCTATACATAGTTTTGTTGGTGTGTGTACGTACGATTTAGGGCTGATGATATAAACTATACATAGTTTTGTATGTGTACGTACGATTTAGGGGTGATGACATAAGCTTTACATAGGTTTGTTGGTGTGCGTACCTACGATTTAGGGGTGATGATATAAGCTATACATAGTTTTGTTGGTGTATGTACCTACGATTTAGGGCTGATGATATTGTCTGTAGCTGCAGCTATTTCCAGCTCACTTGTGACACTGGCTGCACAACTGTTAACACTTGTAGTCATCTAAAAAATATAATTTAATAGATATTGTAGATTTGTTCTTGTTTTGCGAAATTCATCCTTTTTCCAGATAATATCGGCCGATTTTCAGGGACGGCGAGAAAAATCCACTTAAAGGTGTAAACAGGTTATAAATGTCTTTTATCGTTATATAGATATGTGATATGTCAAACTCAGTCTTTGTCGCAATCAATTCTTGCTAGGCCCCATATCAGTGATAATGGACATTTTACAAGTATCTTCATAATTGGCTCAGAGAGAAATAAAACACAAAACATATGTAAATATATCAACATTTAAGTAGGAAATACACAGGTCCAGCGGATATAAAATATATGTCATCACATAATGACAAAATATACCACAACGTCAATACATAATGACCAAATATACCACATCGCCAATACATAATGCCACAATATACCACAGCGTCAATATATAATGACCAAATATAAAACATCGCCAATACATAATGACAACATATACCACATCGCCAATACATAATGACAACATATACCACAGCGTCAATACATAATGACAAATATACCACAGCGTCAATACATAATGACCAAATATACCACATCGCCAATACATAATGCCACAATATACCACAGCGTCAATATATAATGACCAAATATAAAACATCGCCAATACATAATGACAACATATACCACATCGCCAATACATAATGACAA
>NW_018408209.1:6423-7562 GCF_002113885.1 Mizuhopecten yessoensis | reverse complement strand
AAATATACCACAGCGTCAATACATAATGACCAAATATACCACATCGCCAATACATAATGCCACAATATACCACAGCGTCAATATATAATGACCAAATATAAAACATCGCCAATACATAATGACAACATATACCACATCGCCAATACATAATGACAATATATACCACAGCGTCAATACATAATAAACAATATACCACAGCGTTAATACATAATGACAACATATACCACATCGCCAATACATAATGACCAAATATACCACATCGCCAATACATAATGCCACAATATACCACAGCGTCAATACATAATGACAAATATACCACAGCGTCAATACATAATGCCACAATATACCACAGCGTCAACACATAATGACAATATATACCACAGCGTCAATACATAATGCCACACTATACCACAGCGTCAACACATAATGACAATATATACCACAGCGTCAATACATAATAAACAATATACCACAGCGCTAATACATAATGACAACATATACCACATCGCCAATACATAATGACAATATATACCACAGCGTCAATACATAATGCCACAATATACCACAGCGTCAACACATAATGACAATATATACCACAGCGTCAATACATAATGACAACATTACCACAGCGTCAATACATAATGACAACATTACCACATCGCCAATACATAATGCCACAATATACCACAGCGTCAATACATAATGACAAATATACCACAGCGTCAATACATAATGCAACAATATACCACAGCGTCAATACATGATGACAACATATACCACAGCGTCAATACATAATGACAACATTACCATAGCGTCAATACATAATGACCAAATATACCACCGCGTCAATACATAATGACAACATATACCACAGCGTCAATATATAATGACCAAATATACCACATCGCCAATACATAATAACAACATATACCACAGCGTCAATACATAATGACAACATTACCACAGCGTCAATACATAATGACCAAATATACCACAGCGTCAACACATAATGACAATATATACCACAGCGTCAATACATAATGCCACAATATACCACAGCGTCAACACATAATGACAATATATACCACAGCGTCAATACATAATGACAACATTACCACAGCGTCAATACATAATGACGT
>NW_018408209.1:3305-3748 GCF_002113885.1 Mizuhopecten yessoensis | reverse complement strand
ACTCACAATGGCAAAATGTACCACAGCGTCAACTCACAAGGGTAAAATATACCACAGCGTCAACTCACAATGGCAAAAATGTACCACAGTGTCAACTCACAAGGGCAAAATATACCACAGCGTCAACTCACAATGGCAAAATATACCACAGCGTCAACTCACAAGGGCAAAATATACCACAGCGTCGACTCACAATGGCAAAATGTACCACAGCGTCAACTCACAAGGGCAAAATNATACATAATGACCAAATATACCACATCGCCAATACATAATGACAACATATACCACAGCGTCAATACATAATGACCAAATATACCACATCGCCAATACATAATAACAACATATACCACAGCGTCAATACATAATGCCACAATATACCACAGCGTCAATACATAATGACCAAATATATCACAGCGTCAATACATAATGACAACATATAG
>NW_018408209.1:0-882 GCF_002113885.1 Mizuhopecten yessoensis | reverse complement strand
AAAATATACCACAGCGTCAACTCACAAGGGCAAAATATACCACAGTGTCAACATACAATAGCAATACTTACCACGATGTCAATACAGAATGCCAAAGTATAACGATATTATAATAGACACTTTAAACTTGAAGTCGCTAGGAAAGTACAAGAGGAAACGTGTGACAAACAACTCCCCTTTCCTCCTCCCCAACGCCACAAAAAATAAATTAAAAAAATCCATCAATAAAGAAAACAAACAATAATCAATAATGAAATGAAATTAATTAATTAATTAAATGAATTAATGAATAAGGTGAAACAATGTAATCCAGACGGGTAAGTGATTCCTGCACCACATGTTGTGTATATCAGTAACTAACCTTTCTAATTTTAGATGGGATAAATACAGGTGGCAACAGTGATCGGACCCTCTTCCAATCCTTGTCTCGCAGAAAACTAACCCCTTTGTCTAATGGGTAAGGAAAAATATCCAATACCTGAAGGGAAAAATTGACGCAGATGCAGTGAATGTTAAAAAAACAACAAATCCTCCATACCCACAAAAATGATTTTTTAATCGCTTTTTTATCGCAAATAACCTTTATATTATGTAAATCAGTGTTGATTATAAAACAATATTATAACTATCTCAAGGGATTAAATATTGATTATATATCAACATATAGATTTTTAAAAAATAGATGGGTGCATCCAAGTAGTATATATTATTGTATAATTACATCTCAAAGTAAGGAAATTGTTAGATGGACCATTTTGAGTTATGAAATGTAAACCCAAGATTCAAATTTACTATCATTTTTGTTTGTTTTATTAGCGTTATCTAAATATGAGCTACGTGTCTGAGAAACATTGCCGTTATGAATACTTACCCATCTGTTAG
>NW_018408208.1:1579-2569 GCF_002113885.1 Mizuhopecten yessoensis | reverse complement strand
ATGGCTGTAAAACAATTTATTTCTTCTTTCTTTAATTAAGTCATACACTACTGTTACCCCTTTCCTATACCATTCCCTATAAAATATACTCTTGTTTTGTATTTTTATTGATTTATTTTACCGAATGGGTGATTTGAGAATATTTACCTTTTTGTTTCCAAAATTCACAACTTTTTCGGCTAGCTTGCAACAACTTAATAGCACATCTTTCCAAAATAAATTTTTACAACTCTTCTGGCATTTTAGCATATAATCAGTACCACAATTAGCTATAATATTTCTATTTCCATATAACTTAAAAAAAAAAATGCCACTTTCCTTCTGTTGTATATAGTTTCCTAATCCAGGTTAATTTTAAAGATTCTATAAATGATTGTAAATGTAGCATTTTGAGTCCCCCTTCCAGATAATTCTTAATAACAATGTCTCTTTTATTTTATCTGATTTGCTGTTCCATAAAAAATTATAAAGTTCAGTATTCAGTTTTTTAATAAAGCATTCTTCTGGATTTGGTAAAGAAATAAAAAGATGATTAAACTGTGATATAAGAAGGGACTTAATAATATTAATTTTTCCTATTGGTGTTAAATCCTTCTAGTCCATATTTTAATTAATGCCTTGAGCTTTACTAATTTTTTATCATAGTTTAGTTTTGGAATTTGTCCACATTAAATGCAATGCCTAAAACTGTAAATTTTGCAATTCCCCATTGTAAGTTCCACTCTGGAAAGTAAGTATCATTACTATATTTTTTTACTGCCAATCCAAACAACTTGTGTTTTACTCTTATTTACTTTTAATCCAGATTTTTTTGCAAAACTGTTTAATTCATTAAATGATTCTTTCATAGATCTTTTTGTACCATCTAATATAATTGAGGTATCATCTGCATACTGAGATAATAATATCTTATTATTCTTTGTAAATGTATATATGTTGTACCGTTTCAGGTGAAGACTAATATAGGCACTGCCTGTTGTTCATCCTGTT
>NW_018408208.1:0-880 GCF_002113885.1 Mizuhopecten yessoensis | reverse complement strand
ATCACCGAATTGCCGTGACTATGACCCAATACTACTCCATACCACCCAATACCACCCAATACTACCCCATACGACCTAGTTATGAACCAGATACTTCTTTATTACTGTGAAATATCACATTTCTTGAAGTTATTTACTTCTATAAGTCACATCCTTTCTAGAAATATGCGATTTGGTGCAGAAAACATCACCGAAATGCCGTGACTAGGGGTTCGACGATTTACAGGAACGGGCAGAAATCTATTAATTATTATATATACATTAATGAATATATATATATTAGATACATTTAAGTATCATTATCGGGTATAAGATATATTTGGTAAAAGGATTGCAATCACATGATCGGGGCAGAATCGGACTAAATTATATATATATATATTATATCTTTTTTATCGGGTACAAGATACGTCATTGAATAAAAGGATTGCAACGAATTAAAAGTATTGTATTGATATGGATCGGGCAAGAACGGGCGACGATTTACAGTACAGAAACGGGGCAGGATCGGACTATTTAATCATCCTTATCGGGTATAAGGTATATTTGATAAAAGAATTGCAATTACAGGAACGGGGCAGGATCGGACTAAATATGTATATATATATATAAATTGCCTGGCCGAGGTTCCAATATATGTCTCTGTTTTATTCTATAAAAAAGGGTTGTTCAGAGAATTATATATTACATATATAATAAATATGTATCTGGGTTATTTTCTCATTTATATATATGACCTTGTTATTGCAATGTCATAACACCTGAAACATCGGAAATGACATTATGACAACCAAATTTTAATAACTTCATAACTGATACTCAACTCTTAATAATCAGCATGAATATATTTTGAGTGAATTAATTTGTGTTAATGTGTAGA
>NW_018408207.1:3845-94890 GCF_002113885.1 Mizuhopecten yessoensis | reverse complement strand
TAAGTCGTAGAATTGATTTTTTCGTCCTTAAGTGATTCTCAGTGTGACCTTCACTAATATTCAAGGTAATAAGGGTCAATTGTCTAGAAAACCCTTTAAACAATAACTTCTGAATAACCAAAAGTAACAGGATGATGATATTAGGCTAATAGCATGCTGGGATGTTGGGCTACCAACTTTGATAAAATGAATGACCTTGACTAAAATTCAAGGTCACAGGGGTCAAATATGTATGAAATCTTAAAACGTGTTCCTCTGATAAACCATAAGGCCAATAATGTTCCTACTCTAGATAAATCTGACAGCAAAACACTGCAAAAAAAACCCGACAGTGTAGTACAGAAAGATAGCGATTTCCAGTATGCAGATAATCAGGCACAGATGGAGGTACACGAGATATTTTACTCTTAAAAAGTCTGAAGAGAAACACCGGATTGTATGACATTATCTAAATTATTCCATAAAAGTATAGACGACGGAACAAACAAAAAATTGTAATGACAAGACGACAACGGGGGTGCTTGATAATTTTCTGAGTTTATTAACTCCCTGTTTAAATCGCGCCTGCTTGGTGGGATAAGGTGTTCGAAGAAAGCTGGGGCACGTTTTTGGTAAATATTATAAAAAGTACACAGTTTCAGCTCTTTCCATCTCCTTTTAAGTGGTTTCATGCCGGTTTCTAAATATAATGCCTCGCATGAGGCAATAGTCGTACGACCGGAGATGACCCTAGCTTCCTCCAATTGTACTTTTTCCAGGGAGTCGGACAAATGTTCGGATCAGCCGTCACAAACGATTATGATAGGCGATTCGACGCATAGATAACGGGGGAAACAGGTAGTAAGCGACCAGCAGAGCAGTATCGCGTGCCATAGCCATATAATACAATACTCGATTCATACCTGCGATAAAGTTTAAACGTTCTAAAAGGTCAACCGGGCAGGTCACAACAGCTCATATATGCTGAGTTTCCTTTTCATTATATTCGTAAGCCAACTTATATCCGTAAATGTTATAAGGAGATGATCGAACAGCAGTAGAAGGGTTTACTCTTTGCGGAGAAACACATTCACAAAACATAAACACGTGCACATTACAAAACAGTTGAAGCAAGAATGGTCTGTCGTATTGACCCCATATGCAAATTTCCACAGTGACATATCAAATACTCGACACGACTTATCTTTTGGTAATTTTACATGAGTAAAAAAGAGAGTAAAAATGATTTTCCATAAAGGTCAACGAGGCAGGGCATACATGCCCGTGAATATTAAGAGTATATCTTTATCAATAAATGCTTTTCAGAACACCTCCACGCACACAGAGGGCCTCATGGGCACATACAAACATACGCATGATAATGAAAACAAGAATTTAGCACATGCGCAATGCCGTTAACATACAAAGCATGTATCAGGCATATATGTTTACTTATTAAGTTAGTGTTACTTAATAATTCGATACTACCAGGAAATCCTGACAATTCAAACTAGTTGTTTGATTTAGATTCAAATTTGTAGTCGGGAAAAAGTACGGAATGGTCCTTCAATGTCGATACCATAAACTTTCTGTCGTCTGGAGATATTTTTGCAAATATCCGTCCGTCACGTGTCCAGAAATAATTCATCTTTTGTTCGTGTCTAAGTTTATTGAGTTCGTTCACTACAGTTTGGCGTTTTTTATGGGGGCTTCAACGATCATGATTTGGTGGTTGTTACTTTTCGGTTTCTTTTTTACGCCGGGAATACTGCTCATGCTCATCTAAGATATCAGCATGCTCGTTACGGCTGGTCTGAAGCTGGTTAATTTTGTCATGTCACACCTAAATCTCATTTTCGTTGAGTATGATTTGTCTTTAAATGGTAGAGAGTTTGTCGTTTACTACTGTATCGACCTTTTTGTTCGCACATTTTCCAATTAAATTGTCAGTTTTGACAATGTCGGTTAGCGCTTTTTCTAACTTGGGCTGGACCTCAGCGGTCAGAATTTGGGTTAAAATAGAAGCCACCAGCTTACTAACTGGCTCTACTAAAACTTGTATGAGGTTGTTAAAAATTCAGGGTCTAAAGTGTTCATAACTTTGGGATTAACAAAAGTGTAAAAATCTGAAGAAAAAAAAAAGTCTGGAAATATCAAAATGAAGCAGATTTAACACCTCCGATTTTCACTACGACATCACTTGACACGGACAGCACCGTCCAGTACAGATTGTCACCAATGATGCCGGATCGTATCCTTGGCTAATCCGGTGTCCGCTCCCTGGATGTGTGACCGGGGCAGAACAGTGCACACTATATAAATAAAACAATACACACATATATTAAAAACTTGCTTCTTAGATATTGCTTGTCTACTAAATTGACCACGCCCGAAATATAAATGTACAGAGACTTTAAAAATATTAACTTTACTAATAAACAAAAATATTACGTTGATTATATATATTATTCAATAGACACTTAAATGAATTACACTTATATTGTATACACGGGTACGTACGTTTACTGTTTTTGGCTTTAGTGCCCGCTACATCTCTCGATCTCTATGCTGGGTAGGTATACATTTGTATTGGTATAGCTTTCCTCGCTCTGGCCGCTCTGCTTAAAGTGAGCATTACGCCAGGTAAACTAACCAACATTCAATTCAATTCAATTCAGGTTTATTCCGGTATTTAAGTATACATATTTGGAGAGTGATCTCTCATGACAAGCATACAGAACACAGAAAGTAACATATACATGTATGTATACGATCGAATATTGCTGAAGAGCAGAGTGCTGAAAAGCTGTAGCAAACAACCCGTCTCGAACATGACTTCGACGACTGTGACTGACCAGAAGAGTTGAGAGTCACGTCACTTAGGCCTGGAGTTCAACTTACTTTCTCCCACACTTCACAGGTACATTCCCGTTTTTGGTAGGGAAAATATTAACCTGTTTTGATCTGCCTCGATCAAGACAGCTGGCACGCGCTATTACGTCACAGACAACGCAGTTCTTTCATCATGACCTGTGAACCTGTGCACTTTTATCAAAACCGATTACATCATTACTTGTGCACACACGTATTGGACAATTACAGAACAGTCAACAATAAACAAAATCTTAGGATGTCGTCTCTTCTCTCAATGACCAATCGCTCAAATGAAACCGTACAAACGGACCTGGGACGACACACTGGGTCTAGTGCACCAACCTCACATCGGCCGATGTCAAACGAACAGTCAACAAACATTACACATGTGACTATAGCGCACAACAGCATGTCCTTGTGCGAACCTGAAAGCGTTCTTAAATCCAATGAATGTGAACTCCCGAGTATATTCCAAGGAACAACAATCATTGGAGGAACATTTAACATTACTATCAACAATTCCATTTAATGTATTAAATATCTGAATGTTATTATATCTGCTATTTTTTTTATTTACGTTTTGGATTTTTTTTACACACAATTAATGCGCCATTGCTGATAGCACGGTGCATTGGGGTTAAAAATACAACTTCGCAGTGGAGTACGGGGGGGGGGATGTGTGATGTAGACAGAGATATCTCAACCCTCAGGATGCGATATTTGTTTTAGGTTTACCTAAACCTTAAAAAAAGTATCACCCTCTGGTTGAGATATCTCTGTCGACATCGCACAGGAGTGATATATTATATTAATCTAGGTCATTGTGCGACCTTTATTTTGTCACTTAGTTGTACACTGTAATACCTTACCCTAATCTCAATAAATAGTTCGCAGGAATAGATATTTACATATATGTACCTATTATAAATTATATTTCAAGAAATTAAAATCCATATTTGAAATTTCTTTCACTTGACAAATCGTTGACATTTCTTCCAGCTTCAGCATCTTTCTTTACTCTTCAATCTCCCGATATGTTAAAATTTCTGTGTTATTGTTTGCACACACATAGCATCAACGATGCAGTCTGTGTAAGTTCTGCCTGTTGCCTCTGGTAGCCGAGGGGTTTATTGTTTTAATTTTAACATTAGATATATCCTATTATATTTCTATTTTGTTTATATGTAATGTAAGTGTTCTGTGTTTTTCCGTGTATTTTTTTCTGTGTCTTGATAAAAGAGCAAATCGCTCCAAAAAAATACAACCTTATATTGTCTTCATTGTTAGAAGGCTTGCTTGTCCAATACACAATGTTTATAATGTATTGTAGATGGTCCTGGTACTGTTACCCTGTCCCCATCGGCCATTTACTACACCAAAACTGAGGGGGACACGTTACCGGACATCACCTGTACAGCTGAGTGTAGACCTGACTGTACCTTTGTCTGGACAAAACCTGACAACAGCAACTTTACTGCCTCAGATGTGTTGTCACTGGGACAACTGGACAGATCAGAACACGGGACGTACATATGTACGGCTAGGAATGTTGCCGGGGAGTTAACTACACGTGTATTTGTTTCTGTGATGTGTAAGTTATATCAGCATTTAATATTGTTTAGTCAAAGAAAATAATATAAGAGATACGCTATTCAAGGAAGGCTTCTTGATTTGTTTTGGTTTATGGGATTAACTTAAGTTTATATTTGAGGGAAACTGCATTGTAAAGACGTATACAAGCGTTATTCGCGTTATTTTGAATGTGTGTGGTTTTTTTTTTTAAATAACGTTGATAATGAGTATATGTGTCCCACAATCATCAGATGTTAGGCTATTCAAATCACCCTCCGTTCGCAGTCCGTTGTCTGTCCGTCATTCCGTCTGTCATTCCGTCCGTTCAACAATTCTTGTTAGCGCTATTTCTCAGAGAGTACTGAAAGGTTCCCCATGATCCCTAGTTATGCATATCGTGTTTTGGGACTGAAACCAAAATGGCCGACAGGCAGCAATATTTAATTTGAAAGTTAACGTTTGTTAGCGCTACGATCGCTCAATCGAAAGTATCATACCTTACGAGGGCGAGCTATACTGTTGCTTCGAGTCAGCTACATTAATAGATCAAGGGCACTGTGAGAGCTCGTTAGATGGCTCTATGAAGTTATAGGGACCACCGAATGGTCAGGGTAACTCAAGGTTAGAAAGAGGAGTTCTATAGATTGTACAATATAGGTACATATAGTGCTGCCGAGCTAACATTGTAGCGAGACATATGCCGTACTGAGCTATCCGAGCTATCACCAGAGAACATGAAGGGTGGTCGAGAAGTGAGAGGTCAGCGAGCGTTTGACCGCGTGTTTGCATATAAGCACGTTCTGAGCGATCAGTGGAAGGAACGCTAATGTAGATTAGTAATAGGTTTTTTATTGTTCTATACATAGGCTTTTTGCAGTTACTGTTACATTAACAATGCTTTGTATGTATCCCCTGTATATATTTATTAGTACAAAACGTACATGATCACAAGTAGTGATTGCTCGGACCAGGGCAATATTGTAGAGCTAGATTAACTTATATGTATATATTTGCATCTATACTAGAATATTGAACCACCCCGTTGAGGTAAGTATAATCGCCGGAATATCTAGTGTGACTGGTACAAAACAGGGGAAACGTTACATAATGAATTTTCCAAAAAAATGATATTGTTACAGAACAGTTCAGTTTAGGTTTCAAAATGTCAAAAAGCAATATGATTTGTTCTATTTAGATTAACAGCGAACACCTATAACAGGTAGAGAGGGCCATCTGTGTGTGGACAAAATTGACCATGAAGAATGAGATTGGATTATATCCGCAAAATGATTAAATAGGACAAAAGCAAAGACTTCTCGTACAATATGTATGGTGATTATTTTATTATTTTAGACGGTCCATCAGCTGCGGGTTTGTCACCACCAGCTACATCCTACACTTTAACAGAAAGACAAACTATCTCTACCGTCACGTGTTCGTCTGACTGTTACCCAGTCTGTACCTACAGATGGACAAAGAATGGACAGTCCCACACAACAGGGTCAGGTCTTCATCTAAACAATATACAACGTGGTCAGACGGGCGAATACAGGTGTACGGCCAGTAACGAATACGGGAGTCAGACATCTAGTGAGGTCACCGTCATCGTCAACTGTATGTATATTTACTGGTGTTGATTATCTGAAAATGTTTTGTCTGCTAAATAACCGAATTACTCGGTAGTGAAGCCGATGTAAAACACTCAAACAAACAAATAACTTCCGGCTAAATATCGTCTGAGTTCGATCCAAATTACTCAGTAGTGAAGCGGACGTATAACCATCCATCCTAACAAACAAACACAGTCTTGGTATAAAATAGTTGAGACGCAGCGGGTTTCATACCACATTATATTATTATAGGTAAAAGCAGCTACCTATTTCTTTTAAAATAATTCGATATGCATTTTACAGTTGACTTGTAATCCCTTCTAATTGCCAATTTTCACAATGCCGACACTTAATAATTTAAAAGGTTGGTAGTTTTATCTACATTTAAATATTAAAACAGGATTAATTACGTACAATTTCCTGCCGATCCATTTATCAATCAACAACATTTTGTGTCAAAACAAATAAGTGACTTCCGGATTTTTTTCTCTTCAATGTAAACCAGAAAATATCACCGAATTATCAGAGGGTATTTCCCCATTTAATCTGTCTACCATGTAACAAATTACCGGTATTTATTTCATAAAAAATGTTCCATATATTTTTTATCAACCGAGACAGCCATAAAAACGTAGATCAGAGAATAAATTTAGATAATTTTTTGTAATTTCATTTTGTATCATTTAAATTGACTCAATATTGCTTAAACGGTGAGTATATATCGTTGTCCAAAATTCCAAGTTTTAGGGAAATTCAAGTAAGCTGTTCATATGTTGAAATGTCATGGCTGTCAAATTAAACAGTTTAATTATAATATTCAATTATAGACTTTAGCTGAGGTCGATACCTGACCCGAGGTTAAAAGGCTACAACTGTTTTAAAATTTCAAAACAGTAATGTAAGAAATCTTTCCCCAAGACAATATCGGTTTTATCGTTGAACACGTGATGCACTTCTTACCAATCACTTGTACAAAAGTGATAAGATATGTTATCATAATTATATGATGACATTCGTATATTCCGTGATGCGACATTGTCATAATATACATTATATTATGCCATTTTCCCGTTATATGATGTAATTTGGTAATCATAAAATCAACTTTATGTGATGCCATTACACCATTATATTTACAGTCAACATTGATCATCACCCAACACTTCTTAATGCGTTTTTTTTTACCCGCAATCGATTTCTATCTAACTAGTCAGAAACAATTAAAAAATAGCGTTGTTGAAATCCAAAGCGAGCTGTTCTCTACAACGTTTACGAGCAAAAAAGCCATTTTTCGGTAACGGTATTATTTTTCACGGCGACTGTCGACTTGATCCTAACAACAGACTGAAATCTATTCAGTTTACTGGAATTATCAACTCATAACCTTAACAAAGTAGAAAACTATTATTTAAGTACTATAACAGAACGTCGGTATATGATGGCATAGGATGTTAACTTTCGTAATGTAGAAAACACGCATTTCATGATTTTTTTGTGAATGCACGTGGTGCACAAGACAACCCATTCCAGAGACAAGTGAACTGGTATAATTGATCATCGCAGTAAAATGTCATAAAGTATCTATCTCGTTCAGCCACCGAGATCGAATATTAAGCGTCTTTTAAATCTACTGAGGTAAAGAAACAATCTGCCCTCATCAATACGATGGCCGGTTTTAAAGTATCCATTTTAAAATGGTGATGTTCGACAAACTCGTTTAGAGAGCTTAACTGTAGGATGATACGGACCGTCCCATCTTTTTCATGCGAGGAAAAATGTTTGAGATGTATACACCATCGTTGTGTACGGTTGGTTCAATAATGTGCTTCGCGATAAGCTTGGGTATTTCTTTGACAATGAGTTATCTCTTTTTGAGGGGAAAGTTTAAAGGCCTCGGGGCCCTCCACTGATTTGGAAACTATTTAAAAGCAATCGAATAACCGTTCACACTATTCAATATCCATATATTATGCCAGTTATTTAAGAATGAGGCTGTTTTCCCAGAGCGAAACTAATTTGCATGTGTATTCTTGAGATACAAATTAGAAGGTAGGTGGCTTACCTTCTACAAATCTAGTCCTTTGTTTGCTTTGGTAAGTAAGGCGCTGCACGGTATTGACCCCTGTGATTTGAATGTTGGTATCCCCGTATACTTCCATTTGGTTGTAGCCTTGGTTGCAGCCTTTCCCAAACCCGGAGTTACTCTGACCTTGGTAGGTGTATGGCTTGCCCCTGGGTGATGGTGATGTGTATTGGTTGGCATGTCCTACTGTTTTTGGCCAGGGTCCTCGTGTCATGCATATCTTTGATTTGTTTGGGTAGGTTGTCCCCAAACAGCTGTGTCGTGACAGCATTCCCCGGTAGACACAACTTGTGGTATCGTCTGTCCAGGAAGTATTTGAAGTTGTCCTTCCTTTTTTTGAGTTGTGACAGCTCTGTAAATGCCCACGCCTGAATCTTTAACGCGTCCATGAGTTGAATTGCGTTTTCATTTACAGCAGGTATCGTGTTACCTCCCTTGGAGGCTTTAATGAGACTGGCTGTCACCTCAAGAATCGTTATGGTAGTTTTTACCATCATCGATTGAACTTTTTGTACCGATTTGGTTTTGGTTTTTGCCTCTGTCCAAACCTCGATGTTAACTTTGGGTGTTGTCAAATTAGGACAATTACCCGGTCTATTATACTTCGCCTTGGTGTCACTAAGCCAGTTAGCACCGATCATATCTCTAAAAGCACCGATGCAGGAACTGACCAGTTTGTCATTTATCTGGGGGTGTCCTCAATACCAGAACAGCCAACGTCTGTCTGTTTTGCCGTTCCATCGATTGCGTCTCGATGTGTGACGGTCAAGAGTACTTCAAATTTTGCATGTAATTTCACTGAATAGTGCAATTTGTTTATGCTCACAAGCGTCTGGACTTACGATTGTAACAGTAGTTCAATGCTCGTCGCATCACTGCGTTCTTTTTCTGGTGAAGTTTGAGCATTGCTTGAATGTAGCCATGATGATGACGGTTTAAATATCAGAACACCCGTAGGAAAAATGGAGAAAATGTTAGGATAGTTCTTCGGTCAGAGGTCATGTCCTCCACACATGTTTCCCACACAACGTGTTATCATGTGTACAGTGGCTCTCCGGCCTACACGTTGTGGCAACCAGGCCATCATTGGCACAAAGTTGTGTAAAAACTCAAGAGTTCACAAGTTCATGGAATGAAAATAGTATTTCCAAAATACGTCTGTATATACTCACTACGTATGTCCTGTAGATTGTTCATGTAAAAGCTCCACAAACGATGTATAACTGTTGTTGTCCTCATATAATTTGCACGTACGTCCACTCGCTTCGAAAAATATACTATGTACTGACCACTAGCACGACTGTGTCATCTCACGTGGTCACTAAGTAAACATATATGGAAGTGTGAAATGTTAATGAGAAACAATAATTTGAACAGGACAAATCTTTGTTGGGGGTAATTACAGCCCGATACAGGCCGGGAAGGCTGGTAGTAATATTGGAACGCGTTTTCTCTCCATTTATTATCCATTGAAGCCGTATATTTTACAGACAACGAAATGACGTAAAATCTTTACATTAGTCGACTTATGGATGCTTGAAAAAAAATATCGCAATCATGATCTGGACAAGGGCCAAAGTTTGCTCCTTGCAAAAGCTATGACCGTCCGACTTTCACTAGTGTAGTTTTCATAACAAACGACAGTTCTTCTTTAAGCTTTACACATAAAGAAAACAAAACTGAACAGATATAAATATAAATTTAAGAGCCACACATGTGTTATAATTTGAATGAGACATATTGCACGATTGATATTTACAGCATTACCAGGTCCATGATGGCAGAGCTCCAGCTGCAGTATATCCTAACTTAATTAACTTAATTACCCTTGACGTATCTCCAATGGAGCGAAAGTGTACATTAATCTTTGCAAGTAAATCATAAGAACTAATGTGTTTGTATTAAAGACGGTCCTGATACTGTTACCCTGTCCCCACCTGACACTACCTACACCAGGACTGAGGGTGACACGTTTCAGGACATCACCTGTACAGCTGACTGTAGACCTGGCTGTACCTTTGTCTGGACCAAACCTGACAACACCAACTTTACTGCCTCAGCTGTGTTGTCTCTTGAACAACTGGACAGGTCAGAACACGGGCCATACAGATGCACTGCTGGGAATGTTATTGGAACGTCAATGACGACAACAACTGTTACCGTGCAGTGTAAGTACGCTTGATGTCTTTTGATGTGTGCGCAATAAAAAAAGCTTTTGATATCATCAAACTGTTCGTCCGTCCGTCTGTAAGCTTGCTTACATAATCCTGTAACAGCTTCTAGTTTTCGACCAAATCCTTTGCTTTTTGTGTTTTCTGAGCAGATCTGGTATGTTAATGTCACATGAGCAAAAGGCTCAAGTGACCTATTTCGATCACTTTTCACCGTCGTCTGTAAATTGGGGCCCCAAAGGAGATAATTATCAATATTTAAAAAATCTTCTTCTCCAGACACTCTACTACATACAGTTTTGCTGCATGGATGGAAAGATCATCCGGGGCTTTATTTGAATTGTAGATTTCAGTACTCTTAGGCCATCCGTTCTTCTTTGGGCAGGGAATAAACTTTTCTACATGTTATTCATCAACTACTTGTTTATTGACAATAATATGAGAAAACTGCCCATTTCAATATCATAACAAAAAATATCGATAACGAGCCAATCGAACGCACGCCATATGCTTTGAAACATTTCTATACGTATCGGCGATGACTACCTTCATCTTCATTTGTATTGACAACGGCAGAGGACAACAAACCATGGAGCGAGCATCCGTCAGATCCACAAAAAACGACAAAGACATGCTAGCGGTTATTATGCATGCTATTTCTAGATATAAAGTGTTAAGCGAGTTAAGCCAATGATATATTATATTACTCAATGGCCAATTATGAACTACAAGATTCTGCCCTTTTCCCTGTTAAGTGGTCACATACCTCAGGAGGTCCCATTAATATCAATGTAATGCCGCCCCAGAAAAAAAGTAAAGAACTGTCAGTCCATGTCTAATTCAAAGGGAAGAAATCAACTGAAAAATATTTTGATATTATTGTTATCAATTTTGATATCTTAATCAGTTGGTTTTCGTTATTTTAAGATTATTGCCAATACTGTACAAGTACTTACTTAATAAAAGTGTCATTAATAAGCTTATTTCATATTGACCCTTGGTCTGTCATATAGACCCTCGGCATGCGCCTTGGGCCCATATGAAGGACATTGGCCTTATAACTGGGCCAATATGGAACTAGAAATTGTTGGCTAACAATTTGACGGGCTTTTCACAGTTAGGACTGCTTTTGTCTCTCATCACAAACCTATTTTTCAACCTCAATGTCTTTTCCCTCTGTGATGAAAACGATAATATAAACAATAGTACTGAAAGTAAACTTTGTTTTTCGTTTAGTATGAATCAAAGCACTGAAAGCCCTCATACACAATTAAAAACCCCGAGAGAAAAAATGGATTTTCACTGTAAAAAATATCATTCGAAGTTTGTCATGGTCGTTCATTTAAATCGCATTAGGCCTTTCATTTATGAATGCTCCTTGCCAAATAGCATGTACCTATGGCTCTTCATTATGTGGGAGAGGTTGCTTTATACTGAACAAAAAAAGAAACGCACAAAGTCCCCCCCCCCCCCCCCCCCCCTGCAGTACACCTTAGCTGTCATTAGGAAATAATGGAATATTTGGTCAGGTATTATACCTAGAACGATCTCCCTTCTCAACAATCTACCCTAAAATCAGCCAAGCGTGACGATGTCATTGTGTGGCTTTGTGAGCTTCTTTAGTCCAAATCACGCGGCGTGATCAAGCCAAGCCGGAGTTTTTCAAACAAATAATCTCAACGGATATATTAAGCTCAGCCACTTTAATTTTCCGCGTTGGCATTTTGATTTCGCCATTGACTGAGATGCCATACTTAACGCAAATTCAGAGGGGTAGAGCAATTGCGATGTTGATGGATAGTCATAGCCAAACTGCTGTCGCACGGCAGTTTGGTGTTGGCCCGTGTACAATTAACCGTCTCTGTACACGTTTTCGTGCTACTGAGTTAGTTCCGATCGTCCTAGGAGCGGTAGTTTGAGTGTAACGACCGCACGACAAGACAGGGCGATTCGATTGTCGCACAACAGATTCAAGACTGCTGTAGAGACTGCGTCGCATACCTTAGGTACTCATGGCAGACCCATTGGTCCTCAAACTACCAAGAACCGCTTGCGTGCCGAGAGAATCATTGCACGCCGACCTTATATCGGGCCACCTCTGATACCACGGAGGCGGCAAGTGAGTCTTGACTGGATGCGCAGACATGGCCCGAATAGGTTTGGGATTTGTCGATGGAGGCGAGTGATGTTCACCGACGAGTCTAGATTCTGTCTGTATCGCTCAGACGGAAGAAAAAGGGTATATCGCAGACGCGGTGAGCGTTTCGCCGACGCATGAGTGGTTGAACGCGATAGATTCGGTGGGGCTTCTGTAATGGTTTGGGGTGGCATCTCCCATGGAGTAAAATCCCCCTTAGTTGTCCTGGATCAAGACTTCAATGTGGTTTGATACAGAGACCAGAACCTCCAACCACATGTCCTTCCACTTCTCAGACGTCATAACCTGATTTTCCAGCAAGCCAATGCTCGACCGCATGCTGCCAGAGTCTGTCGTGATTTTTCTCACGGCAAACAACGTTCAGCCTCTGGAATGGCCCCCATATAGCTCCGACATGTCTCCCATTGAGCATGTCTGGGATGAAGTGTCATTTTGTTTTTCGCGAGTATCCCACTTTGAGTAACTACTGATGACACGAGTGACGTCACACAGACTTTTCTTCTACAGTATTGTAAAGAGTAGACTTGTCCCTTCATATTGATATAACATTTTGTACAAATTTCCCAAAATATCATAGGCTATTGATAGCATGATTTAATTGTGCGTTTCTTTTTTTGTTCAGTATAGTGTTTTGAAAAGTTTGACCCTTGTGACCTTGATAGTAAACCTTTTGTTCAAGCTTGGTAGCCAGTCACCTTGACATGTTACAGATCAAATATATATACTCTAGACCTTATATAAATTTAAAAGAAGTTTTTAAAGCTGTGCCCTTGGAATAGCACATTCGAAATGTGTCCCCTATTGAACACCAACGTTGACCTTTGACAAAAAAAAATTCAAAGAAAATATTGAGCATATGCGTCCTTTACATAATATGGTATCAATGTCTGAAACAATTTTCGAAATATTTTGGTTTAATGAAGTTTCAACTTGTTTTATACATTTGACCTCTTTGACTAAGGAGTTCATCAACGTCAACTATTTTCTAAAACCTGATAATCAAACATCTAAGCAACCTACATATTAAATAGCAAGACTCTAGACCTCGTAGAACGTGAAAAGAAAATTTTTAAAGCTAGTAATTCAAAATAGTGTAGTTGAAATTTGACCCCTACCAAAAGCCTGATATTGACCTCTGAGACAAAAATATTTCCTGAGAAAAGTATGTGAATTTACACCCTCAACACGATAGTAAAATATCATGTATATGTCTCAAACCTTTTTTTAACATTTGACCCCTGTGACCTTGACTGTTGATCAAGGTTAACCGATATATTTAGCCTGAACGCTCAACATATCAGCATCTGTAATATCAAATATCAAGACTCTAGATCGTGTAGTACTTAAGAAGATTTATAAAGTTGGTTATTCAAAAATGGTGCATTTAAACTTTGACTTGTACCGAAAACCGAAAGTTCACCTTTGACCAAAAATATTTTCCTGGGAAAAACCTTTGTTTTGTTGGATTACAAAACATATCCAAAGATGAACATAATACCTTTTCGCATTAATGAGTTATTTTAATCAAGGTAAACCGGATATGACGTCATGGTAGCAATTTGTTTTCTCAATGAAGTCAAAATGTTACCAAATTAGGAAGGATATCTGGGAAAAAATCTGTATACTATGTTTAAATTAATTTACCATCATAAAAAATAGGTTTTAGCATGTTATCTACAGTTTTAAATGTTCAAAGGAAAGTTTCAAAACATGAATGCATCATATTCAGAAGGATTTAGTTCCCTATCGACTACAAAAGATATAAAAAAAAACATGAAAAATGAAAAAGTTGAAAAATGTGTGACCTTTTACCAAACAGCGAGGATTTTTATTTTGACCTTTTTTGTATTAACATGTAATGAGAACAAGTTAGCCCCGAAGAATGTCTACGCATGATATAATCGAATGAATGCTGAGTTATGGCCGTTTTTAGATTTTGACCCGTGACGTAATGGCGGTCATATTGAAATGTTTACTTACTTAAAAAAAAGTGATATGCACACCTTTATACCTTGACCTACAATATACATGAAAGACAATTAACACATCTGCCACGAATCAAAACATAAGCTACATTTAAAAAAAACATGGCAGAAGAATAATATTAATAAGAATAAGAATCATAACAATAACAAAAGTGAAAAGCCCTGATACGCTGATTAATTACCCTATATAATATACGGAATTTACACTTTTGGCTATATTTTGTACATTTTTGGTAGGTAATTAATCAAACTTGGTGATAATCATTCTTAGAGGTAGAGGGTTAATTAAAATTGTAAAATTGAGATGCCTGCCCTAATCCCAGGGGCCGGATTTTTTCTATGATCTCTAAATCACGTAATAAATTCTAAACCATAAATTGAGTAATGATTCAGCTCCAATTCAGATCAAAGTCGATTTACTTGTTTTTCAGCCGTCAAACTGGATAAAAGGTCTATATAGCCAATTTTTCGAATTGAAATCAAAATTGTATTGCAGTGTATAATTACATAATTATTTATTCTACATTTCAGTTCCTCCTGCAATAAAAAAAAATATTTTCTTGTTAGTATGTATATTACACCATTTGCATAATTATGTAATAGATATATTGTAAATTTGTGTGAAGTTTTGATGGTTAGCTGTAATGAACGTATCTGGTCGTATGTTTTACCTTATTCCTATATCTAATCAAATTAAAATATTGAAAATTGTCAAAAAACAGACACTAAAAATAAACTTTTTTTTCCCCAGATGGGCCAGGAGACAGCATAACGTTCGAACCGATGCAAGATGTAGCAGAGAGAGTTGAAAACCAGACCGTCCCAAACATAAAATGCTTTGTTGACTGTAGACCGCCATGTATGTATAGCTGGTCCAAATCAGGTAAAGTTCGTCCAAATCCACTGTCTCTGTCGAAGGTCACGAGGAACAACGCTGGAATATACACGTGTACAGCTCACAACACCATCAGCCGAGGAACAAAAAGCTGGCAACTAATCGTCAATTGTAAGCATGTATTATGGAAATTGGGTCTCATTTAAGAATATATCTTATTTACTCGATGTGCAAAAGCTGATGGAGGCTCACCAATACCCGTATGTGTTCCATTAGGAGCATCAATTATTTTCTTGTTATCTTTCATACAAACCTCAATACAAATGATTTCTTAGATAAATGGGTAGGGTTATTAATATTTTCAGGGCAACACATATTGTTTAAATGTTGATATCAAAATCTGGTATATAACAGGGGACAGGTTTATTAAAGGTCTCATTTTTATATCATATTAAGTGTACTTTTTTCCAATAAATGACTTATTTTATGATGTCATACGTATCCTCATTTCCCGAATTCCATGTTTTGTCCGTTTTCTCTGTATAACAAATCGTTTCTTTGTCGTTTTAATCCTTTTTGAAAAACAAAATATTTTGACAAATATTAAGATCACTTTGAAATGTTTTCAAACAGTTAGCAGCCTTTTCTTGAACCATTATAATTCAAATCTTAACCTATTTGTATATGTTAGTTTAACATTTTCCATTAATGGGAAGGCAAGTTACTTCGTACTTTTGAGAGCAAGAACATCATTTCAGCAGAGTCTTGTACATCAGTGTAAAAAGCATGACCATACAAATTGAAGTAATGCTTTAAAAATGTGGTTTGAAGATGCAGTGAGTCCAATGAAACTTATACTTTATACATGTACTTGAACATCCACACAGTGTTGAGAGATATACACAAGTGTCTAAGCATCACTAACATATATGTATCCCATGTGTTGTTATTGCAATTGACTTGTTGTTTAACAGTTTTTATTACACATTACATGTTTTGGAAACGAAATTATCTTAATACCCCAAACCTTCTCCTTCACTAAGCAAATCAACTACGAGTATCATGATCAATGGATTGTCCTCCAAGCCCCCTAGCATGACGTACCGATGGAAACTAATTTTCTGTTTCGGTATTACATTGAAAGCAGCACTTTATTTTACAAGTCCCAAAGAGCTTTTTCTACATGCAGAAACAATGATATAAATATGTTAACAAATAACTACTGTAAACATCGATATTTCCCTGCTTTGTAAATACATATAAAAATGATCATGATCATTTCGTACATAAAGGCCCTATGTCGTCATGGCTCAGACTGTTATAGCCATTTTCTATATAACATAGTCACTTCTTAAATAATGTGTGATACAGTAAATTTGTAATTTGCTTATATTAACAATAACAAGTATAAACGTATAGCGACATGAATGATTAATACATCTGTTCGCATATATTGCAAAAATTCTTAAATGTTTATCATGCAATGCGTTATAATCATAACAGAGAAAAACAAACACAAGTATAGTTAAACTGTCACTATACATACTTCTCTACGCTACAATGTGCCACTAATCACAAAATATCTTCCTACATTTTCGTCCTGTTTTATAAAATAAATATTAACAAAGGATCTTGTCAATCAGGTCTGTTTCTTCCTCTTGAAATGAATGATATATTTGTTTCTATGATCTCGATATCACGTAACACAGTATAAACCAAAAATTGAGTAATTGATTCAGCTCCTATTCAGATTAAAGTCGATTTATTGGTTTCGTCAGACGTTAAACTGGATAAAATTATGTGTAGTCATGCAATCGTAGCAGCAGTGCTCAGGCAATGTATTCGTACACAGCAAATAACAGTTGCAGTTACGCTCTCATAAATTAATCTTCTCATAGAAGGGATAAGGAGTGTTGCCACACCAAATGAAAATATAGGGATGTGTCTTTTGTTTGATTTGCGATAATATTTAGTAATTTCAGTTTGTATTATCTAAATGGGTTCAATATTGCATAAACTGTGAGTACATATTTTTGTCCAAATTTCCATGATTTGGGAATTTCAAGTGAGGTTTTCATATTTTTTGGATTGGAAGAAAATGGCCGCCATAGTAAACATTTAATTATATGATTTATTATCATCATCATATGATATGTTATCATCATTATATGACGACATTTGTAATTAAGTGATATCACATGATTTTGATATCATCAAATCAACTTTATGCGACGGCATTACACCATTATATTTGTAGTCGACACTGATAATCACTCAACACTCAATTATCATCTTTTCATTTTTTTATCTTCACACATAATCAATTTATAGCTAACTAGTCGGAAACGAAATGTAACAGGAAAGAGAAAAGGTTGCCTCCACCAGGGATCGAACCCTCGATCTCCAGGTTCCTAGTCGGACGCTCTACCACTGAGCTAAAGGGAAATTCTATCTAGCTGGAAGCTACATTGTATAAGGCGACCGTAATCCTATTTACAATTAAAACCTGCCACATTTTTCGGCAACAGTATTCATGTTCAAGGCGCATGCCGACTTGTTCCTAATAACAGACAGAAAGCTATTCAATTTAGTTTAATCTGTCCAAGTAAATCATAAGAAATAATGTGTTTGTATTACAGACGGTCCCGGTACTGTAACCCTGTTCCCAGCGGCCACTACCTACATCAGGACTGAAGGGAACACGTTACCGGACATCACCTGTAAAGCTGAGTGTAGACCTGACTGTACCTTTGTCTGGACAAAACCTGACAACACCAACTTTACTGCCTCAGCTGTTTTGTCTCTTGAACACCTGGACAGGTCAGAACAAGGGTCATACAGATGTACTGCTGGGAATGCTGTTGGAGCGTCAATGACAACAACAACTGTTACCGTACAGTGTAAGTACGCTTGATGTCTTGTGATGTTTTTTTATATCATCACACTGTCCGTCCTTCCGTCTGCTAACCTGCTTACATAATCCTGTAATAAGTACCAGTTTTTGACCGAATCCTTTGGGTTTTTTTTAAGGTCACCTTTTCATCCGTCATCGTGCGCGGTGCGTCGTATGAAAATTGTTAAGATTTTTGGCTTCCTCGAGAGAATCGACTATTGTCAAATTTGGTCAGAATCTTCCTTGTACAAATTGGATTCCTGTTTCAACCCAAGGGGCCAGGGCGGGCCCCAAAGGGACAAAATTACAAATATTTAAAAAATCTTCTCCAGACACTGTACTTCAGTCAATTTCTATGGATGTTTAAATTGTAGATTTCAGTACCCTCGGGCCATTCGTTCTTCCTTGTGAAGGGGGTAAACTTTTCTATATGTTAATACTATATTAATCAACTGTTACCGATACATTTACGGTGATTAGTAGCGCGCCGGCATGTTCACGGTACATTTACGGCGATTAGTAGCACGTCACTGGGTGACGTAGGCTAAGTACTATTATGGGATGGAGAGCATGGCGTGAAGTGTAAACATGAGGTGCCGGACAGGGAATGAACTGTTAGTATGGTGTACAGGTTCAGCTTCCTGCATCAGTTGACGCACAAGTTGTCTGTACCTAAATGGCACACACTGTAGGTAATATATGATTACGATGTGAACTCGGGTAAGCCTATTGAACCAAACTTATTGTCGGGATTTGAATTGTTGGCATTGGCTGAATGTTGTTGGCAGCTGACAGCGTATGGCTACTACTGTACCTAAACTGTGAAATCCCGCAATCAGTGTGCAATTTTTGTATCCTATTAATATCTACGGAGACAGGGAACTGTCAAATACATTTTTGCTATTTAGCGTTACAAACCTTGTGCGTTATTGTATAATATTGGCGACTCCCAATGTCCACTACAACTACTTGTATATTGACAATTATATGAGAAAAAATATCATAACAAAACCTAACCAAAATGGGATAATTGGGCCACTATTAACGATAACGAGCCAATCGACCGCACGCAATATGATTTGGAACACTGATCGGCGATGACTACCTTCATCCTCATTTGTATTGACAACGGCAGAATACAACAAACCATGGAGCGAACATCCGTCAGATCCACAAAAAACGACAAAGACATGCTAGCGGTTATTATGCATGGCATTACTAGATACGAAGTGTTAAGCGAGTTAAGCCAAACATTGCTTAATGGTATATTAGTAGTTTATACTCAATGGCCAATTATGAACTACAAGGTTCTGCCCTTTTCCCTGTTAAGTGGTCACATACCTCAGGAGGTACCATAAATATCAATGTAATACCGCCCAGAAAAAAAGGAAAGAACTGTCAGTCCATGTCTAATTCAAAGGGAAGAAATCAACTGAAAAATATTTTGATATTATTGTTATCAATCTTGTTAATCTTAATCAGTTGATTTGTTATTTTAAGATTATTGCCAATAGTGTACAAGTACTTACTTAATAAAAGTGTCATTAATAAGCTTATTTCATGTTGACCATTTATTAGGCTTTGGTCTGTCATATAAACCCTCGGCCAGCGCCTTGGGCCCATATGAAGGACATTGGCCTTATAAATGGGCCAACATGGAACTAGAACTTGTTGGCTAACAATTTGACGGGCTTTTCACAGTTAGGACTGCTTTTGTCTCTCATCACAAACCTATTTTTCAACCTCAATGTCTTTTCCCTCTGTGATGAAAACGATAATATAAACAATAGTACTGGAAGTAAACTTTGTTTTTCGTTTAGTATAAATCAAAGCACTGGAAGCCCTCATACACAATTAAAAACCCCGAGAGAAAAAATGGATTTTCACTGTAAAAATATCATTCGAAGTTTGTCAAGGTCGTTCATTTAAATCGCATTAGGCCTTTCATTTATGAATGCTCCTTGCCAAATAGCATGTACCTATGCCTCTTCCTTATTTGGGAGAGGTTGCTTTATACTGAACAAAAAAAGAAACGCACAAAGTCCCCCCCCCCCCCCCAACCCTGCCTGCAGTACACCTTAGCTGTCATCAGGAAATAATGGAATATTTGGTCAGGTATTATATCTAGAACGATTCAAACAAATAATCTCAACGGATACTCTAAGTTCAGCCACATTATTTCCACGTTGGCATTTTGATTTCGCAATTGACTGAGATGCCACACTTAACGCAAATTCAGTGGGGTAGAGTAATTGCGATGTTGATGGATAGTCATAGCCAAACTGCTGTCGCACGGCAGTTTGGTGTTGGCCCGTGTACAATTAACCGTGTCTGTACACGTTTCCGTGCTACTGGGTTAGTTTCCGATCGTCCAATGAGCGGTCATCCGCGTGTAACGACCGCACGACAAGACAGGGCGATTCGATTGTCGCACAACAGATTCAAGACTGATGTAGAGACTGCGTCGCATACCTTAGGTACTCATGGCAGACTCATTAGTCCTCAAACTACCAGGAACCGCTTGCGTGCCGAGAAAATCATTGCACGCCGACCTTATATCGGGCCACCTCTGACACCACGGAGGCGGCAAGTGTGTCTTGACTGGATGCGCAGACATGGCCCGAATAGGTTTGGGATGTGTCGATGGAGGCGTGTGATGTTCACCGACGAGTCTAGATTCTGTCTGTATCGCTCAGACGGAAGAGAAAGGGTATATCGCAGACGCGGTGAGCGTTTCGCAGACGCATGTGTGGTTGAACGCGATAGATTCGGTGGGGCTTCTGTAATGGTTTGGGGTGGCATCTCCATTGGAGTAAAATCCCCCTTAGTTGTCCTGGATCAAAACCTCAATGTCGTTCGATACAGAGACCAGATCCGCCAACCACATGTCCTTCCACTTCTCAGACGTCATAACCTAATTTTCCAGCAAGACAATGCTCGACCGCATGTTGCCAGAGTCTGTCGTGATTTTCTCACGGCAAACAACGTTCAGCCTCTGGAATGGCCCCCATATAGCCCCGACATGTCTCCCATTGAGCATGTGTGGGATGAGCTGGACAGGCGTATTAGGAAACGCCCCCCCCCCCCCCCAAACTAACCGCGCCCAATTGATCGCAGCGTTACACAAGAATGGAACAACATTCCCTTAAGGCGAATAAATGTTCTCATGAATTCAATGCATAGGAGATTCCGTGCAGGGATTCGTGCAAGGGGTGTCCACACCAGGTACTGAAGTGTCATTTTGTTTTTCGCGAGTATCCCACTTTGAGTAGCTACTGATGACACGAGTGACGTCACACAGACTTTTTTTCTACAGTATTGTAAAGAGTAGACTTGTCCCTTCATATTGATATACAATTTTGTACAAATTTCCCAAAATATCATAGGCTATTGATAGCATGATTTAATTGTGCGTTTCTTTTTTTGTTCAGTATAGTGTTTTGAAAAGTTTGACCCTTGTGACCTTGTTAGTAAACCATTTTTTCAAGCTTGATAGTCAGTCACCTTGACATGTTACAGATCAAATATATATACTCTAGACCTTATATAAATTTCAAAGAAGTTTTTAAAGCTGTGCCCTTGGAATAGCACATTCGAAATTTGACCCCTATTGAACACCAAAGTTGACCTTTGATAAAAAAATGTTTTCAAAGAAAATATTGAGCATATGCGTCCTTTACATAATATAGTATCAATGTCTGAAACAATTTTCGAAATATTTTGGTTTAATGAAGTTTCAACTTGACCTCTTTGACTAAGGGAGTTCATCAACGTCAACTATTTTCTAAAACATGATAATCAAACATCTAAGCAACTTACCTATTAAATAGCAAGACTCTAGACCTCGTAGAACGTGAAAAGAAAATGTTTAAAGCTAGTAACCCAAAATAGTGTAGTTGAAATTTGACCCCTACCAAAAGTCGGATATTGACCTCTGAGACAAAAATATTTCCTGAGAAAAGTATGTGAATTTACACCCTCAACACGATAGTAAAATATCATGTATATGTCTCAAACGTTTTTTTAACATTTGACCCCTGTGACCTTGACTGTTGACCAAGGTTAACCGATATATTTAGCCTGAACGCTAAACATATCAGCATCGGTTATATCAAATATCAAGACTCTAGATCTTGTAGTACTTCAGAAGGTTTATAAAGTGTGTTACCCAATATGGTGCATTTAAACTTTGACTTGTACCGAAAACCGAAAGTTCACCTTTGACCAAAAATATTTTCCTGGGAAAAACCTTTGTTTTGTTGGATTACAAAACATATCCAAAGATGAACTTAATACCTTTTCGCATTAATGAGTTATTTTGATTAAGGTAAAACGGATATGACGTCATGGTAGCCATATTTTTTTTCAATGAAGTCAAAATGTTACCAAATTAGGAAGGATATCTGGGAAAAAAAATCTGTATACTATGTTTAAATCAATTTACCATCATAAGAAATAGGTTTTAGCATGTTGTCTACAGTTTTAAATGATCAAAGGAAAGTTTCAAAACATGAACGCATCAAATTCAGAAGGATGTATTTCCCTATCGACTACAAAAGATTTTAAAAAAAAGTTGAAAATTGGTGACCTTTTACCAAACAGCGAGGATTTTTTATTTTGACCTGTTTTGTATTAACTTGTAATGAAAACAAGTTAGCCCCGAAGAATGTCTACACATGATATTATCGCATGAATGCTGAATTATGGCCGTGTTTAGATTTTGACCCGTGACGTAATGGCGGCCATATTGAAATGTTTACTTACTTAAAAAAATTGATATGCACACCTTTATACCTTGACCTTCAATATACATGAAAGACAATGAAGACATCTTCTACGAATCAAAACATTGTCTGCATATAACAAACATGGCAGAATAATAATATTAATAAGAATAAGAATCATAACAATAACAACTGAAAAGCCCTGATACGCTGATTAAATACCCTATATAACATACGAAATTCACACTTTTGGGTATATTTTGTACATTTTTGGTAGGTAATTAATCAAACTTGGTGATAATCATTCTTAGAGGTAGATGGTCAATTAAAATTGTAAAATTGAGATGCCTGCCCTGACCCCAGGGGCCCGGCTGGGCCCCGAAGGGAAGTTTAACCCATAATAAAAAATCTTCTCTAGAGTCAAGTTCTCTTCATGGAAGGTGAGATCATCAGTGGCTTAATTGTAATTGTAAATTCGGGAACTCACGGACAATTCGTTCGCCCTTGGGATGATATTAAGTTAACAAAAGTTTTTTTTTTATTGAGAAATCACACTTTTGGGTATATTTTGTCCATGTTCAGTAGGAGGTTATGCAAACTTGGTGAAAATGGTCATTGAAGGACGAGGATTTCCAAATGTAAAATGAAGATTCCTTCCCCAACTCGAGAGGCCTATCAAATCAACTACGAGTGTCATGAGCAATGTATTGTCATCCAAGCCCCCAGGCATTTCGTACCTATGGAAACTAATATGCTCTTTCGGTAATAAATTGAAGGCATCACTTTATTTTACAAGTCCCCAAAAGCTTTGTTCTACATGCAGAAACAATAAAATAAATATGTTACAAATGCTTAAGCTACTGTAAACATCAGATATTTCCCTGCATTTATATTTTGCTTATATTAACAATAAAAAGTAAGAATGATAGCGACTATTATCAGCTGAAACTACAAGAATGATTAATACATCTGTTCGCATATTATAAAGTTTCTTAAATGTTTCTCATGTAATGTGTTATAACTAGGATAGAGAAAATCAAAACACAAGTATAGTTTAACTGTCACTGAACATACTTCCCTACGACACAATGTGTCACTAATCACAAGCAATCTTCCTACATTTTCTTTTTTTTATAAAATAGATATGAACACATGATTTTGTCAATCAGGTCTGTTTCTTCCTTTTGAAGTTAATCATTTATTTTGTTTCTATGATCTCTAAATCACGTAATAAATTCTAAACCAGAAATTGAGTATTGATTCAGCTCCAATTCAGATTAAAGTCGATTTACTTGATTCGTCAGCCGTCAAACTGGATAAAAGGTCTATGTAGCCAAATTTTCGAATTTAAATCAAAACCTTATTGTTATGCAAAGTTACATAATTAGTTATTCTACATTTTAGTTCCTCCTGCAATAGACAGCCTTGGGTACAATCAAGGAGACGCTGATGTGATGGAACATGGATCCAAGACGCTCATTTGTAAGGTGGAGAGTGTCCCATCGTCTACAATAACATGGTACTACAAAAACAATGACACGCAACTGTTAACCATCACAGATGTACTGGAGAGTAGCTTCACGCTGACTTCTGCTGGCTGTTTTGACACAGGACTGTACACCTGTTCTGCACGGAACAGTGTCTCTAACACATCGGTTACCAAGGACATAAGGATCAACGTTTTGTGTATGTTCTATTTTCTTTACTGATTCGAAAACCACGAAATTTATATCTGACCGCATTGTTGACGCCACAAATGATCATTAATCTTTAGTCATTACTAATATATATATATTCGTACCAAGAATACCCCATGTCGACATCCTGCTTGAAATAAATAAGTAACCGATACATGCACATGATACAAACGAAGATTTTTAGATTATTTTTTTCGAAATATAGCGGCACATCTATTTTAATTGATTCAATCAAGTTTTTTAATAAAATGAATTGTCTTTTTTGAAACAGAAAAATTGCTAATCTTTCCGTCGCCTGCTGCTTCTCGTCTCCAGATGGAGAAGCATAAGACGACCTAAACTCTAAGTCATGAAGATATATCATATTCGCGAACAAAGAACCAAAATCAGTACAATAGTCAAAGGTTGATAAAGTCGCTGAAACCACGTCGCCAGGTTAATATTGTAATCTGAAGTAAGTTGAAAACTCAATGAACTTATATTATCCATTTAAAACCGTATCTCTCGACAAGGTGTCAATGCCCACCAGTGCTCATGTATGGTGACGTGACGCTGACGTGAACCCTGAAATATGTTTTTCGCTATGTAGCTAATCACGTTAGTAGAAACAACGTAATCAAGATTTGTGCAGAACGAAAACAACTCAAACTTAAATTAAATGTCCTGGTGTTAAATTTGTTGAAACGCTTATTGTGAATTCACTTGAATGATGGTAACGTCGGTAAAACACGTTGTCATGTAAATGACGTATGCCAAGGTAAGCTGTAATGTTAACAACGTCGTTAAAGAAAACGTAATGTAAAGATGTCCGTAAAATTAATAACGTAAAAAACACGCCGCCAGCTGATTACAAAGAACCTTGTTAGCTTGTTACGCACTCTATTGTAAGTCCGCTCCATTACGTCGACTGAACCCGACCGCCAGCTTGAAAATATAATTAAGATTAACTAACACGGTCTGTTACTTCAATGAAAAAACAGCGTTAGCTTCATAACGTAATTGACGGTAAAGAAAACAGTGAATACAAGGAAGCAGGGATTTATATTTTTGTCCACACTTTTAGAAAATAAACATAATGTCAGAATATTATCCATTTGATCAATATATAAATACAAAGTTATACGCTTTTTATATGGAAAAGAAATTCAAAGTCCTCAATAGAAAAAAACCCAATATAATCACTCACGACAAGTTGAGGTCTGGGTTGCTTTACGGATTTGTTTGTCAAGATTTTCGCAAAAATAAGAATAAAAATAAATGGTTGTCTATATCAACTCATACCCGCATTCACCGTATACCACTATACTATCTTAAAGACAATGGTTAACGTTTTCATCATATTTGTGTGTATGTTAGTAGGTGTGCGGTGGTGTGCTTGTCTGTATATATATATGTGTGTGTGTGTGTGTGCATGTTTGTGATACTAAATAGTAGAGCAATAAATGTTCTTATTTTTTTTAATGGCATCCAAATCAGGTTCGCCGCGCCTTGATCCAAGAGTGTTCACAGTCCGAAAACTGGGTTTGGCCACTCATGATCATCTAACTATGAATGCCATGTTTCTTTCGAACCCGAAACCGTCATCGTTCACATGGACTTTCCAAAACTCTTCACATACTTCTTTTACTGAGCTAAACAACGGGACAGACAACTTTGTTATACATAATACACATTTTACATCAAACCTGTCAGCTTTGTCAGTGGGGACACGTGCGAACATACAGGAGGCCTGGTTTGGATTATATAATGTAACGGCCACAAACAGTGAGGGCAACGGGACACTCACTTTCACAGTTGCTGCTAAAGGTAAAGTAATAATTTTAGCACAAAACTGTCATTTTGAGTATGTTCCTGTCACTTTGCCTTGTTTTCCTCTGGTTGTGTTGATAGTGTATATAAGACCATATCTTGTGTAGACGTAGTTTGGGATAATGAAGATCACTCATATTTATTTTAAAATATCTTTTTTGAAATATGCTTTAAACATGCGGTATCAATTTAATCAACACATGTTAATTGGCATTGTGAAGGGAGTCCTGACGGATAGACCTTTTGTCTTTTGATAAAATATGTATTTGCATAATCCAATCCTGATTATGATCTCTCGCACATGGCAAACACTTAGAAAATAGGTCAGGTTATGTAGTTCCTACGTTGTGCGAAGCTCAGTACTTCCTTCCGTTTTTGAAATTCTTTTTATCATTCGCATGTACTGCCATACATGTTACTAAACAGTCATTTGCCCATGAAGAAAAAATATGTCAGGAACATGGAAGTAAGGAAACTTTAATTATTTTCAATTCCCCTGATCATCAAACTGAAACTCGTTTAAATAGACAGTGTTGTCAAATTATAGCTTTTTATAGGTTCATTAACGTTTATGCGTTAGTTATCTTTATGTTCGTCTCTTACGAACTATAAATGCAACATATCATGAGCCTTTTTTCAAGTGCGCTTACATATAAATGTGAACGTTTGTTTTCCCACCATAACTAGGTCACTTTTACTGATTTTTGAATAATTCACATTTTCATGTAAAGTGTTTACTCCATGGTTGTCTAATCATCACGTGTAAATATATTAAGTGGTGATGTTTTGTAGATGACACTTTTTACTGAACATTGTAATCCTAAATAGATAGGAAGTTTAATTCAAAATATGAAAAGAAAAAATATTCCATTTAAATATTTGCTTAAACCACCTCCGATATAATATTTGTTCACCCCCAGGAAAACCAAATCCCCCGTATGAAGGTAGAGCTGTGTGTCCAAATACAGATCGTGTCATCTTAAGCTGGAGATCGGCATTCAACGGGGGAGCTGACCAGACATTCGCTGTTGGAAGAAGGGAAAGTGAAAAGGACAACTTTGTTATTGAACAAACCCTCGAAAAATTGCAGGACCCGGGGCAGCACCGAATCATCAATATAACGGTATCTGACCTTACACCTGGCACACAGCATTTTTTCACAGTGTATGCTGTGAATGTTTTTGGGAACTCGACATTTATAAAGGACGTAAGCTGCGCTACGAAAGGTGATTACGAGCAGTTTCGCTTCAATATACTTCATTATCAGTGAATAAAAAGCAGCCTTAAAGAAATACTATGTTACTTTTTCATCATTTTTATTCATTGGATTTGTATTGTTTAACACACTTGATATAATGTTTGACATGCATTGTGTTTTACTTATTTCACTTACATTTTATTCTATATTTTTAATCAGTTGCAGAATCCTCCTCTGAGAACTCTCTTTTAATAGCGATACTTGGCGGAGTGGGTGGATCTGTGGTTGCTATCATTGTTTTAGCTGTTATAGTTGTAATCATTATAACGAAGAGAAGGTCATCTGGAAAACACACAAGAGGTAAAATCCAGTTGATGATATCTTTACATGTGTCATCGATCTGAACCTTCCTTTGTCATTTACCACCCGTCGTTAAATACATTTCTACACTCACAACTTTAGGCCTGTAACTTGCCTAAAGTAAGGGCTGTCGTATTTTTTTTAAATACTTCACTTTTAACCATTCGATATAAGACATGGAAAGCATGGAATGGTGACACAAGTAAAGATGTAAGAACCTAAAAATGTATGAGAGTTAGTTAGTGATAAAGAAGTTATGGTGGATTTTGTTACGATGATTCGACCTGTTTTCACCTGTCTGAAACAAATGGTAAATAGATAGTCATGTGAAACTGACATTGTGACATCACAGTCATCACAAGTGGGACCCGTCCAAGAAGAGTTATACACAGTTATGTCATTATGGCTACACTATATAACAATAGTTACATTTTATTACTTCAGTTGCACTTTATCAAGATAGTTATATTTAATCCACACAGTTGTATTTATACTCACAGTTTTTGCTAAATTCATCAGAGTTACATGTTAGCATCATAGTTACACTATATTAACATACATGTACACATATTACTAGCTTATATTAGTGATTCTTTGATGGCATAAACATATTCTTCATTTATTGGTTTTATAGTTCTAAGATAAGTTTATATATTATATAATAATATTTCTGTAAATATTGCAAAGGCAGAGGTGACAATAATGTTCTTGTTTTAGTATTTCACTACACTTTAAACATTCAAAATTGTATACTTTATAGTTATTGTTAAGGAGTAAAATGAATTGTTTTGGTCATCTTCATAATCCCCAAGTAATATTTTGTTCACTTCATTTCTAATGATGTCAAATAATCAACATTTCCACAGAAGTAGGAAATTCTACATGTCATACAAACATAATTACAATTGTAAAACAGATGACATGGTGAATCTGTATTTGTACAAAAATGACATTTTTCATCAGATCGATTAATGAATTGCAATTTTGCAACTTCACTCAAAATGCTTCATTTTTTACTAACTGCAGCCTGCTTAGTTTTGATCCAAATAGTTCCCCAGTTTCGTATCTCAATGTTTCTTATTTTTTCTTACAAAGTTTAGCTGACCTTATAGCTGACCAAAAATATTTGATGAAGAAAAATATCATTAACAAAAAATACTTCAATGTTGTTTTAAAAAATTAAGCATTTTTTTTCAGATGAGGATACTGAGATGGTCCCAAGGGATAGGAGGTGAGTGTTTGACCTGGTAATTTTGGTGCCCTTTTTTTGTTTTGTTCAGTAAACATTCACGCATACATTCTGAAGACCAAAAAGTACATTTCAAGTAAATAAAATGATGAGTTACATTATCAATTATGGTAAAAACTGGTTTTTAACATCTATTTGTTTTTGATACATTCTCTAAATATAGTATTGGGATTCGCTTTGAGGTCCAATTCGACCACCATGTCCTTTTGGTAATCTTTTTTAACTGAAACACAAATTTTGTTGAACTGAATTTGCACAGGTTAACAGTTGTGAGTTTGGACTATGCAACAATTACTGTGAGCACATTGTCCGCCCATATTTCGCACTTCTGTGCGGTTTAACAATCGATCGCTGTGAAATTTTCTGTTGTTTACATGTCAAACCTCTGTCATGTCTTCAAATTGGATATATAACGCGAATCCAATACACTCCAAAAGTGTATTGCATGAAAAGATCATATTTGCATGAAACACTTTCGAGAATTATAATAATTATAATTAATAACTTTGTCCCCCTAAATTTGGGGACATAGTGTTTTTGCTCCGCTTCTTATTATTTTTATAGATTTTTTTTTTTATTATTCTTATTTCTTCCGCCGACATGGTTTCCGACATGTTTCTCGAAAACCGTAGGGCGGGATTTAACGAAACTTTACGTGAGTGTTTGTGTATGACACGCGGTGCGCAAGAGTATTTTCGTTTTTCGATCGGTCAGCCGACTGATCAGCCAGACGGCAGCCTTTGATTGGTCGAAATTTGTGATTAAACAAAATGGCATCCATTTCCTGACCTCTGATTGGTCAAATTATCAAATTTAGTATGTAGATGTATCATAGGACGATGATCACTTCCGATTTCACATTTCAACAAAACGGCCGCCGTTTTGTTTTCCCTCTGATTAGTGAAAATTTAAATACTATCCGATTTGGATGAAATTTGGTGCATATGTGTAGTATGGCACTACGAATACAACTGCGGTGTTGGTTTTGTGATAATGTTTTGTGATTAAAAAAATGACCACCATTTCCTGACCTCTGGTTGGTCGAAATTTAAATATTGTCCGATTTCGATCAAATTGGGTATATAGGTGAATTATGGGTCAACGAACACTCGGCCCCCATTTCCTGTCCTCTTAATGGTAGAAATTTAAATATTGTCCAATTTTGATAAAATTTAGTATGTAGGTGTATCATAGGACAATGATCACTTCCGTAGCTTAGATTTCACATTTCAACAAAATGACCGCCGTGTTTTCCCCTCTGATTTGTCAAAATTTAAATACTGTCCGATTTGGATGAAATTTGGTGCATAGGTGAAGTATGGCTTTACAAATACAACTGCGGTGTTTGTTTTGTGACGAAACACAATGATTGCCAATTCCTTGCCTATGATTGGTCGAAATTTATATATTGGTCGATTTTAAATTGGTATATATGGGTATTAGGGGACTGCGAATTCAATCGCATAGCTGTCGTTGTCATAGCAACCACACATACACTTCTGATTGGTCGCAAATCAGAAATTGTGCGATGTCACTCAAATTTAGTATGTATATTGTAATTATATTATGACATTGCTAACCTTTTATGATGCATCTTTGCGACAATGGGGGCAGTTTGGGGGACATCTGTAATGGCCTCCCATTACAATTAGTACTTGTTTCATAATGAATTAGGCTATGTTAACGTTTTTTTGGTTGCAGACCTAACAAATAACCAAACGCATTATTTGTGTAATTTAACTATTCTTACAAAACTTCATATTATAAACAAGACATGCCCTATCAATGACACTGGTTATATAGCTTCTTTTGCGGAAAAATATATCAATATATTGATGTTTTCAAAGCACTTATAACAAGCGACAAATTATGGAAGGGCATGGCTGACATACACAGTGTGTGCAGTTTGTACATTAAGTATTCGCCAAAAATAAGCAAAACCCTTATCAGTCTTTTCCAGTTCACAAGTTATATAATGATCATACAGTATGGCGGAACTGACTATCCCCTTAGGCTTATGTCCTCGAGTCATACATACTAGCTGCTAGATAAAACATAACAATATTCTCTAAATCTGAGACTGAACATGGGTCAATGTATATATGTAGTTTTCATAGCCTTGCATCGTATCTATACTGTTAAATATCATGATCTTGAAGCCTTATGGTTCTTTAATAGAAGTTATTTGAGACTTTTAACATATTCGACCACACTAACCTTGAATGAAGGTCATCATCATTTTAAAACAACACAAAAGTAATAATTTTGTATATATTATGTACAGGTAATTTTCAAAGTTGAACATCATCAGCAAAATAGAATCGGTGTTTAATTTTAATTTGACGGTCATGGTAGCGATCACTCTAAGAAAGGATTTATTTAACCTATGAGTATAGTGATGCAGTCGTTTTAGAGAAATCTGAAATGTGTAAGCCAATCAGGTTCTAGAGCGGCTACAAATCGGACTTAGGGCGGCCATGTTGGATTTCAGTTTGTTATTAAAGAAGCATGTGTACACGGTTTTTTGTTAATCGGTCTTATTGGTCTTTAGGACATTTACGACAATGTTGGATTGTTTTCCATATGAAAAAGACCTAACTGCAAAGTAGAGGTAAAACAAACTTGAAAGGGATAACAAAGCCTTAGTAGATACTCCAACATAACATTTGTGCAAGTTCATCAAACAATCAAGACCGGAAGTCATATGAATAAAGGCGGTCCAAAGTTTGTTCTGTTCAAAAAATACCATTTATGTTGATATGCAATTAATGCCAATTTAAGGTTATGCCTCGAACCATTAAACTGTTCTTTGATAGTCACGAAACAACTAACTTTGTTCAATGGATTCGATGTTAATTGCGTGAATAACAAACGTTCGTATTTAAAAAAGTAGTTGCCATTATTTATTACAGATCCGCCGAAGATGATAGTAAAGGTAATTCATAATTTTGTTTTATTTTCTGTCTTCTGTTACATTATAACTACCTCAAACAATAACAATTTGAAGCTGTTTTACTGGGGGAATTTAATCAGTGCGATTTCAGGATGTTGGGCAAGTTTCGCTCCATCACAGGATTGATATTAAGGTCACAATAGTTCTACTTTCTATCGATTGGAAAAAATATAATTTAAACAACCTGAATTGTTATGACACATTTTCGGTTTTAGGCTCTTAATTCAGATAATAAAAAACAAAAACAGGTGAACAAGACAAGCTCTATTGGCTTCTTTATTTTCTTTTTTTCGAACAGATGGCATGAAACCCAATATTCTGTATGAATCATCGGGTGAGTACATTTGTAATTGAACCATTATGTCTGTCCAAATAATTTTCAGCTAGATAACGGCATAGAGTTAATAGAATTAAGCTTGACGATGTATATATACAGCATTTGTACCGTTCAAAGTTTGTTAAGGTAATATGTATGTGAAGTGTAATATTTGTAATCCTTTCTAAGTTTAGTTTTTATTTTTGCTTTCGTTATATATTTGCTCAATACACGCCTCGCACTAGAGAATCAAAATTATCGCTTGCTAATTCATGTAGGTAAATGAAATTTGGATCTCGACACAAACATTAAGTATTAGGAAGATAATATCACTGCACTACCAATTGCATTTGTTATTAATAAAATCACACATGACAGGTAATATGTTGTCTCACAGATGGACTCCAGAACAACATTCTATACGAGTCCGGTGAGGCTCAACCAGGAACTTCCTCGGACTATGCTGTTGTTCAGAAACCTTCAAAAGGAAAACCTGGATCGCCAGACGCAGTTGATGCTGTTGTGAACAAACCGAAGACTGAACAACTCCAAAACGTTAACGATGTGTATGCAGAAGTTAAAAAACCAAAAACCAAATTAGGCAAAGGTATACTATATTTTCTCATGTATTAACTCTAAAAAAGACATTTAAAAAATCATGTCCATGTTCGTAACAATTTTAAAGAAGAGATAGGATAGACTTAATCACAAATATATTTCCTTAAAAATTACAAATAACAATACCATATCACGAAAAAGTGAGGTACAATTGTTTCTATGTTGACGTGAATGCAATTAATTTCAGTTTGTTTTGTTGTAGGAAAACAAAAAGAAGGGGTAAAGAAGCAAACAGGTATGAACTACAAGAGATTAGCGAGTACAACTTTGTTGTTAACTCCCTTCCCCGACGGGAGGGTAAAATGGAGAGTGTGGCTCCCTGACGATAAGTGGGGGGACTCATTTTGAAACAACACAAAAATAATAATTTTGTATATATTATGTACAGGTAATTTTCAAAGTTGAACATCATCAGCAAAATAGAATCGGTGTTTAATTTTAATATGACAGTCATGGTAGCAGTCACTCTAAGAAAGGATTTATTTAACCTATAAGTATAGTGATGAAGTCGTTTTAGAGAAATCTGAAATGGTTAAGCCAATCAGGTTCTAGAGCGGCTACAAATCGGACATAGGGCGGCCATTTTGGAAATTTGGATTGTTATTTAAGAAGCATGTGCACAAGTTTGTTTTTAATCGGTGTAATTGGTCTTTAGGACATTTACGAAAATGTTCGAATGTTTTCCATATGAAAAAGACCTAACTGCAAAGTAAAGTTGAAACAAACTTGAAAGGGATAACAAAGCTTTAGTAGATACTCCAACATAACATTTGTGCAAGTTCATCAAACAATCAAGACCGAAAGTCATATGAATAAAGGCAGTTCAAAGTGTGTTCTGTTCAAAAAATACCGTTTATGTTGAAATGAAATTAATGCCAATTTTAGGTTATGCCTCGAACCATTAAAACGATCTTTGATATTCACCAAAACATCTAATTTTGTTCTATGGATTCGATGTAAAATGCGTGTAGGTAAATGCAATTTGAATCTCGACACAAACATTAAGTATTAGGAAGATAGTATCACTGTACTACCAAATGCATTTGTTATTAATAAAATCACACATGACAGGTAATATGTTGTCTCACAGTTGGACTCCAGAACAACATTCTATACGAGTCCGGTGAGGCTCAACCAGGAACTTCCTCGGACTATGCTGTTGTTCAGAAACCTTCAAAAGGAAAACCTGGATCGCCAGACGCAGTTGATGCTGTTGTGAACAAACCGAAGACTGAACAACTCCAAAACGTTAACGATGTGTATGCAGAAGTTAAAAAACCAAAAACCAAATTAGGCAAAGGTATACTATATTTTCTCATGTATTAACTCTAAAAAAGACATTTAAAAAATCATGTCCATGTTCGTAACAATTTTAAAGAAGAGATAGGATAGACTTAATCACAAATATATTTCCTTAAAAATTACAAATAACAATACCATATCACGAAAAAGTGAGGTACAATTGTTTCTATGTTGACGTGAATGCAATTAATTTCAGTTTGTTTTGTTGTAGGAAAACAAAAAGAAGGGGTAAAGAAGCAAACAGGTATGAACTACAAGAGATTAGCGAGTACAACTTTGTTGTTAACTCCCTTCCCCGACGGGAGGGTAAAATGGAGAGTGTGGCTCCCTGACGATAAGTGGGGGGACTCATTTTGAAACAACACAAAAATAATAATTTTGTATATATTATGTACAGGTAATTTTCAAAGTTGAACATCATCAGCAAAATAGAATCGGTGTTTAATTTTAATATGACAGTCATGGTAGCAGTCACTCTAAGAAAGGATTTATTTAACCTATAAGTATAGTGATGAAGTCGTTTTAGAGAAATCTGAAATGGTTAAGCCAATCAGGTTCTAGAGCGGCTACAAATCGGACATAGGGCGGCCATTTTGGAAATTTGGATTGTTATTTAAGAAGCATGTGCACAAGTTTGTTTTTAATCGGTGTAATTGGTCTTTAGGACATTTACGAAAATGTTCGAATGTTTTCCATATGAAAAAGACCTAACTGCAAAGTAAAGTTGAAACAAACTTGAAAGGGATAACAAAGCTTTAGTAGATACTCCAACATAACATTTGTGCAAGTTCATCAAACAATCAAGACCGAAAGTCATATGAATAAAGGCAGTTCAAAGTGTGTTCTGTTCAAAAAATACCGTTTATGTTGAAATGAAATTAATGCCAATTTTAGGTTATGCCTCGAACCATTAAAACGATCTTTGATATTCACCAAAACATCTAATTTTGTTCTATGGATTCGATGTAAAATGCGTGTAGGTAAATGCAATTTGAATCTCGACACAAACATTAAGTATTAGGAAGATAGTATCACTGTACTACCAAATGCATTTGTTATTAATAAAATCACCCATGACAGGTAATATGTTGTCTCACAGTTGGACTCCAGAACAACATTCTATACGAGTCCGTTGACGCTCAACCAGGAACTTCCTCGGAATATGCTGTTGTTCAGAAACCTTCAAAGGGAAAGCCTGGATCGCCAGACGCAGTTGATGCTGTTGTGAACAAACCGAAGACTGAACAACTCGAAAACGTTAACGATGTGTATGCAGAAGTTAAAAAACCAAAAAACAAATTAGGCAAAGGTATACTATATTTTCTCATGTATTAACTCTAAAAAAGACGTTTAAAAAATCATGTCCATGTTCGTTACAAGTTTAAAGAAGAGATAGGATAGACTTAATCACAAATATATTTCCTTAAAAAATTCAAATAACAATACCATATCACGAAAAAGTGAGGTAAATTGTTTCTATGTTGACGTGAATGCAATTAATTTCAGTTTGTATTGTAGGAAAACAAAAAGAAGGGGAAAAGAAGCAAACAGGTATAAACTACAAGAGATTAGCGAGTACGACTTGGTTGTTAACACTCTTCCCCGACGGGAGGATAAAATGGAGAGTGTGGCTCCCGGGCGATAAGTGGGGGGACCCAGAGGCAAGAACCCATTAGGGAGAACACAGTCAAAAATGTTTAAAATCCTTATTTTTAGGTATGGATTGCGGGATTCGAACCAAATAAGGTTAAGATCAATCTTGGACAAAGGGAAATTAACTTGGTATAAATGGAGGGTGTGGCACCCATGGGACCAGAGTAATATCCTGCGGCAAGGGGCATTCAGTTTTGAAAAAAAGGAAGGATAAGCTTCACTGGGGGAAGAGGTGGAGACCGATAAAAGAGAACAAGGGAAACGGGTTTAAAAACCCCTCTCCTTCTGTATAAATGGAGGGATTTGAACCAAATTTGGTGTAGAACATTTTTATCAGTGGAAGGGGTTGAGGGGTGGGGGCAAAAAGGAGTAATATGGCAATATTGCTGAAAGGGACTTCTTCCCTGGAATAAAGAGATGGATTTCAACCATATTTGTTTTCGAGCATTCTTCGATTGTTAAGGAAGCGTCGGATTTTACAAAATTTGAAAAGCCTGAGGGTTGAATTTCCCTATCCTACATCCTTAGGTATGAAAGAGTTGTTTTGATCGCATGACATCGTGTTTGGAAACGTCGTCTCTCTTCCGTTATAGGTCAGATGTAGAGGTTACACAACGAGCGGTTGTTGAATATGGTATTTATTTCACTCGAGTTAGTTAATTTTCAAAAGTTACAAAAGACACGAGCTTTAGCTAATTTTAACTAATGAAAGTGAAATAAATACCATACTCCACAACCACGAGTCGTGTGATCTGTTTCTACCACAATCTCATGATCAGTCGGAAATAACATACGCACATGTATTTGTTGACAAGGCTGGCGTAGTGATATGAACCATATATAAAAAGTCAATCATTAATATTCAAAAATGGCTTTTTTTTTTACAAATCTAATAATTGTCAAAATTAATGTTTCGGCAACGACTTCATGCAAAAATTATAATAGATGAACGACTTTAAATATTGGGAGTAGCAGTATTGCATTAATTTATATAAATTCACCACGGACTATATGCGCGTAAGCATATCGTACGACGTCTGCCTCCCGCCAACTGACGAAGACGAACTTATCGCTGTTAATGTCCAAAACCATAGGCCTACGTTTCTTCGTGACGGTTCTATGGTTGACGTTTATAGTGACAGTTCAGCCATAGTCAGACCGTCCAAATAGCGGTAACGGGACGTTGGGAGAACGAAATGTTTCCGACACTGTGACAGATCTTGTTTTGGTTTCATGACCTGGACACGCGACGTTGTGACGTCGAAACGATATTGAGCGTCGGCAGCAATTTTGCCTGAAACTAGCGATCAAATCTTTAAGTATCATCTTCTTTTAATATTGCCTTAATAACCAACATTTGTCGAATGTTGACAGCAGACGACGTAAACAAAAGATATTGTGGCAAAGAGCGCGTGGAAAAAGTCGTCCCGGTCAAAGTTCATCTTCTCGACCAATCAAAACTCGTGTAGGTCATATACCACGTGTGGTATATAACTCATATTTATCTAACAGTCAGCGTGTTTATACAATGATCTGATAGTGGAATAACACAGCGTATTGTGGTAGAATTATATATATTGGTGCCATGACCAAAAATGGAAAACGTAGTAAATATGGCGAAAAAAGTAGTAAACCCATATTTGGTAAAGGTCAAATAAAGTAACAGGAATTGAGAAAACATTTCGCGTGATCTGTCATGGCAGTAGTAGCTTGATTTCAGTAAAGTTTGGTTTTATTTTAACGATCACACAATATTTTTTAACATTATACTCATGTTAGGCGTTAGTTATAAGTAATCTTATTAATTGAACACTTCTTATTTTACTGTATTATCCAGTATAGGATCGATTCAAATCTCTGACGACGTATGAAATAACCGTCCCCTCCGTTACAGCTGTGAACTTACGAAAATGAAATATAAAATGTAAAAATAACAACCACAATATGTATACACAACATAACATTAGAGTAGTTTTTATTGTGTAAACTTGGGGTAATTAGCTCTCACGTTTACCTATACATGTAGATTAAACACGAGGTATGAACAGTTTTGTATTTGACATGGTTGGCAGATGGCGAAATTAACAGATTTATATCGTGGGGAAAATGTTTCTAACAACATCATTACGGTATGCGGGGTTGACAATATAACTGGGGGTCGGTATACAGAGGGACTACTTTATTGCTTTAAATGCCTTCTTATCTAGAATAAAGACGGATATCAATCATATTGGTCGTAAATTGAAGGACTGAGCTCCGAGGTTGAGGTTTGGGGCCGAAAATAGTGTATACCAAGTAGAGATCTCCATCCTATATACAATTGCTGAAGATAAAGAGACTGTAACACGTATGCTATCAAAATGGTCTCGGAACCTGCCCCATCCTTAGAGACCAAATCCCTGGTAATAACTGGTCTAACCCTATATCCAAGTACACAAGTGTTTAGGATAGGTATAGAAATATAATCACGATTTTTGAATTGAGTTCACAAATCGAAAACAGTGCTTTTCAACATAAAAACAACCCCGCTTTTAGTCTGCACTGTATGAATCCAGTGATGCCATATATTCCAATGAGTAATGCAAACTAAGTTTGTTTAAAACACAAACAGTAATTTTGTTTTTGTGAACTGTCGTGAACGTCTGTTTCCGTTGTCAAGTAAAGACAGCAAATGGCCGGTGCCTCGAAACTAATCTGCTGAAAACAACTCACAAAGCCACAATGTGACGTGTTAGCCGTCAAAATAATATCAAGGCAATCTGTTTTTTGTTTATTTTATCAAACCGTTGTATAAAGCTAGACATATTTGCTTCCAGGAAAAAACTCGTTCTGTTTTATGAATCAAATGTTGAATGATAAATATTTTCCTATTAGAAATGCACATTTGAAATTTATTCTCTGGCGATGTGATCAATCTTCTTTAAAACAAGCGATTCAAGATTCTCCCCTTTTTTTCCCAATATAGAATTCGAATTCAAAGATGACAATCAAAACGGCAGAAACTTCATTATCCATGGTATCGAAAACAAAACTGACTACGCAGATGTCGATTTCACGAAACATGCGCCTCCCCTGCCACCAGACAATGAAGAAGAGCAGCAACCAGCGGAAACCAAAAACGACTAATGTGATCTGCTTTTGTTGAATAACAGCAACATCAAAGGAAACCAAACAATATTTTCGCTTAGATATTAATCCACCTTTAATTTGCCTAAATATACATCTCATAACACTGTGGTTCACAAATGTTTTCGTTTGTGACCTCCAAATGCATATTGCCTTTAACAATTTCTTATTCTATTAATTGTGCGATAATTAACTGTGCGTTATGCATGAGATTTGGCAGAATTATATATTAAATAGAATAGTATGTATCTCTGCAGTAAAGAATATGATAATAATATGTATGTGCCTCAACATATTGGGATAAACATATAACATGTGGGATTTTCCATACGTAAGCTTAATACCTAAAATAAACTGTTAAAAAGTGCATTTTAACACGGGTAAAAAAAGAGTCTTAATAATTAACCACATAGGCTACCAACTTTAATTACACTACTTCTCCTCTAGATATTGCTGGTCAATGTGAAAGGTCAAAGTTTGTCTTGTGCATATCTCACATAATATTCAAACTTGAATATTCATATTTTATATGGAAGTACATATTTGGATAGCGGAGTATATGGTATAAAAAGTTGGTAACTGTGACCTTAGTTTTGACCTTTGAATAAAAGAAACCCAGATATTTCTGATGATGGTGAAGTGAAGTTAACGAAAAGAAGGTCACTGTGATATATGTTTGACCTCTGGTTTTTAAAATTTGTCGAAAGCCTGTCTTACATACTATTTCAACTAGAGTAACCAAATTGGTATGCAGATATATCCTGAGATGATAGGATTTCTGTATGAAAATTGCTGATTATAGTCAATAAAAAAACATATTTGGTATCGGGATACTTTCTTTACAGTAAGCTGCTCATGATATATGCTCGGTAAATGGTTTTGTCTTGTTCTTAATAGCCATGTAATATTCAGAACCTATACAAACAGAATTACACTTATACTGAACTATACCTTTACATTCAGTTAGGTCTACGCTTTAAATCAATTCGTCGTATTTTGTAAAACCACATATATCTCAATTCGGTTTAAACTGAAATTACTTGACAAATTAAGTTTTTTAACTTACCTGGTCCGAAGGACCAGCGAGTCCAAGCTGTGGCGTAGCGTCCGTCATCCACCCGTCCATCTGTCATTTTTTCCTTTCAAGTTCAATAACCCCCCTTAAAATGTTAAAGTCATCCAAAATTCCAACCTCTTTATATTTATAAATCGTTGCACCATAAGTTAAATAAAGGCTCTCCTTCTATTCGGAAGAAGGATCAACCAACTTTGATATATAGTTCTTTTGCCAAATGGGATTCAATGTTTTATAAACCAAGTGAGTCCCTACGGGAACGGAGGGGACCAAATAAGGTAAGGGTGAGACAAAGTCAATATTTGAATGTATTATATTTGCTGTATGATATTTAATGAACATTTTTTGCCATGAATGCTAAATTTCAGGGTGGTCTATACAGGCCGTCAAGGTCTTTTGTTTAATTGCATGCTCGTTTAGTTTATAGTGTGGCTGTTTTTTAACACACATACTTAAGGATTGGCCTGCATTTTGACGGCGCATACGGTAATATGAACGCAGTTGACAACGAACATATTCCGCTCAATACAGAATATGTGTGTTGCAAACTACGTTCATACTATTGTTTGCGCTGTCGAAATGAAGGTCAATCCTCACATTGTCACCATAAATAATAGAAAGAAAAGGAAATTCGAAGCGGTTTGTTTGGATGGTAACTACGCTAGCCGTGGTTTTAGGATAATATAGTGCCAGTGAATCTACATCAAAATATGGGTAAGTTTAGAAAATATGCTGTGAACAACACTATTTTTCTTCTTTTCATCACTTTTAAATTTGAAATCAAGAAATATTAGTATCACTTGGAACATATGTATTAATGTATAACGGTCGTTAAGTACATTCATTGATACACTGCTCTGGCAGTTGAACGTCGCAAAAGAAAGCCGCCGTTGTTTTCTTTTCCGTAAAAGAATTTCGAATGTGCATCCATGGAATAAGAACTTTGCCAGCATCCCTTTATTGTTTAATCAGACAAAATGGATCCCGAATATGTTCTATGTTTCAAGATGATGAAGGAAACAAACAAAGGCTGCCATCGGACAGTTATCTCGCTGAAGCTTGAACGGTGCCATATTTGAAACAGGAATCAATCCGCTGAGCCTTTTGTCATTGCGTATATGCTAATTTATACGTCGTTTGAGTCTTGCAAAGCTGAAAAAGGGAGATATGTAAATATAAATAATTACAACTGTGTTTTTGCTGAATTGAACAGTTTGAGAAATAATATATTTGAATTATGTTTGAAATTCGTTCCGTTTACATATTATGCATGCATGTACTATTAAAATATGTTATCAAGTCATATATTCATATGTTCAACAATTGTCAACTTTCTCCGGTTTACCAAATTGTCAATCATGTTTGGTCTTGAAATGATGATGGCCATCACAGACATTTTCCATTTTTCTTTTGTCTTTTTTTTATTGATGTTACTTCAACGACTATTGTCCGAATATTATGTTAATTTACGGATTGCCTGACAACGTATTGCTTATATATGTATTCTGTTGACTGAATATAGTTTCAATACAATCAGCATCATCCATGATACTTTAAGATCAAAAGTGTCATTTACCTTTGTAAGCCCTTCGATCAATCATCGATTAAATATTCTACATATGTATGAATAAAAAGTATGCCTGCATCATAAATAACATATATCGCCTTAATAATGTAGATTTTTAAAAATGTCAACGTATGTCATAAAATATTTGTATGATGCTTTTACGTATTATTCAAATAGATTGGTTCTGAGTGTTCACTTTATCCAAATATTCAAGAAATAAAACCAGCATCAGTGAAAAGGAATATCAAGATCAGCTATTAACGTGCACCACAACCTTAAAATGGCACATATTGAAGTTATTCAAAAAAGCGGTAGACAAATTGTTAAAATTAAAACTGAAAATGAAGTATAACAGTAATAATATCCATTTGGTCATCCATATTTTCTCATTCTAAAAGAATTGTTAAATGAAGTCGGATGCTTTACCAGTGCAGGTTCAGGAACCCCCCCCCCCCCCCCCCCCCNCACACACACACACACACACACACATCTGCAGATTCGGGGTTGCTTGCTCTTTTCCATGTCTTCTGTAAAGGGGACATTGAGGAAACCAGAATATACCTGTTGTATCCCACTGTATGTGTATCGTAAAAGGCGACTTTTGTGGAGCCCCCTGGACAATCTTATGTTATCTAACGGTCTTTTACTTAGAGGGTATTGAAGATACCAAATTTCGTATTCGGTCTCAATTGTAACACTTTTTCGTTTCCTTTCCGTCTTGTCTTCTTTCTTTTTCACCTACTTTCTCTTCCCGTTGGTGTCACCCCGGGCACCAGTCCTCATATGACCCTGGTTATTACCGGAACCTTAAACCCCTAGAAAACAAACAAACAAATATATAGAATATGATTATGAAATGTGACCTGTTCTTTGTTTATATATTGTTTTTCTTAGTTTTCTTAGTCAAGGAGATGATTCTATTGAGTGTAACGTTCCGAGTTAAAAAAGTAGGGGCTTAAGATTCGGCAGCACGGAATCATAGGCCGGTGTTGACACCCGAGATATGTTATTTTATTTAGGAAGTGCATTCGTTAGACTAGTCACGTTCTGTGTTTCACGTATCGTTTCAATAATACATTTATGACAGACCTTTCATTTGTGTGGTAGGAGCATTATGTGTCGTTTTTTCAAGCACATTTATTTAAAGTTTGTTTGTTAGTAGTCACGCCTTTGGGCTATGGGAGTGTTAGGCCTAGTGTTTGCATGCCGCTTTCGTGGAAATTCATGAATATAGGAATGCACAGTTTGTATTAAACACAAATAGTTACTGAAATTACTGAAACCGCTGCAAACGGCACATGCAAACTTTGCCTTTATCAATCAAACCAAACTGATAAATTAAGCTTAATCCGAATCATGAATATTTGTGTAATATTGTCTAATGTTAAAAACATCTAGATTAATTCCTAATAGTTTCACTCCTGTGCGCAAACCTATATTGGATATTGAAATACTTTTAATACAATCTAAGATTTGTCAGGATGATATTGCAAACTATAAGACGATAGCACGTGTCACTGTTGCGAAAAAAAATGTGGTTTACTCGTTTAAACTTATTTATTTCCAAATATTCTAGTAAAAATAAGACAAAGATAATTAAGAAATATAAATAAAAGATATCATAAGTAAATAAACAGTATATGAAAAAACAGAAGTTAAAACTACATGTCTTACTATTAAGCAATCACAGAACTTGAAACAAATAATAAAAAACATCAATTTCGGAATTATTAACTTTAATTACGTACAACTACACATCACATGTCATTGATTCACCATTCTTATTATCTACCCCTGAAGCTTATCAGTCTATATAACTGGATACTGCATACTAGGTCTTAATATTTGAACCCGTTTTTACTTTTGACCAATGTGGTCCTACTTGAAGAAATCTGCATTCATATCATGTATGTCCTCTGTTAATATTGAATATTTTTGTTGAAAATTCAGTTTGCTTTTAGTTTATCATGGATTTGAAATGTATTACGTATTCATTATACGATGAAAATGTCATTATAACTATAATAATCCGTGCATACTTATTATTCATCATCAGACTGTATTGATTTGATTGCAATCTGTAAAGCAAAACCCTGTAATCTCTGTTTAGTATTTGTATTTTTAAAAAGGACAATATGAGTGTGTTTTACCAATAAATTACTTCAATATAATCAACAAATCTTTGCTTTGTTTTTAGAGAAAAAAGACTGATCAGAGGGGTGGAGCTAAAAGGGAAATATAATTTAATATATTTAAAATCTCTTTTCCGTTAGAATAATTGTACTTTAGCTCAATTTTGTTTAGAATATTGTTTCGCAAACGGAAGTTAATGTTTTTTAAACGCACAGAGTGAGGGTCATATGTGGTTACATTATAGAAGATAGAAGGCGCTCGCGATTCTATAGTTCTGGAACCGCACGACACAATTCTATAAAAAATGTTCACATAAATAAAACCGGAACTAGCAGACTTACAAACTTTTCGACGAAAGTCGTACTTGTATGTTTATAATGTGACGATACAGACGATGCGACCACTTTTAATGCAGTTGAAGGTATCTACAAATGGCTACTGCTGCAGTTTGTAGGCTTATTTATATATCAAGTAGATCCATTAAACTGATCGATGCTATATCTGAGGTTACTAGTGTTTTATATCCAAATTAATTAGCGTTGATTTATGAATGATATAAAACAGTAAGCTTATAGAATAACCATTACTAAATATTTCCTTATACACATATACTTAAGGGATGCGCTGAGTTATATCTGTTCAACCTGTTTGGCAAAGGAATAATATGACACTGGTTGTGTACACTGCTGTCTGTGCAAGACATACGTACACACTCTATCTGTACTATATCTTGCTGTGATGTGATTAAAATACTAAAATAAGAAGTTTAAAGCACTAGTCTCAGGTTTGCACATGCCTATACTAGCCATGCATATACTCTGACGAGTATCTTTACCAGGGCCCATATACATGAAACCAGTATTATGCTCAAACTCAGATTCTTTCCTAAAGACAGCCAAGAGAAAGTGACGTCCTTTCCCAGAGCAAGTCCTGCGTCAACATCCCCGGTCAGTGTGTCATTTTCGTGGATAATAGCTTATATTTCCCACGCTTTTGTTTTTTGATGTGTTAGAAGCGGCTGACACCAAAATGACCGTGACTGCTAAAACTCTGTCTCATGTCTAAACATTTTTCTAACATTTTCCCTCCTTGCTTATACATTACGACACATTTCTGATATGTTTTTCTTTCGCAATGACACAGAACTTCCAAAATTCCTGTTTTCACACAATTGTTTGCTGTTCAATTTGGAAATGTACACATGCTATGGAATACGCAAATGTATAGAGTTTTGCTTATTGTACTCTGACATACGTGTTGCGTCTCCTTTGCGTCTGTTCTTGTAAGGTTTCCCCTTTTTCTTTAACAAATTGATTTTTTTTGCTTAGTTATATGACCTGCTAATTTTTTTATATAACGGCCGCAAAAACTCGTGTGATGAGTCTCAATTAACAAGATGTACAGAAACAATTGTGTTCATGAAAATTAATTACCAACTTATCACACATGAAGCACGGTGTGCCGCGATTCATAATTCTGATGTCCGACTCGTTATCAGGACCTGATCCCGGACATATATCGCATCCGAGTCCCGACACATTCCCAGTCTTCGGATTTGTCTCCATACCCTTTGTCTTTTGAGGTTTTCACAGCGGGTAGACTTTAAGGTTGGTTCCAGTAGAGCTGATCTCCATCCAATGATTTAGGCATAAGGTCAAGGCATCTGTTTGAAAGTGCATGTTACATTATTTCAAGAATCGTTATCCTCTAAAGAAAAAGATCTGGTTAGTACTACGCTTTTTCATAGGCGGTTAACTCCTACGAAATACTTCTGAACGTTCATACGTTTTTAACTCACACGTACGACAATTATTTAATATCGTTCCCTCCATTTATTGCTTCGTTCATTCCTAAAAATAACACAAATAAGCTTTTGTTAATTGATACTCAAATATAAACAGTCCTGCAGGAACAGTTTGAATCACAATTTGTTTGTTATTATTTATCCATATATCCAACCACTTTGTGATAGAAAAATAAAAAATAAATGTAAAGCGTGATATTCTACTTTGTAAAGTATCAGAGAAGCTAACTGTGTTACTTGTATGCTACCCTCGGTCCCCTTCCCCACCCTGATGCAAAGACGGCAATTCAAACCGGTGTTGCCGTGAGTATTAGCAAAGTAACACATTCAACCATACCAGTACACAGGAAATTTTAATCAATACAATTGATTGCCGAAGTAAAGCAAGGGACCACAATTGGTATCAATAAGTATATCCTTGTTTGTAGTATGTTAATGACACAAACACACAATCTATAGTTATTCCCGGGTGAGTTTGTTAATTTACTACAAATACGTGCTGTAGTATGTCCGATGCTAAGCACGAGTAATAAAACAGCAGAATATAGTGCATGTTTAGTGTGTCCTTATTTCGGGCAAAGTCACATCATTGTACACGAACATCGTCATATTCATCCACTGTCCTACAAGTCAAAACGATCAACACTACTCAACAGGTACTTGACTTGAACGGATATAACTCAGCGAAACCCTTCAGTATATATACAAGGAAATATTTAGTTATGGCTGTTCTATAGGCTAATTGTTGTATTCATATGTGTAGTGTTCGTAATAAATTTACATATTAGTGTACATGTGGTCGTATTTATATAAAATAATTTGGTGTTTAAGCGTAGCATAGTAAACATGTAATATTAGAAGACCGGTGTTCATATGTCTACTGGCCATAGTCATGCACAAATTTCCATAAATGGATGATAATACGTCATCGGGTAGATAAAATACTCTGACAGTTATATACACCATCATGTTGATAAAATACTTTGATACCTAATTAGTCAAAGACATTGTTTTGTTCTCATCCAGCAAAAGAAAGAAGTACCAGAATGCACACACTCGCTAATAATCACGTTAACAGTTGTAATTCATTTTATATCGAATACCAAGTACCAAATAAGGACATTATTTTTTTTATCGTTGCTGTTTTAATTTCAACACCAAACGTGGTTGCTTAGACAACACTACCCAATTCGATCATGTACTTATCACTTAAATGTATCCTAAGACCAATATTTTTTTGTTGGGCATTACGATATAAATACAGCCATGCTACTAGGATAAGCTCACGGGCCCGGTCCCACTCCTGATGGGCTTACTTTATGAGTCCCAAAAGTAATTGCTTGAGACCATCATGCAATCTTAGTATATATAATTGTTTGAAGAGACAAAGACAATCATTCCACAAAAAACTTGCTTCAGGACTTGCCTCGCCCGTTTTGAGAAATCATGTATGAATGCAAGGACAGTCGTGTGATCCCTACCCTATAATCATATATACAATCGATAGGCATACAGAGATGATGGTTTTGGTTCTTGTGGCAGCATTGCACCTGGTGACTTAGAACTTTAGTCATAAGAGGGAGGATGTTGACATTTCTTCTTCTTTTCACAATATACAATTGCTATGTATTAAGAGACAAACACAATTGTACTACCAGGGTTAACAGATTGGCCCCTGATGTCTTCTTTCCTGGATCACCATTAGGTTTTAAGTCATTGGCTTTGTGTAACACAGACACTGGAAATTCTCAACCTTCATACAGAAATACATTTGCTACAGAAATACTCTCGTCCAATCTGGATTATCCGCGGGTTGTTTGCTCTAATCCCAGTGGTCTAACTTCGATTCTTTAACCATATACACAATATTTTGGGATCTGAAACAAGGTTGCTTTCGAAGTATATTTTGAAATTTCTAAATATGCGGTTGAGGCGTATTTGATCATTTGATTCGGTTATTCAAATATCTTGTGATGCACTATTTGGTGATACAATTGTGATGATGCCGTTTGAAGAAGTTGGTCCTTTGATTCCTAAAACAAAGCTATCATTCACTCGCTCCATCCTTCTCTCCCTCCCTCTCTCCCTCCCTCGTAAAACTCAATTATTCACAAAACTTGTTCACAAAACTCATTTCCAAAATTCACTCACTCGTAAAACTCCATCATAAAGCCCGCTCGCTCACTCACAAATTTAATTCGCTCACATAAGTTTATCACTGCAAAACCCTCACACTCGCTCACTCACAAAACGCGATCGCTCACTCACAAAACTCACTCACAAAACTCATCAACTCATTCAACTCATTCACTTCAAAATTCACTCAAACAACTAAAAAAAGTAATACCAATTTTAACTTCTCTGTTAAAAATGAGATGCTTTTATCGAACGCTATATGAGCCAAAATCTCTTCGCTCTTTATGGTTTTATTTTTTGTTTGTTTATCTTTAAAATTATGATCCTTGTGCATTGTCCATCTTAACTAACCAGATTGATTCACATATGTTAACAATATATATATTCCTAGTTTACAATACACCAGGATTTATGCGTTATTTTATGCAACATAAATGATTGTACTTACATAACTACACAATTGTTACAATTTTGTTTCAAAACCTCTGCAGATAAAAGCAGCAATCAAATTCCCACACTTTTCTGATTTAGCAACATCTGTGACATGGAATGCTTTTAATATGTAATTAACAGAAAATGTAACTGTTTTCCCGTTGAATGTCATATATATCACTCGTATGGATAGACATTGTAGTATTCCTCTTTTGATCTACAGAATAAATATAGTACAAGATAAAAGGCTAACATGACAAATATTAGCAAATGTGTATCAATATGCAACATTACAAAACAATGAAACTGACTGTTTAAAACGTGGAGTAAAAAATGTGCATTTCCGTGCCTTGGAATAATTATTGAGTGGCAATAGTGCAACATGTGAGGATACTAAGCGTGAATAAAATATTTTGTTAACAATACTATTCGAAGAATAAATTAAAGTATGCATCTGGTAGGTAGTGACTTTAATTAAAAGATTTGGTGTCGAGCAGATTTGGTGCATTTTCTTGTTTCGTCCGGAAGTATCTTCACGGCTTTTGCGTCTGTTTTATTGAAAGAAAAATATCAGTACGAAATACGAAGTACAAAACCTCCTTTCACGTATTCTAGCGAGAATGAGATGGACATTAAACATATGTTTCTAAGGCAAATAAAAGAAACAGAAAGTAAAAGTATATGAAATATGAAAATTGCTGTTATATTTCTATATTTTCAGATTTTGATAAAAAATATCAGGACATGTTGGAGCTGATGACCGTTGTATTATCTTTTTGCAGGTGCTTGCTACAGTATTTAAAAATCTATTCATGCATCGCCACTCATGAATGAAAAAAATGTTAATGCATCAAACCAACACTAATTTTCCCAGACGAATACTAGAGTTATATTGCCTCTTTTATAGTTATTATCATTTATCACCGCATGCTGATTTATGACTAGTTACAGACAGAAACTGCTTAATTGTATTCATACTTACATGTCACACCTCGATGACTGTAACGAAATTTGCAATTTGACCTGATGTTTCACCTTTTTAACCATGAACAGAACGTTAAGCTATTTATCGATATCAATAATGTATATATGAGTATGTGAGGCAACAAGTTGTGACGTCACAATTGTTATAATACGAACCTTCTGCCAATTTAGGTTCCACATGTTGTATTTGTTTTATACCACAATTAACGTATTTGATGCAGTGACACTGATACTAGACTACTTTTGATATAAACACGCTTAGCGATAAACGAAAAAAGTAAACGCTACTTTTGCTTACAGGCTTGCCGTATATTTCAACATCAGTTGACAGAAAAATGCGTGTTGGAAATTTCCGTAAATGATACACACTTATAAACGATATTTTTACCATATTTCTTCTATTGTATTTTGTTCTGGTTCTTTTTGCAACCCTACCTTCAATTAAACGTTTCTATGGAATGTATCCTCTATTTGTTATATGATTTTCGACAAAGTGATTAAGTCGAAATTTAAAGTGACTAATACGAAAAAAACGCAAATTTATTTTTTTCCAACGTGGCCTTAATGCTCTTTTGTAAAATACACTGACAATATAGGAAAACATTAACACTAATGTTATTTTTTTTCATTAAATTTATCAAAATATTTTACTTGGGTGCCATATGTATTAATGTTGACTGGTTTGGACTATTTCATACTTTTCCAAGTCGAAAATGTGAAAAGGGAAACACTCTTTAAATCGTTAAGTTAATATCGTTATTCGATGTGATTGGAAATGGTTTTAATAACACGCGACGAGCTATTAGCATTTGGCGGCAGTTGATCTCTCTCCTGACGCCTATCACAATGGCAGGTAGTTTAATCATGTCTTTGTCAACTAATCAGTTTTGCTTCACCTATAACAAATAATAACCAAGATACTACACACATTTATCAACCCTTATATCGATTAAAATACATCTAACTATGGAATGCCAGCTGCATTTTGTAAGGTTGACCTGCACCCTCTGCAATGCCACATGCGTGTTCGTCTCTCATGGTTGCCGGGAACTGTGACTTGCAACGCATCAAGCAGAAACAAGTCATGTCGTTATCTGATGACAAAATCTATGCAGCTGTTTTCTTTGTTTTATTTAGCATCTTTACAGAACAACGGAGCATGAAGTAAGGATGCACATGTAACGGTTTTGTGTAATTATGAAACATAATTGATTCATAATTTTACATATGTTGCTGTCATAAACTCTCGCAACTCGTTAAAACGGGGTATGTTATGTGAGTTATTTACGGACATACCGATTACATAATTATCTGTCCCCTGCATGTCGGGGAGTGACACCCATTGTTACACACTGCATGTATCGTATGAGGCGATTAATGTGGGAACCCCACTGCATGATTGGAGATTCGTCTTGGTGTTCCCCACTTGGGGACACAAAGGCGATTAACATAAATCTGCTGCACCATTTGCAATAGTTTGGGTATTTATATTTCTTTCTACATCTAACTACCTTTTATTTCTTAGCGCCTATCTTTGCAATACCTCACTTTTGGCTTTAATTTTGAACGATCGCTAAGGTGATGACTGCCATTGGTTTTGTACCTTGGCCGGGACAAACCAAATTCCTTAAAAATGTTAGTCGTTATTCACTGCTCACCTCAACGTTCAGTATTAGGGGCAATACCAACAACTGGTTCACCCGTTGTCAGTATAATGCGACCGGGCGGAATGCTGTGATATGTGCCTTTGGCATGGTATTTCAGTGAGACAGTACTATAAAGTCGACATCAGATCCGCACTATCACAAAGAGGCAAATACATCAATATATCTTGTCTCTGGCACCCATACACGCATGCACGCATCTACAACATACACGGGGGCACGTCCTTAAATGACATTAACTGTTAATAAGACGTTACACAAAAACAAAACAAACATCATTATGTATAGTAATATTTTAACGCAAGTGATGTCAGCGTTGTGCAATGAAAATACTGTACAAACTTTGTCAAATCCTACATGCTGGAACTTTTTTCGGTTTTCATTTCATATCTACAGTGCAGCAAAACTATTCTGTATGAACAACCTTTGTCACAGTCTGCATACTCTAACTTGTGCCAGTTAACGTGTTGCCTTTTGATATATCTATAATGAATACACAGTACAACAAAACTATTATGTATGTTTACAAGAACTAAGTACTGTTACATTCGAACAGCGCCGACCGTAACATAGTAGTAATCACCTCACTGACAAACAGGATTACTACAATATCAAAACAGGAACAGTATCTTTTTTCCATGATAATTGTTTTCTATCTCCATTTTGCATTAAGTGTACATGTAACATGTGATTTCATACTCTATACGTTGATCTAGATAACAACCAATCATTTCAAGGAAATCGGTCTTATACATATCAACAATTCCTACATCAGATAATGCTTTAAACTATACTTACCCAAGACAATTGTTAAGTATACCAAGCCAATATCGATAGACGCATACTAGTATAATGAGTTGTTACATTTACCAACTGATATAGTTTCGTTACCGTGTCTTCTAATTCATCAGAAAGTTCAAAATATTGTTGTTATACAAAAATGCATATGCAAAATGATGCTTAAATATAAATGTTAATGCCAACATTTTATACAAATAACAAAAGCGGTCAATGAATTGTAGCTAGTGCCATTCATTTTTGTACGATACATTGTGTATTGTGTATAGCGAGCAGAGGTACATGTAGTGTCGGCCGGTAAGTACTGTACGGTTATGATGAATCGAGATACTTACTATTTATAGATGGGTATGGCGTCACCAGTATAACATATAATGTTTACATTCGCCCTGTATATTTACTATTATATACCAGTATGTTTAGACCAGGAAGCTTGTAAAAACTGTACATGAACTTAAACATAATGAACGGCATGATGTCTGACATTCACCTACAAAAACAAGTTGTTGTTGTTTCTCACCGTGAATTCTGCTTCTACTTGTTCATCTTACTCCTTACAATCCAATCATCGACAGGTAGGTTGTGCTTCGTTCTGTCTGTGTAGAATTTGTTGATATCAGTCACCTATGTGCGATTATGGTTATAGGTTAATTTAGCAAAGGGAATTATTAAGTATTGACAGATTTATAAGAGCGTAGCTCCCTGGCTCCACGGACACCCTAGCGAAACATTATAATGGTAACACGCGTGTACGCAACAAAGTGATAAAAACCTATCTTGCTACTTTACTTAACGCTATCACTGAATTTTAATGATCTGCAAAACCGAACAAAAAGTACTCCTACAGTATCATACTTTGTAGTTATGTGTTCTTTTGTTATTGAGTCATGGAAATACACATTCCAGTTTTACTCAGACCATTGTTTTTTAGGTGTTAACTGGAAACGTGGTAAATCCACACTGTCTGCATTTGCTTGTATGTGATGTCCTTTTTAGATAAGGGTTATCATATAACATGTCCTGCAAGATGGCGGACGATAAAAAGTTAGAACAGCATTAGTAGGCAACACATGTACATGACGTCCCAATCATTGTCAATTTGTTTTACGTATGATTATAAAGGGGTAAGTGCCGTACTATGGTATTATTCTGTCTGGTAGAGACAGCGTTCATAAGTACCAAAATGTTGTAACTACCGTATGTTCTTTGTTATTTCACCTACAGTCATAAGCAGACACGTTATAGGTTTATTTCTGGAGAAGGTTAAGTTGCACATACCAGGTCGGGTATTGTACCCTACCATACACGGAGTTACGGCCCTTTGTTAATGTTTGATGTCTTGGATTGTCTAGAGAAATATGTTCCCTCTTTTTCACACACATTCATACAATATAACAACTAACAATAAACAGAATTATGATCACATTTCTAACCAAAACTGTGTCCTCAGCACATTGTTCCTTTTCTCTTGTTAGTGACGTAGAGCATATGCAAGCAAAATCTTTTTCCATTTTTACTCAATAGGATAAAAAAAAAATCCATGGTAGTTCGAAGGCATTTATCTTGTTACATGTCAATATTTTGATGCATTATGGTACACGAAACACCAACCAAAAGATAATAAATTCGACCCTTATTTTGCAACAAGTGTAAAAGGATAAATTGTATAGCATGTGCGGGGCTTGTACGATGCGGTTTCCATGGAGTATACAAGGTGTTGTGGAATTTCTCAGAGCGACGCGGGATCAGAGGAAAACTCTGAAAAACGTTACACTTATATTTAAAATGTTCACAAGATGTAGATGTCACAGCGTCCTTACGGCAAATACGGAGTTTCTACGGAGCACCCGTGGCGTGACGTTGCGTTCCAATGGAGCTGTAGTTGGCGTGCTAGGATTTGTCACTGTGCGTCAACGGCGCGTATACTGTGCTGACGGCGTGCCCAAAACGTTCGTATTGCGGGCCCGAGTTGTATACAAACACCACCATCAGTTGAATATTTCGCTCGTCGCACGTCAAGGTTAAAAAGCATCATGACCGACATGAGGGGTACTAAAGGCAGAAGGAAGAAGAAAACTAAGGATCCTAGTCCACCGCTATCGCCTCATCAAGCAGGGGGGGAGTCACATGCGACCTCCCAAGCAAGCAGGCCACCCAACATGTCTACGTCATACAGGCCTTCCACCTAGCCACAGAGGTAGGCAAATACCATTTTTATGGGGTTGGCTCTCAACACACTAGCAACGTCATGCCAACACTGAAGGACGCGGTAGATGCGCCATGGAAGCGAAATTATCGCCGTGACTGCTCCGTGTTGTCGATGTAAGAGAGCAGCAAAATAAATAGCACTCCCTGTAAGCACCGTAAGCGCGATAAGGACGCGGTATAAACACAGTGACATCACTAAGTACTTACTGAGGTATCCGTGCAAGCACCGCCGACAACCACAACGTTCGTTTCGCGATCATGTGCGGCCTTGATGCGCGCTCACATAGCTCCTGTGGCGATGTATGATACCTTACCCTACAACGACGACCCTACGTAGTTTCTACTGCGCGCATGTCAGAACGCAGAGCTGTGGTGGATACTTTGTGCATGCTCATAGTGTTCTAAGCGACCCCACCCCATCAAATGGAGATGCCATCGCGTTGCTGCAGTGATGTAGGATACTCTACTGTGCGCACCTCGGTGTTCGCATATTTCATGGACTCTGTCGGATCGCCGTGAGCACGCATCCCTGATGTGACAGCTGTTTTACAATTGGGCCTACGTAAGGACCAAGGGAATTTGGACATAAGCATTTCGCGATACTTTTACAAGAATCGCTTTTTATGACCCCTGGACAACTCGGAACGGGTTATTTCCTGAAGGAAGATGATACATGAAGCAAGGCTAGGGAAATACAGTATCTAGTTTATTCGGTAGAGCATAAGATAAGTAAATCAGAGGTCCCAGGTTCGACCTATAGCAGAGACATTGAACAACTACTTACCTCTATTACACAATCAAATTCAGTAATATTGCAAAGTTATAGAATAATATTGATCAATCAAATGCCAAAATGTGTGACGCTTCTATGCAAAATTTTATTTTTACATACGAAAAGTAGCCCATACAGTGACAACATACACGTATATAAACTATTGCATCCGGACTTGATGTAAAGCATGTTCGACATTTTATCATCAGTTTGGAACACCAATTGATAATGTCTGGTTCGCACGGGCGAACTGACAATATTGGTATTGATATGTTTATATTTTTTAAAGCTTCGCACTTTTAAGTCAATGCCTGTTGCAAATATGAAATGTATTATTGCGTTCTAGTGTTGGATGGTACATTGGAACCAAGTACTTCAGAGTCTCCGAGTCTCAAGCGTTAGCCTCAGGGTGAAGTACCTATACAATATACAACAGTTTAATCTATAATCTCGAGCTTACACGGTAGCATACGGTAGACTAACAACCTAAAAAAATATAGTGTCCCAACTAAAGATAAAACCGTCGAGACGAGGTTGTTGTCCGTCTCTAGATGGGTCAATCAGGCATTGTCCATTCTTGTTTTTCGCAGCGGTAAGACCAACATATTACGTCACTGCCAATTTACAGTAAAACACTTGTTATTAGGTTGCACATTTTATATATTGTATATTTCAATTACATTCTTAATCTGAATTAATATCACGGGATGTAAGTTTGATGATATGGCAATTAGAACCCTGACTCACCCATAGGCCTGAGGAGCAGGACTAAAGCAAAGGATCGAATTGACTGAAAATCAAACAATGTATTTCTTAACACCAAAATTGGCTAAAAATACTTTCCATGGGCGGAAAGTGTCTAAGAGATGCTTTATAAAAATAAAGTAGATGATGAGGGAACACAATTGTTTGTTTTCATAGGGAAATTATTTAAACTTTATTGGAATTACTTTCATCATATGGCGTTTATATGGCTGCATAATAATAAATGTCTATCGCCTGTTTTCAAAGTGTGAGCTACTCCCTTCATCCCTCAGGATTAGACTGTTAATCCGTCACCTAAATAAAGGAATGTATGACATATTATTATATTGTATTGACAGAATGTTGTTGTAAGTGGCTAAACCGATAGTTTAAAGACAATTTCATTTTCTAATCGCCAGTATACACATGAAAATAAAATCGATTGTGATATTATAATTCCAACGAATTTCAACAAATACTACGTTCATAATTTTAGAAATTGTATAAATCTTGATACAAGTTCATAGTCAGAGGTAGTCAAGACGTTCTATTAGCTTGGTGTATTTTTGTATTACGCCATAGCAACAGTTGGAGAGAAAAAACTACATAGGTGCAGAGTACACACTTTTTATTTTGTGACTTACTGTTTTCTAATTTGCTGCAATATGATTGCGTTTGATGTCTCAAATATAAACAATATGGCGGCATTTTTTTATTTTTATTTTTTATTTTATTTTCAAATATTTTACTTCCCCCAGCCAAATATTATACATATATATATAATACTGATAAGTATATACAGATATATATATAAATAACTTCATAGGAACTGCCAGGGTTGGGTAGCCCTGGAGTCAGTCCCCTAAACAATATGGTGTCCTCACACAGGAGGGCTCTCATACATTTTTCTCTGCTAATTTTATCTTAATTCAAATATTTCAATTTCATAACATTTTTTCATCCATATAACATTCAGAAATTTGATTGGGAAATAAAACACTTGTGCATAGAGTATTGGACATCTACGGAACAAGAACATACTATCACATTTCACACACAGCACACACATCCAGACGTGTTTACATATACATCAGTACCATAATCACTAAACATAAACAAAACACTTATACACACACACATACATGCACATATACATACGTACATAACATACACTCTACGATCTATATATGTATATACATACATGCATACACATGCCTGTACATACACACTAACATCAGCAAGTATGCATGCACTTACATACGTACACATGCATGTAAATACAAACAACCATGCCGATTATTGCATGTATCCATATAAGCACAAGAAAATACATATAATGTTCATGCACTCTACTTACCCGTATTATGTTTGTTTTTGGAGAGAGAAATATCAATCAACAAAAAGGTAAATTGTAGTATACACAAATTTCTCAAAATAAATCCTTCCATTCCATCCATCTTTGATCAAATGTTTCATTGTATATTTTTTTTACTGATAAAGCTTTCTCAATATTATATATGAATGCAAGAAATTCATTCAAACCATTTAAACTTAACTTATAAGCACCAGAAATATATATATAATATTTTGTATACAAAATAATATAGTTAATGGGCATAGGAGCATTCTCAGTAATTCCAACTTAAAATCAATAATTTTCCTTATTCTGCTAAATATTCTCTCTTTTAAATCTTGCCATAGCTTTAATGACTGTGGACATTCCCAGAATAGATGTTCTGTAGTTTCTATTTGTATTTTACACATATTACAGATATTGTCATTTGACATCCCAATAGTATTTAAATAGTTTTTAATTGGGAGGATACAATTTTGTAACCTGTATTGAAACCATTGCAGTGTTGTAACTTTAAAGACATTACTATATGAACTTTTCCAATCTATATTTCTAAAAAATTCTTTCAATACCCATTTTCTTTCAGCTGTATTTACTAATTTAATTTTACTATTTAATATGTCATACATGTCTTTACAACCTTTGTTTTTTTTTATGATAATAAAAATATGAATAGGTATGAAGGGCTTCTCCAAAGTTGTTTCTGCAGTTAAGTTATAATTTAATTGTTTGCAACATTGCCTAATAGACTGACATGTACTATGATAAATCAAGAAGTTTCCAGAGTTTATATTGTATTTCAGTTTAAAATTTACAAAAGTTAGAAAAAAACATTTTTTTGTTCTAATAGATCACAAACATTTGTAACACCCTGATCAAACCATTTTCGGACAAAAGTATTTTTTGCCATTACCAAAAATTGGGTTATACCAGATTGGGAGAGTTAAGAACTGCTTAATATATTGTATTTGTGTTACTTCTGAAACATCTACCCATGTCTTAAAAACATCCTTCCAAAACATATTACTATTCTTCAATTCCCATATCGGATATATTTTCTACTGGAAAGTGCTCTGCTTCAAAAATATGTATCCAGCTTTTACTATTATTTTTCAGTAATCTTCGTATCCAAGTGGACTTAATGTAAATCATTTTAAGGCCTCCACTTTCATACTTTTGGATTATAGTATTTCGTTTAATTTTGTCAACAGGAGATTGCCAAATGAAGTTAAAAAAAAATGTGTTCAGCTGCTGAATAAAAGTGCTGTTTGGTGTAGGAAGTGCAATGAACAGATGATTAAGTTTTGGTATAATTATTGATTTCAATATTACAATACGACCAATAGAGGTTAAAATTCTACGTGACCATTGGGTTATACTGTTATTTACATTTTTAGGGCTTTCACATAATTCAAGCTTATAATCTCTTCTAAGATAACTGAAAAATGAATACCTAGCAAATCAAATTTTGTTTCCACCATTTTAATTTTCATCTATGATGGTAGACATCTGCACTGAATTTCTTGCTGCCAATCCAAATCACTTTTGTTTTATCATTATTAACTTCTAGACCTGACATTTTACCAAAACAATTATTTAAAGCTTCATTGAATGAGTTTCTAGATCCATCTAAAATTATTGAGGTATCATCTGCAAACTGTGAGAGTTTATAATCCTTATGTTTTATTTGTATACCTTTGATATTTTTATTGTTTTTTACCAAAATTGATAATATTTCAGCTACTAGTAAAAACAGATACGGAGAGACTGGGTCACCTTGTCGACATCCTCTTTGTATCTCTAAAACATCAGACAGTATACAATTTTGTGTTATTGCAGAAAAACTACTTTTATATAAAGTTTTGATCCATATCTTAATGCTTTCACCGAAATTTAAGAAAAAAAGACCTTGTATAAAAAATTCCATGAAACAGAATCAAAAGCTTTTTCAAAATCAATGAATACTAGAAGTCCAGGTATATTGTTTAATTCAGTATAATTCATAATATCATAAATTAGTCTAGTGCTTTCACCAATATATCTACCACTTAAAAAACCTGTTTGTGTCTCGGAAATGATATGATCTAGAACTGATTTAAGTCTGTTGGCTATACAAGCTGATGCTAGTTTATATACAACATTTAGCAAAGTAATTGGTTTCCAGTTTTTCATAAAATGTCTGAGCTTATCACCTTTTGGAATACAATTTATAATTCCCTGTCTTTGTGTAATTGATAATTCACCGTTATTATACCCAAGATTCAAAGATCTAACAATAAAAAATAATCAAATTTACCCAAAAGAATTTAAAAAACTCACTTGTATAGCCATTAGAACCAGATTATTTAAAGTTGTTCATGTTTTTTAAAGCAAAAAGTAGTTCTGTTTCTGTTAATTCTCCTTCAAGGATTGAACGTTGATCATCAGTTAATTTAACATACTCTAGACCATTTAATGAATTATTTAGATTAACATTTTCTATGTTATCCGAGTTGTCACGATCAGCATATAGCTGTTTGTAAAAAATCATTGTTTCTGCAAGAATATCAGCTTGACTTGTTAAAACCTCACCATTATCTTTTTCAATTTTAACTATAGTTTTGTTCACATAAGTATAAGTTTCTAAATTACAAAAATATTTTGATGGTTTTTCGCCCTCATCTAGCCAGGTTACCTTTGAACGAATCATGTATCCTTTCATTTTATTTATTCTAATACTTTCTAACTCCATCTTATTTTGTTCATAGGCCTCCAAATTTGATGCCCATGTATTGTTACCTTCAAGTTGTTCTAAATCATTCAGCAATTATTTTTCTCTTTTATCCCTTTCCTTTTTTCTAAATGATGAATATGATATGGTAATTCCTCTTATCTCCATTAACAATGTTTCTAAAAATAATATGGCGGCAACTTAATTCGATATGAACACTCGCAAATTCATCACCAAATATTTATTGAGATTTATGGAAGTTAATATGAATATTTTAATGTAAGTCTTAATGAAATCTACTTGTATTTAGACAAAAACTGAATGATTTCGTATTCGTAACCATAATCAATCTATATTGGGAACCTGCACTACAACTCTGTTTTCAATACAAGGTTTCGTATCGTTTGTTGCCGGACAGATGTCGATTTTTACAGTCATAATCAGTTGCCAGTTTGTCATAATGTTGCGAAAATGAAAAATAGTGTGTCTATGAACAACAAAATGAAACAATAACAATATTTGTCAAGGTTACCTGTTTAATTCATGTAGAATTATACTTCTTCTCAAAAGCACATTAATTATCCGCCATTTTGTTATCTGCGCGGGGGCGAGTCTAGTAAGGACATCCGGTACGGAATTCGGACCGGACTTGCGGTACGGAAAGAGTTAAGGACGTGCCAGGTTTTGGTGGGTTTGGAAAGCCGAGGTACACGGAGAAAAAACACCGACCTGCGACCAGTACCTGGCGGAACCCCACGTAGGCCTCGAAACCGCTACCAGGGATGGAGGGCTAGTGATCGTAGACGGTCAGGCGCCTTAACCACTCGGTCACTGAGGTCGAGTAAAGAACCCTGTGAAATACGTTGTTGACGTGCCACTCTACATTGGAGTGACACATCAGAAATACAATTCTGATGGTTGTCAAGTTGCCCCGCACATACTGGCGCGTACTCGATAGGCATATTGACGAAGGGAATGCATGGACAACGTGACAACCCCTATATGTAACAAATTTTGGTAATAACAAAAATTTACAGGGAATATTCAACAAACGGTCCTTTCCTCTACATTGCTGACCTATCAGTGACACCGGTTAAGGTTCAACAAGCCATCTAAAAGATGTAAAAGTCATCCTAAAGTTTAACTCCTGGCAAGTCATTTTCAGATATTCTTACATGTATACAAAATTGGATTATATATATGTAATTTAAATATATTGAACTTGTTCATGGGCTATTAAAACGTTACATAACCAGGTTAACGAAGTCCAAATACGGCGTAAAGGCTAAGCGTCTCAACTGAATGTTACATTCATATTAAAACGTCCGCGTAACATATTTTACTGGCATATATGTGTAAAACCATAGATCTCTGACCATAAACAATGCTTAAACTTCATGTAAAATACCCTTTCTTAACATTTACTGTTTTTTTTTATATAAAATAGCTAGACTTTTCAGCTTCAGTGTTTTTAACATGTCTAGCGCATTGATATAATCACAGAGTGTTATCAAATGGCACATCATCTAAAGTTCATTTATTGATCAAGGTTACTTTGTTTTCTTATTTGGTAATTGCTAAAATGTATTACCAAGGGATTTTACTATGAATTTAGTGGTTGTGCATGGCATTATCTATCTTTATTTGAGGTCCGAATCCCTCTCAACAGCTATAACATGTAATAGAGAAAAAAAATATCCGCTTAACCTAGGTATATATATATAATTTAAATGATGGGTCATTTCTCATTACTTAGTTGGATCACAAAAAATATTGTAATGTTATATGTCAAGTGAGCTATTTTAATAAAGACATCAGCCTTAAAGCCTTATTTTTAACTACGTTAACCTGGCTAAGTACTTTTTGCATAGCCAATGTACAAGTTCAATATATGCAAATTACATATATAAGAACCGAATTTTGATTGAGGTTTTTGAACATGACTTATCAGGGGGTTGAAATTGTAGGTGACTACAGCATCTTTTAGGGGACTTGTTAAACCTCAAGAGTATCGCTGCTCCAATTAACAGATCATAGCCTCAAATAACACACTGATTTGAATGCTCTGTCGGTAACTTACGGAGACACACTATATCAATTGAAATAGTTGTCAATATAAACATTGTAATCATGAATGGTAAACTGCCCAGTGAAGTTCAATGACGTCAGACGGTTGAGCGCGAAACCGCTTGTATGGTACGTTCTGTATTTTATACCGAACCAGCTTGATGAATATTTGTGTTGTATTGTTTTTGCCTTTAAACACCTCAAAGTATTATCGCTTCTGAAAATCGGACCTGTCGAAGTTATAATATTTCGAAGACGACTCAATATGACGACCTGAAACTCGCAGGAGATTCTGCTCCCTGTGTGACAACGTGTGATGGCTGTATCCCTTACACAATGGTTAGGATATATGCGACTAAGGAATACTGTGTTGGAAATGTTTTTTATCCTGTTGCTGAGAATATTCATAACTAAATGTTTGTTTTGGGATGAAAACGAAACGTAATTTGTATTGAATGTTTTGATTTCTGACGTTTATGACAAAGGCGTGTCGGTGATGACAATAACTATGATTGTTCTGTTTGTTGATGAAAGTGGATTTTGTGTTAGAAAAAGAGTGACGAAGATGACTCATAATGACGACCTGAAATTCGCATGCTACTCTAGACTATGTGTGACAAACTGTGATTGTTGTAGCCCTAAACAATGATTAGGGTATATAACCGATTTTAAGAAATATGAAATGATAACAGTACAGTAACGATACAGGGATATACTCGAAGAAAGGTATCGGTATTTATCACATAATGTACTGTGTTATCAAGTGAATTTACCCATGTCATATTTTTTGGCGTATTAACCCATGAATTATGACATTCCTTGTTTTATCAGCCCTGTGATTGATTGTAAGTTTCAATTGTTTCAACTGTGACGTCACGACTAAGACAAGAACGTGATATCACAGACGTACGCACTTGAGTGAAAATGGCGGCTTTTTCATTTCAAGGTTGCATGGAAATAGTCGTTTTACACGAGTAATCTTAGTTATGTGATAAAAAGGATCTTACACTCGTTTTTATTTCATATTAAGTTTATGAAACTCGTCACGAAGTTTTCATTTTAGCTCGCATCGAGTTTTAGGGATCAGGGTCAAAGTATACTGAAAAAAAAAACCCGCACAATTAAATTATGCGATCAATAGCCTATGATATTTTGGCATGATATATCAATGTGAAGGGACAAGTCTACTCTTTACAATACTGTAGAAGAAAAGTCTGTGTTGTGTCATTAGTAGTTACTCAAAGTGGGATACCCGCGAAAAACAAAATGGCACTTCAGTACCTGGTGTGGGCACCTTTTGCATGAGTCCCTGCACGGATTCTCCTATGCATTGAATTCATGAGAACATTTACTCGACTTAAGGGAATGTTGTTAAATTCTTGTGTTAATGCTGCGATCAACTGGGCGCGGTTAGTTGGGGGGGGGGGGGGGTTGACGTTTCCTAATACGCCTGTCCAGCTCATCCCACAGATGTCCAATGGGAGACATGTCGGGGCTATAAGGGGGCCATTCCAGAGGCTGAACGTTGTTTGCCGTGAGAAAATCACGACAGACTCTGGCAACATGCGGTCGAGCATTGTCTTGCTGGAAAATTAGGTTATGACGTCTGAGAAGTGGAAGGACATGTGGTTGGATGATCTGGTCTCTGTATCGAACGGCATTGAGGTTTTGATCCACGACCACTAAGGGGGATTTTACTCCATGGGAGATGCCTCCCTAAACCATTACAGAAGCCCCACCGAATATATCGCGTTCAACCACTCATGCGTCGGCGAAACGCTCACCGCGTCTGCGATATACCCTTTTTCTTCCGTCTGAGCGATACAGACAGAATCTAGACTCGTCGGTGAACATCACACGCCTCCATCAACGCATCCCAAACCTATTCGGGCCATGTCTGCGCATCCAGTCAAGACGCACTTGCCGTCTCCGTGATGTCAGAGGTGGCCCGACATAATGTCGGCGCGCAATGATTCTCTCGGCACGCAAGCGGTTCCTGGCAGTTTGAGGACTTATGGGTCCGCCATGAGTACCTAAGGTATGCGACGCAGTCTCTACAGCAGTCTTGAATCTGTTGTGCAAGTGCGACAATCGAATCGCCCTGTCTTGTCGTGCGGTCGTTACACGCGGACGACCGCTCCTGGAACGATCGGAAATTAACACAGTAGCACGAAAACGTGTCCAGAGACGATAAATTGTACACGGGCCAACACCAAACTGCCGTGCGGCATCAGTTTGGCTATGACCATCCATCAACATCGCAATTGCTCTACTACTCTGAATTTGCGTTAAGCGTGGCATCTCAGTCAATGGCGAAATCAAAATGCCAACGTGGAAAATTAATGTGGCTGAACTTAGAGTATCCGTTGAGATTATTTGTTTGACAAATCCCGGCTTGGCTTGATCACGCCGCGTGATTTGGATTAAAGAAGCTAACAATGTCACGCAATGACATCATCACGGTTGGCTGATTTTAGGGTAGATTGTTGAGAAGGGAGATCGTTCTTGATGTAATACCTGACCAAATATTCCATTATTTCCTTACAGCTAAGGTGTACTGCAGGNTTGTGCTTTAAATAATAATAAATACTTGCCATGGGTCTAGGATATATCAATGAGCGTTTGCCGCTGAATCAAATTATTTAGAAAAAAGGGTTATAATTTGAAAATCCTTTGACTTTTGTAATATTTTGCTGAACTGAAAGCGATTCTTCAATATTGAAGAACATATGTAGTACTTAATAATAAGGGGTATTTGTTTATCTAGTGTACACATACTTCTATTCTGATTATGAATAATAAAGACAAAACACCAAATTTTAACAAAAAAACAGAATTTAGCAAAAATTCCTGAATCCATTACATTCCAAAATTGTATGTTTATAAGTTCTTAGTTCAGTTTTACACTTAAACTAATAAACAGTTCCCTTGATGAACCTCTAAAGATAGGGATGTACTAAGAAACTCTTGTCATTAGTTTTTTGGTATCTTATCATCACAAGGACTATATATATATATCGATGGAGACGCGTTAATATTTTTTTCAAACCCCTAAAGAGGCGCAAAGCGCCGCCGGGGTTTGATCTGTAAACACTTTGTCCACTTACTGTGCTTTCCCCTGAGTGATACCAGTACTGAGTGTTGTTTTAACAACAGTTTAATCTCCTGTAACATAGTTGCTGTCACATTGACCGGGTCGTCTGAGTACGCTGTCCCCGGGAGTGACTTCACACTGACGTGTGACGTACCGGAGGAGGCAAAAAGTGTCCAGTTGTACCGCCGTCCAGACGTGACTGCTGTGCAAGGTAGTATACACGTACGTGGTGGTCAATGTTACAACACCGCTACTACTCTCCTCTGTAGCCCGGATGTCTGCTCCTGTACTACCACCCAGACTGACTATGGTACAGTGTTCCAGTGGGTCATACAGCCACATACAGGAGACCATGGATCTGTGTGGTATTGTCAACGTACCAACGCAAGGCTACCTGCTACTGACAGGGTTGTACACAGTCCTGACTACACACTTAACGTGGCAGGTAAGTAAATTGTTGTTGTGTTTGCGAAACTATCGAGTCTTATTCATTACCTATTTATGTGTTCGTCCCATATTGATTGGAGCTAATCTATGTATATGCACGCGTTTATATTGAATGCATTTAAATAGTTTGGGATAAATGTAATGTAATAAAGATAATGAAAACGGGTTGATAGTCATACTGAATCACTTAGCTACACTAAATACAGTACAATGTACATGCAACTCCATATTATCTTATTTAATATCACTGCAAGAAGGTTAATTTAAAATTATATTTATAAATAACAAAACAAAAGTCTCTCTTTTCATGATTGTTACAAATAGTTCATGTATTAGCGTTAGTATCTATTTTCCCATGTTTTACAAACATTTCACGTATATCAATATTGAAAATTATTCAATCATTTCGTCCGTGCTGAGTATGTTTATTTACCATTCCCAAACTACGGGAGTTTTGTTTTGTTGAATTTGTATGTTTCTCTTCCAACTGAAAATGTTGGGATACTTGTATATAAAGAACCTTCCGCGTTGTGTGTTGCAAAGACTCAACTTTTGATTAGTACGCCAGATACTATTTGTAAACACAAGGGATCTTTATTCTAATGCAAGTTTTATAAATATAACCGAGTTATATCTGATGACAAAACTCATCCAGAAAAAAACACCCAATTTACAATCGTAACTGGACCGATCGTTTTTTAACGAATTTTGACGTCACATTCAGCATTGTCCATGAACTCATTAATTCACGTGACATGAAAAGATTTGATAACTGCTTGTTTTGTTAAACTGTCAATCTACAATTAGTCGGTATCGCAGAGGCACATATCGTACACCAATGGAAAGCTGATAACCTGGTCTCGAAGTTCATATATATAAACACATACAATGACATGTTTTCTCCCTTCTTTAAAATACACATTCATAGAATAATTAAATAAAAGTAAATAAATCAAGACACACCCGCATATATTGAGAGTACAGTTTCCTGCTTTTCATGCAAGTGAACATTCTGATACGATCTCTACTTCTAGTTTTTTCTTCTAATTCATGTATTTCTCTTGAACTTTCTGCAAACATTCGGAGCAACGGTGTCAATATATCAAAAACCTATTCACATATTTGTTTTTCTATGTATTTAACGTTGTTATTCCTCATATATAGAGCGTCGGGTACAGTCAGTAGACATAGCACTGGCAAGTTGCGCGTCACATATCGACGTTGTTATAACTTGTGCCTAATATCTAATAGCAATAATTTGGTATTCACTTTTTTTTCACTTACTAATCTTCTGTATTACATATTATAGCCATCTTTGTACCAATTGCAAACCATGCACGTAAAGGTAAAATGATGTAAGACAATTTTCCTATGTGGATTGTCATACATGCAGCAACCTCCTTCGTTTCGGATTTCGTCAGACCCTGTTGCATTGTCTTCTTATCTACACTGTATTTCATGTATGTTTCAAAAAGTTTCGCTAGGGATGTCGTTTTCACTCTTAAGATCATATTTATCAAAGGTGCAGTTAAACAGGAAAAGTTATCATTCGTAACCAGTAGGTCTACAGTACTATCAGTGCATGGCAAGTAACTATATACATAAGGGCGCGTTTGGATATAACTAAACAAATGGAGTCGAAGCAAGTGTGCCAATGGTACCAATTATCTCCAAGTGTATTGCGCTAGCGTGCGCGGAGTTCCATTATGTATTCTAACTTTTAAGAAATTTCTTAAAGTCGCTTCAACAGGTAACTAATCAGCGACCAAGTTTGATTAGAATGTGCGTCCCTCGGCGAAAACTGATATGTTGCAAGACTATGTTAAGGCATCAACATCAACATTGCAATAGAAAGCAAATATAAACAAATTGTTTAGTTTCCACGGAAATAATTTATCTAGTTTCTCTCTTACATAATATGAAATGGTTATTATAACGCTGTCTAAAATATTCGGTACTTTGCTTTTATATTCCTGGTAACATTACCTGAATCAACCATTGATCTTTGCGAGGCTGCCTCGTCTGTTAGTTTGTGTAACGGATTCCGTTATAAGGTTTTCAATGGATATTTCTAGAAAAAAAATATACTGGTTGAGTTATCCATTATCATCATCTAAGGTCTGTTAGCCATATTTTTGCTACGATTGGCGTCATTATTATTGACGAGTAAACGAAATGAAACCAAGACATCTTCAAAAGCTAAAAAACGTACAGAGATGTGGATTACAGCGAAAGATATAAGTGACTACCGTAATTCCAACGGTAATACCAACATCCGCACTATATACGTGTAAAATTTAGTAATATGATTTCATGGATACTGACTTCCACTTTCCATAGAAGTATTGTTTTTGGTGACCGTAATTGTTTTTACTTCTTTTGAAAATGACAACTCAGTGGGTTTTTTCAGCAAGTTTGTCGTCATCGGAAAACGTAACTCGGTCTACGCTTAAAGTGTTTACGTAATTAAACAACGACGTCATAAGACATTTGTAAGGCATGCTGAAATCTTGGCCTGACAGAAAATCAGTGTTTTTTATTGTGACAGAGAAAGGATTAATATCCGTATATAATGTCTTACAGACCCGGGAGGAACATCAATGAATATTTACTGATATATATATTGTTCAATCCTGGTAGTTTCGGTTTACAAAAAAAAAAAAATGTTGTTGTTTTACCAGAACATTATTTGGTACATTATATTTATAATCAGTCAAATTAGTTTTTGCACAAATATAAACCTTCACTGTGTAACGTCAACCAAGCCTCGGTTTAGAAAGAATATGAAAGACATTTCAATTTATTAAAACAAATTCACTAACACTTAATGTCATACTCCCTCCCAACTTTAAAATTTATTAAAAGATTAATTGTTATAGAAAAACATAAAACTCAACCATATTTTATATCATATTTTAATATGTATAACAGGTTGGTGTCAATGGGTAGATTTATCATTACCAATGCATATTTAATGCATACATGTACACTGATTAGTTAACAAGTTTTCGATCCTTTTTAAAGACATTTTAAAATACATTAAAATAAAATAGAATTCCCTTGTAAGCACGAAATTCTATCATTTTATTTACATTCTGTGTTGCATTTGCCTATATGTCGTAAGTTAACCAAATTCCAGTATATGAGACTGTATATTGCAATTTATAGTGATTCGGTCAGTGTAGGAACATACATGGCCACCAGATACTTTCGGTATCAATAGGCCTATTGCCAGATACATTTCTGGATTCATTAGCATTTAGCAATGTAGGTCATCGCAAAAACTAAAGCAACTTGACAAATTATGACAATATAAATTTATTGTAAGATGTGTAGGTACCACAAAATTACTGTAAGCGCCATTATAGATACGAAATTACCAAGTTTGTCAACGTCATCAAACAGGGGCTCGGTTTCGATATTTTGAGTTTTGGATAACATCAGTGAATAACCACAACACTAAAATGCAGCATTTATAAAACCCTGTACAAGTCGAGGGTATCGACAAGGTTTTAGAATGTGTATAAATAGCTGTTTAAGTGTTGTGTTTCTTCAGTGATGTTATCCATTACTTAAAATCACGAAACCGGGCCCCTGTGAACGTCGTCTGCTAGCGATGCTAATTTGACCGGCATGGAATCTGTTTCAAACGAAATGTCCTTGGAATCGTTATCACCTGCTGAAAGTACCACTTTAGTTAGCAATTCCCAAGTATATATGCTTCTGAAAATAACGTAATAGTCCAGTCGATGGAAACATAAGTGTTTCCGAGGAAGCAATCAAGTCCGTTCAGCGCCGCATCACTTCCAAATAGATGTAATATATAATGCGGTAAAAACAGCTTTAATTTTAAACAAGTAGAGGCTATGCAATTACTAATATTATTTCAACATATACACACTCATATGATATAAATATTAAAGTTAATTGTGTGTTCAAACTGTTTTATGTGCGTGTGGTTTCCAATGACACGAGGGACTATATTATTTCTTCTGGAGAATTCGGCTGTTCTGGAATTTGAACTTACTGACGTCACTGATATGATAAGTGGGAAATTCAAACGCATTTTTGTTTCAGTTACTATACAAAACAAACTATATGAATGTAAATATAAGCATTGAATTGTTACCAGATGGAGTATAAAGTATACTGCATCTGGTAACAGTTCAATGCTTAAATATATGTCTTTGTTTTAAGGATGCTGATTCTGAAATTTAAATATATGAATCTATGCATTGCTATATATGTGTTTATTTTAAATGTTCTTAAAGTTGATGGACTTGGAGAAATGCACAATACATACTAACTGATGAAAACCAGACAGTTATATTGCTAACGATAATTGTGCACTGTAGTTAACACAAGTAAAACGCTTGTAAAATCTGATGTACAGGCACTGCGTTTGTTAACGTCCGTGCACAAGCACTAGAGTTCCATATTCTTGTTAATTTCCAGTGCACTATGCTACCAAGTTAAGTTTACTCCCAACTGTACAAAGACCCCATACAAAGCATAGCCTCCATACATACAATTCGCTGGCGTTCAAGTTCGTTACGCGTACCAAATTATGATGTAGCAGCGAAATCAGCATGTACATCTATAAGAAACACGTATATATCAGCCTATTATGTGTTTACGTTCTTAAACTATTCAGTTGCAAGATACAAATATCAACATTTTAACTTAAAACATCAATATTAAATTCATTTAGAGACCCGAAATATACCACAGCACAAGGAAGGATTTTAGGGTGGTAAATGTTGTGGGGTCTGTAATAGCCCCTTTCTAATCCCTTAGCCCTCATTCTTCCATTTGAAATACACGTAAAGCAATATCGAACCTGATACACAGTAATGTTTTAGAAGTATAGTTCATATTGATACACTGGTCCCCAAAGGAAACGTATCGTTATAATATTGATATTGTTTCTTCACACTGTTCAATTTGATATCAATATGTGTTGTATCAATACATAAATTGTCTTCAGTTTTATTCAAATGTCTCCGTGAAGTAACATCAATAGTGCTTATCCAGCGTACGTAAATATGAAGTTCACGGGAGTGATATCACAATGTATTGACAGTTACACACATTTCAATTAAAAGTTACCCACTACATAAAATACACAAAATTAATATTTTAATTTTCTTTTGGAGTTTATTCCAATCGCTTAAAAGTGTTGGTTAATACGAAAAAAAGGAAGACGGAAACATTGTTTTTGTGTTCTTACCTTTATTGTCTTACGCCATCTTATGGGTTGTTAATTCCATTTGCCCAGTTCCGGTCCTGCGCTGAACCTTGGTATAGCACGCAAAATATGGCCTTAACCCAAGAGTACCGTCGACAGTATCCGATATCACACAAACGGAAGCGTATACAAGTTACAGAACTCTTTCGTGCGTTGTATACTTACAACTGATATTGTACCAGTCATATCTTATACAACAGTTTACGTTTGTTTAAAATCCACACAGCAATATACCATAAGTATTTACTGTATAATCCATGCAACCATGTTGTTGTTTCCGGTCTACTCATGGAATGTACTCACCAAGGTCTTCATATCGGCTGTTAGAATCACCTCATAAGTAAAATAATGGATTTGTAACAGCCTTGTAAAGTCCGATCATTTATGCTGTTAACTTATCAAAGCAGTAATGTATACCTAAATATCTAGTTCAGTTTTATGTGGATAGCAGGTGCAAGTGTAAAAGGACCTGCTAACCTGTCTTGGCTGTAAGTGTGACCACAATCCATCTTCTAACTCGTTATCCCTGTCGCGTTAAGTAACTGTAAAGCAACGTAGAAGGTCCGTGTTTACTAGAAACCGACTTGATCCATTTTTAGCTCTCGGGTTCAACATTTTTCTGTTTTGAACTAAATATTCAAAATTGATAGAGGTGTCAAAATATAAAAGATATACTTTTTAATAACAAATTGTATAATTTACAAATCATTGTTAAATATCTATCGACCACAACAAATATCTAACAAGTTTGCGAAAACATTAGCTATAATGGATTTACGCGACGAAGAAACCTGCCCTTTTACTATGGGCCATTGAACGCCGGTTGTTTGCTGACAGTTAAAGATATTTTTATAAATATAATATGATATTCAGACTAAATAAGTATACACTGGACATTGTAAAGTGGTTTGAATAGCGCTACTTGATTTAAGTGTTACTTGAATGTAAAGGATAATTAGAAAAAAATATTAATTTGTTCAGATTGATGTGGTCACCTGTGATAAGGAACGTGTAACTATTTTGTATAGAGAATAAATGCGTGCACCTAAATATGAAGTAGGTACTCTTTGTTAAATGGTAATAATTTAACCATCTGTAAATGTACACTTGTAGAAACGTTGAGGTTTATTTTACTAAGTTGGTTACACCGTCAAATGTGTTATTATGCACATAAAGGGTACGTGTAAGTTGGTTCTGCACAACTATGTGTGAGCATCATGATGATTAACACCAAACACGTGCGAGAGTATTTATGAAACGACAGTTATGCAAATTAAAAGAAAATATAAATATACTATTTCAACTTTATGTTATACATATTAAAAATGGAGGGTATATCCAAACATACAATAAGGAATGTTTATTTACGTTCTGTAGATGGTCCTGGTACTGTTACCCTGTTCCCATCGAACACTACCTACATCAGGACTGAGGGAGACACGTTACCGGACATCACCTGTACAGCTGACTGTAGACCTAGCTGTACCTTTGTCTGGACAAAACTTGATAACACCAACTTTACTACCTCAGCTGTGTTGTCACTGGGACAACTTGACAGATCAGAACACGGGACGTACAGGTGTACGGCTAGGAATGTTGTCAGGGAGTTAACTACAACTGTAATTGTTTCTGTGATGTGTAAGTTTTATCAGCAGTTAGCATTGTTAGGAAGCCTGTTTTAGTCAAATAAAATGTAGGAGATATGCTAGTCAAGGTAGGCTTCTGATTTTTTTAGATTATGTGATTAGCTTAAATTGATATCTGATGATTTGAAGACACACAAAAACTGCATTGTAAAGACAATTTAAAAGCTTTATTCACGTTATTTTGAAGGTTTTAACGTTGATAATGAGTACATTTTTGTGATGTGTAAGTTTGTAAGCATATCAATAATAATGTTCATTATATAACGAAAAGAAGGAAACATATTATTTAAGTACATGTATAACTTATGATTGTGTTTAGGTTATTGACGATAACTTCAATTGAACTTTAGTAAATAGAAAGTTAAAAATATATCGGTATAGGCATTCTTCTTCGTTGTCTATTTCTAGACACAAACAACTTTTTGACAACCGAGCTTCTGCAGACAAGTCTGTACTATCAACGTCTCTGATGTCTTAGGAAGTGCTCGTGAAACACTAAACCATATAATAGATAGAACGTGAGGAAGGGTATAAGATTGTACAGAAAATTTGTCGATATGACATGATGTTGCATATGTAAACATAACAGTTATTTCCAATCATCAATAGTTTCAATTCAAGAACTCCTACAACTGTTCTTATGTATCATATTTTGACAAACACTATTTTGATTTGTTATTTTATCATCCTATTACATTCAAACGCTAAGGACATTTAAGGTCATTCTTTATATGCTGTGTGTGCTGGAGGCGGTATGCTAGTGTATTGCCTCCTGGTGCATCGATCTGATACCGACTTGCGAGTGCTACATCATTGAAATAGCATACATAATACTTCCAGAACAGTTGTGATAACGAGTAAACTAGTGCTAACAACTGCCTGTTTATAGAGCAGCAATTACCAAATTTATAGATTTTAGTTTTTCCTGTGTTTTGTGAACCCTGAATGTTCCTGGGCTACAAACACCCATCAACAAGGCCAAAGGCTAGTGAGATGATAAGAAACGAAAGGGCAGTAAAAAGCAAAGAAAATATAAAGATCCAAATGATGCAATGGATCCTCAAAGAAAGTTATGCACCTTTATGGACATTTTATTGATAAACGGTTCCCCTTTTATCTATTGCACATTGCGTGATAATAGTTTGTTTGCCGTAACACAGTATCTTTCGCAGTGAAAATGTATACATGGGGATTTTTTTTGCATGTCATGCACAGGAATGACTATCAAAAATAGATAAATAAATAAAATTCCGTATTTTTTCCGCAAAATTAAAAGGGGAGAATAAAATATTAAATCAGTTTAAATAGATAAAGCACATTATGACGTTTTCACAACATTATGAAAACGATTTGATCAAGTTTCATTTCGGTTTCATCATGCCACGCTTAAGAATGTGTTGATTTATTAGGTTTTATTGTAGTTGTGGGTGTAAGTGTTTTTGCTTTAGATTGCAGAGGTTACTTTTTGCAATTGTTGATATAGTCTGTCAGATAGGGTGGGTAGAACTTAAACAGCATCATCCCCACCCTCCATCACACACACACAAAGTTAATTATCTCCGATATTTGGCAAGCTTATTAAATGTCTACACGGTTGTATTTTTTTTTTTTTTTGGTCTTATTTATGAACTTGTGATGTGTAGATGGCCAGCAGCACCTTATTACTAGGCGTACCGATGTTCAAATAGAAAAACTGCAATAATTTTGAATATGTATATATATTTCTGACACCAAACGTTATCTACCTATCCTACATAACTAAGATCTAAATATTTCATTCTAGATACATTATGTTGTGCATATGCACAATGTCTTGCCTACAACATCAATATAAATATTATGCCAAGATGAAAAAAAACTCATACCAAGAAATGTTAAACCCTTATATGGCGCCTGATAGATTAATTTGCCGGTCTGGTCCGTATATATTTTCGAAGTTCCTTTACAGTTTTCATCAAGTAATACGGTGACACATAATAATATAATTGTATTCAATTTAGAAAACGGCTGGTGAGGGTGCCTCACCTAGCCTTACCGAAAATACAAAAACATAAATTCAAATATGGCGCCCACCGACGTCGTGAACACAACTCTCCGCTGTGAAAATTGACATAACACAGCGGAAGAAAACCGCCTCTGACACCAGTTGTTGTGGGTTCACATGTTCAAGACTGTTACCTGAGTGGGGCGGTATCTTGAACTAGGTTGGCCACCGTCAGAACAACTGTCGCAGACCGTCAGCGCTGGGGAATAGGTCCTCTCAGTCCGATGGCTTGCTGTTGTCTTTCTAGGGCGGAAGTCAGGTGGCACTATCTTCCGGATCCAGTGAATATAACTACACAACAGTATCAGCAGAGTTATAGGAACTAAGTGATAATCTATACAAATTATGAACTGCGTGTTTATCTGCGTTATATAAACGTATTATTCATCTATGTAAATTCTGAACTGTTGTGTTCATATGTATAGCTGTATATCTATATATGATATGAACTGTGTGGTCGTGCAAAGGGTCATTTTATGTAGTTTGAATATTTTTTCTATAAAACATGTGGAACGTTTGAGTTCTGTTTATGCTTATAAATAGTTACGAGAATTTGGCTCATTGTTAGAGCCATTCATGGATTTGTGTCATTAGTCACACTCAAATATAGTGGCATTGTTGCCTAATAGCATTTATATTTACTTATATTCTTGTTATATTTATACATATGTTAGTAAATTTGGTTTATTTGATTGAATTGTTTGTGTGCTTAATCATGAATGCGGGCATAGCTTTTTCGAATAATCTGTCTCTTGACAAAATGTATTCGTACTAGGAGTTTTAACAGTTTAATCTCCTGTAACACAGATGCTGTAACACTTAACGGGTCGTCTGAGTACGCTGTCCCCGATAATAGGTTTACATTGACATGTGACGTACCAGGGGAGGGAAGCGTTGTCCAGTTGTACCGCCGCCCTGACGTGACTGCTGTACAAGGTAGTATAGAAGTACGTGATGGTCAGTGTTACAACGACATTCCTACTACTCCTGTCCTCTGTAGCCCGGATGTCTGCTCCTGTACTACCACCTCGACTAACTACGGTACAGTGTTCCAGTGGGTCATACAGCCACAGACAGGGGACCATGGATCTGTGTGGTCCTGTCGTCGTTTGAACCGAAGTCTACCTAAACCTTACAGGATTGTAAACAGTCCTGACTATACACTGAACGTGGCATGTAAGTAAATTGTTGTTATGGTTACGAAACTATCGAGTCTTATTTATTCACCTTTTCTTTGTTCGTCCAATATTGATTGGAGCTAATGCATTTAAATACATACGTTTATATTTTAGTAAAATATTTTGGGATAAACGTAATGTAATAAAGAAATAAAACCCGGGTCGATTGTTAAATTGAATAGCGTGTACTTGTACATGTAATTACATATGGTTGCGAAGGTTAATTTAAAATTCCATTCATAAATAACAAAACAAAAGTCCCGTTTATCACAAATAGTTCATGTATTTCAATATGAAAAACATGTCAATGCTTTCGTCTGTGCTGGGTAGGTTTATTTACTTTTTCAAAACTACGTGAGTTTTGTTTTGTTTGTGTTTCCCTTGGTGAGCTAGTATGTGTCTCTGCCAAATGACAATGTTGGGGTACTTGTATATAAAAAAAAAATCCGTATTGTGTTTTGTTTCAAAACTCAACTAGTGATAGCACACCAGGTACCTTTAGTAATAATGAGGCATGATCGGAATATTCCATCTGATGACAAAACCCGTCCAGAGAGAAAAAGCCAACCAAATGTAAATGTCCGTAATCTTTAGACTGCCACAAGGCCGATCGGCTGTTTAAAGATTTTTAACGTCACGTTTGGCATTGTCCATGAAGTTCACGTGACATGAGACGATGTGGAAACTACTTGTTATGTTAAACTTTCAATCTCAAACTAGATCGGTATCGCAGAGGCACATATCGAATACCAATGGAAAGCTGAGAAACTGATATCTAAGCCCGTATATATGTTTATTTATTATCTACTATATTTATATATATATATAGTAGATAATAAATAAACAAGTCCTTGCGAAGGAAAATATAGAATAAAAACATAATTTGTCAGATCTTCCGCTAGGCCTTTCTGCCTTCTAGGGCTTCTTCAAGCGAATGTGTATTATCACCGTTGGTTACATGACGTCATCATTATTTGCATAGTCAACACTTTTAGTTTGTATCTATATTTATATACAAGGACATGCTTTCCGTTCTTTGAAATACCCCATCCATAGAATAATGAAATAAAGAGAGTAAATAAATCACGACACATCAGTATAATTATATTGTGAGTACAGTTTCCTGCTTTTCATGCAATTGCAAATTCTGATATGCTCTCTACTTCTAGTTTGTAATTCTAAGTCATGGATTTCTCTTGGACTTTCGGCGACAATTCGGAGCAGCAACGGTTTCAATTCTGTATTTCGATTTGTTATTCCTCAGCGATAGAGTGTCGGGAATAATCAGTGAACATGGCACGGACAAGGTGCACGCCACGTCTCGTCGCCGTTATAACTTGTACCTTATATCTAATACAAGTTATTTAGTTTTAACTGTTTCCTCACTCACTAAACATATGTACCATATACAGTAGCCGCCTTTGCAACAATCGCGAACATTCCACTATATAATAAAACTTATTTAAAGATTCTTTATTAGACAAACATAAAACTAAACCATAGTGTATATCATATTTTTATTTGTAAAACAGAATAGTGTTTATCGGTAGATTTAACATCACCAATGCATGTTTAATATATGCACCGATAAGTTAAAAAAGCTCCCAATCCTTTTTTAAATATAGTAGCACATGTATACAAGAAAAGAAAATAAAGTTTCAATTAAGCACGAAATTATATCATTATATATGTCTATGTTTCAAAGATGCTGCTTCTAAAATGTAAATATAAGAATCTATACTATATAATATATATATATATTTATTTTATATTTTCTGAAAGTTGAGAGACAGGGAGAAATTCGCAATATATACCAACTAATGAAAACAAGGCTAAAGAGAGGTGTGCAGTGTAGTTAACACCAGTATAAAGCTTGTAAAATATGATGTACAGGCACTCCGCTTGTTAGCTCGCCGGGTCCGAAAGACCAAGGTGAGCGTATGCCATACCGTGGCGTCCGTCGTCTGTCGTCCGTACGTCAACATTTTTTCCACGACTCCTTCTTCTTAACCACTGATTGGAATTTAACTGAATTTGACTGGAAGTATCCTTAGGTGCTCGGGATTTCAAAATGTACAAATGATAGGTCTGACCCCCCAGGGCGCTGAGGGGCGGGGTCCACAGGGGGCAATTTGGCTATATTACTTTAAGCGACTTCTCCTCTGGAACAAACAGATGGATATCAACCATATTTGATTGGAAGCATCCCGAGGTAGTAGCGATTCAAAATTGTACAAATGGTTGGCTTGACTCTACAGGGAGCTGAAGGGCAACGACAAAAGGGGGCAATTTGGCTATACTGTTTTAAGCGACTACTTCTCTGGAACTAAGAGATGGATATCAGCCATATTTGACTTGAAGCATTCGTAGGTAGTGGAGATTCAAAATTTTACAAATGGTGGGGCTGACACCCCAGGGGGCTGAGGGGCGGGGCCAAAAGTGGGCATTTTGGCTATATTGCTTTAAGCAACTTCTTCTCTTGAACTGAGAGTTGAATATCAACCATATTTCACTTGAAGCATCCGTAGGTAGTGGAAATTCAAAATTGTACAAATGTTTGGGCTAACCCCTTAAGCATTACATTTTTTGAAACTTTGATCAATAGGAACGTAGCGTGACGTATGGTATCGACCACATATTACACTGTAAAAGGATGATAGATATTAAATGGGGATTAAACACTGAAAATATATTACATTGTAATGAGAAATAAATCAACTTGGAAAGAAGGAATAATGGACAAATTTCTGAAATAGGACGTGAGCGACTTTTAGGTATACTATAGATATGCAGTTGCTATGATGCGATGCACTTACCTCGTCACTAACATCGTGCAAAACCACTTGTTAACATGTACATAATATGTATATATGCTAGCGGAAAAAAGAAACTGGGCATGCCTAAAATGTGTAAAATGTAAAAAAATAAATGTGTATGACGTAAAACAAAAAGATTTACAGGGATAATGTGTTTGTTATTTATTAACAGTTGCATTTCATTTTCCACGTTATGGAATTAATAAGTTCCGCTCAGGAGTACGTAAACACAGCAGGGGTCAATACTGAGTTCACAAAGTTGATAACTCATATGTCCACCGTTTGCTTGAATGCTAACCTGACAACGTCGACGCATGAAGCCTATCAGACGGTTCAAGAATGCTTGTGGGAGGGCATTCTAGATCTGTACCAACGCTGCAGCCAAATAAGCCAACGTCACCGGTTGATAAAGTAATGCCAGTAATCTGCGCTTCATTTCATCCCAGACGTGTTCAATGGGCGACAGATCGGGGGATACAGCAGGCCAGGGCAACACGTCAACGTTCTGCTGGACCAGAAAGTCCATAGCGATACGAGCTGTGTGTGGCCTGGCGTTGTGCACATCATACACATAGCGTAATGTGACGTTGCTGCGCTCGCACGAATGGAACGACGTGGGTCTAGAGTATCTCGTCACGGTAACGTAGCGCGTTCAAATCACCGTTAACAACTACCAGAGTCGTTCTTCCGTTGGTTGTGATGCCGCCCCAAATCATAACCATGCCTCCGCCGAAAGAACGTCGTTGTATCACACACGCGTCACGGAAACGTTCTCCAACGCGACGATACACTCTGGAATGGCCGTCACTACTATTCAGGTGGACTCGCGTCTCGTCCGTAAACAAAATGCCTGCCCAATCCCGTCGAGTAAATCGCAGATGCCTTCTGCACCAGTCCAGACGTGCTACACGATGACGTGGCAGAAGAACTTGGCAGATTGCAGGACGTCGCGGATGGATAGCTCGTTCACGCAATCGGTTCCTTACAGTTCTCGGGCTTATTAGTAGCAACCCAGAGATTGTCCGTGCAGTCAAATTTGCCGTTTGGAAGCGATTTCTCAAATGAACAAGTCGAATATGGTTGTCCTGTTGACGTTACTTCACACGTTGACGTCCCGCACGAGGTCGATCGCCGACATGGCCAAACTGTTGATGTCGTCTGCACAAATCCCGGATTGTCTTTCGATGGACATAAAAACGTGTAGAGACAACGACTTCGCCCATACCAGCTTGAAGCATACCAATAATCCAGAGGCGGTCATTGAGCCTCGGCATAGCATTAATCCGCATGCACAGTTTCTTTTTTCTGCTAGTATATATTGTATATATGTTTGAAACAAAGTTAATATTTAATTTGAATATTTGCTTTTTGTTTGTTTTAATATCTTAGTGTGCCTAAACTTATCTAAATGAAAATAAATGATCGTTTGCATATCAACTTGACTACCAAACTGACTTGCCACTTACCAACCTGACTTTTCTGAGACCCTGTCTAATCCAACCAAAACATTAACTCCATCATAGTGTCCGAATAGACAGGTTTTACTGTAATAGGAAACAAAAAAAGTTGTCTCGAAAAAAGTCTTGGCGATGCTGCTGGTCATTGATATCTAGTCAGTATGTTCGCCCTTCAGGCAAGGCACTTTGTACTTGTAAGCGATGAAGTTCGCCAACAGAATATTTATGCAATACATGGTTGCGCTCGCAATTACGGTATATATTTCAGTAATTCTATTTGAAAAGAAAAATGAAAAAAAACACATTGATATACAAAATAGCTACTTTCCGCTTCTTCATCAATAGAGACAATATGTATTTGGTTACTCATCATAACCTTCCGATTTTCACTTCTTAATTAATTTGTGTAAGTTATTTTCAATGAGAATAAACAACAACACTAATTAGATCTGTGGATGTACATCGCTTTGTTTAATTATCCGTTTGAATGATATTAAACCTGTAATTCCGTCTTTGCGTATTGCAGAGTTATCTTCTCGCGGGAACAGGTGTTGATTGTTACGTCATTGGTTTGTGTGAGAAAATTACGTCGTTTTCTCAAAAAATGATGACGTTGCTCTCACAAACAAGTGACGTAACAAGCAATACCTGCTCCCAAGAGAAGATAACTCTGCAATACGCAAAGACGGAACAGCACAACGAACAATATAGGACTCAAACATATTGCATAAATATAATAAAATGTTATGATACTATATAAATGCAAAATAATTTTGACGTCTCCTTGATCTGCATTTTAGGTAAGCCACGTCCATACCTGGTACCGGACGACCATCATACAGTTGACATACCATTGTCAAAAACCCTCACTATTCCCGCTGTGTTTATCTCCAACCCGGAACCACTGTTCACATGGACATTCCAACTCAACCAACTGACAGCTGCCAAAGAACTTGTAAACGGGACGGACAACTTTGCTATACAAAACAACTTCGAAAAGGCGAATGTATCTGCTTTATCGGTGGGGATACGTACAAATATACAAGAAGAATGGTTTGGATTGTATCATGTCACAGCAACAAACAGCCAGGGAAGTGCAATAGTCAGCTTTACAGTTCGTGCGCAACGTGAGTATTGGCCATACTTGTTAAAATATCAGCAGCAATATTAGTAACATGGTCGCTTTCATAATAGCATTGACAATACAACCACATCTTTATACTGTGTTATGTCTTTGAATTCTTTTTATTTAATGTTAATCATAAAAAATAGGTATTTTCTGTAACTTCACAATTGTGTCTGAATGCACTAAATATATTGTTAGATATGATTATCAAGCATTGAACTGTGTTTGTATGGTATGTATGATATATTTAAATGACACAGCTTTGCAAGCAAACAACATAATGTGCGCTAGCAAAGCTGTGTCATTCAAATGTATCATACATACCATACAAAAACAGTTCAATACTTATTTTTACATTTTCTCTGCCTCTTATGTTCATTTTTAACTTATAATTTATATTTAAAATTAAAATGCCCGCCTTATCGACAGTACACACAATGTCGTTCAATAGTTTGAACAGCGTATTGTCGCGTGCTGATTGGCAAACAAAGTAGTACTTTGAAATTTTAACAAACACTTCAACTTTATTCATCAATTCAGTATCAATTCAATTGTATGATATGTCTATAGGGTGATCTAAGTTTATCAATATAAATCTGAGCTGAAAGTTAGATTTTAAATTGTTCTGATTTTTCCCCAGAACAAATTTGGCGCATGGATAAATACAGTGAACACCGTGAATCCAACCTTGACCTCCACGAGGGGGTTATTTTTGGAAGTTAAATTAACAGAGAGTGTAGTTCGAATTTGTGAAAAATCCAGACGTGAATTTATTTGTTGATTGTATGGGAATCTAACTACAGTCGGTAGTTTCTACAACAGCCTCGTTATGTGACATGTCGTCAAAAACTGTGGAAACCGTGGATGCGAGACGCGTGATACTGATAGCGTCTGAAGTGAGGTATCTTGCGACGGAGCACAGGGGTTCGTTACAAATGTTTGAAATGTTCAGTTATGTGTGCTGTGACTCATATCAGTAGGTCTGTAACATATGTGGCAGTAGGTCTATAAAATATGTGTATTTCAGACATTTGCAACGAACCCTGTTGATCAGTGCAGTGTATCAGACGATATTTCTGATGAATTGCATGAGTGTTAAAACTGTTTCCATTGCCGGCATTGGTGATTTCAACCGATGTGCTTTTTGTACGATATTGCAGACCTTGGTCTTGTTTTTGTTGTAATACAAGTTTTTTTTTGATATTTTCTTTTTCTTTTGAACGTAAATTTACAATTACATTGTCAAGTCTCGCAATGCCCAGCGATATTTCAACAGCCGTCATGTTTATTTGCATTGGATATTGTAGTTCCTTTCAGTGTTGTATTAATATGCTTATAATTGTGTCTCGTGATGCATGGTAATCAAAGTCCTATCAACGACACAGCTTTCAAAGAGGCTATATACTGACACTGCCATGCAGATGTAAATATTATAGTTTTGAAATGAATTCCAGTTCGATGCACTACATATGCACCTGTGTATGACACCTCAGTGCGTAGGATTCCTACAAGCAAACATACCTGCCTTAGCGTATATCTGGGAATATTTGGTAACCCGGGATTCCTACTCACAGAGATATTAAAATGTCAGGTGTCAAAAAGCAATAGTCTAACAAGAACGTAGTTAAACTTACAATATCCAGGTTTGTTAAGATAACTGTCATATAACCGATGTACCCTATGTATCAAATACTGATGAATATAAGCAAAACTAAATTCAAAGACACCTAGTAAATAGTGTCTATCTGTTCTGGCACGTGGTAACCTGGGAGTCACAATGCTTGACAGTTTTACAGTCATTGTATCATGCATTGGCTAATTCGGATAAACACATAATAAAGTGATCAGTAATCAAATACTTCCTAATTTTACACGAGTGTTCCGGATTTGTTCAGTCTGTAATATTGATCATTTGTACCTACACGAGTGCAAAATGGAGCAAACGATCGTTAACTTGTTCCATTCTGAGCACGATTTCTGCATCGTGTGCGCACGGTATTGTTGGTACGATGTCAAAGGCTCACACGAACCTATTTAGTCTAAAATATATCTAAATGCTGAAGCCGAATTTCCTAAATAATCGTCCATAACGTGTATACATCTGATTAATGTATTGTAACATACGATGGTTTAAACATACTCATTTGTATTAAAACCATAGGAAATCCGAGTCCCACTAAGATGTTGTCAGTTGACTGTGGAAAGCAAATATCTGCCAAAGTATCGTGGAAGGACGGTGGGAACTCCCAGTTTTACCGTGTTTTATTCAGCATGGATGCCTTTGAACATTCAGAAGAAGTTTATCCCTTGACAATTGCATTTGAAGAAGGAAGGAACATTTATAATTTGAATGTAGACAATTTAGTGGGAGGACGACTATATACATTTAAGATTGCAGCATACAACACCTACGGAAATACAACATCACTTGATACTGTTGGATGTACAGTTCAGGAAGGTGAGTTACTAACAATCACCTTTTGTTAATGTGTTACAGGCTACTATATAAGCGATGTGAATAGTTTATGTTTTTACATAGTTATAACTATTATATTCTATTTTAAGCGTTTGAAGCATTTGAACCCTATGCCAAGATTTTCCATTAGACTTGTGGCATTCAAGTTACAACAAGATTGCTCTCCTCCTGATCGAACCTTTCTCTCCCGTTCTGTCCTTTGATAATAATGACTCTGAATTTATTGAAAAGCTTACCACGACTGGCAAAAGAAATCTTGCATGTCCAACATTTTTTAAATATCTCATGGGTTGTTTTTAAACAACAGGAGTTTATATGGATAGAGGTCGATTTCTTATGGACAAACTGACAAATAATATTTTGAGAGATACAGTTTGTAATATAGGCACATTCTATGGTTTAATACGCAATCTTATATAGCATGTTCTCATATGATATGCTGGTCGATGATTTTTAATTATACCCATCACGCTTTTCTTTTCTTTGCCATTAATCCAGGTCTTACTTTACAATTACTTTGCTTTGACCTAGATTTACTAGGCAGGTATCGTCGATGAAGCAGAAGACGCTTACCTTACCGGAACATAGAGTCTTATTCTTCCTTACTTTTTATTTTTTTCTTTATCATACAAATATTTCTACTTTTCATATTTTGCCCTTCAATTATTACTGTTGAGTTTGAACGACTTACATGTATGTCAAGTTTAAGTTGACTGTTTGCTGACAACAGTCTATTTAAAGAATCAGATAATTTATAACTATATATTGATTGGTTTATAAAAAAAAGTACAGATACTACTATTTGTTTGATAAAGAATGCTCCTGCAGTACCGACAACATGTATGTAACAGCAGTTGCCCTGATTTGTACCAGTGTTCTAACGCTGCTGTTAACAGTTGGACTTGGAATATTCATTAGTCGTACGTATAAATTACTTAAATCTTGAAAAAAAAAAAAAACAGAAGAGGAAGAAAAATAGAGGAAATCGCAAAAATTATATGTAAGGTTTATTTATATTTATATTGATCAATGATTTTCACTTGTTCTGTCGGTTTCTCTATGTCACGGATTAAACGTACTCAAGACAACTGCATTACTTCAATTTACGTTCGTTATATGTAAAGGTAAAACAAGTATACACTACTTTTAGCATATACCTATGTTATTTTACAGGAAATGGTAGACTGCCTTTTATGTAAGTAATTTAATGCTGACATCAAATCGACAGATATCGTGTTTTGGTGTTAATTAGTTATTTCGTCTTTTCGTTAATATCTTGTTTATATTATTGACAATACAATGCTGTTTAAAATCAGTTTATTTTAAAAACGTGCGTAAGTAAAATCATCTTTCTATGTTAGAGTTGTTTTTTTTCCAAAATGTTATATATTGTGAAGTAATAGTTATGAATTAAACAAATATATTGTAATTTTGTGTATTGTTTTCTAGCAAAGGTCAGCATCTGAAACAAAGTGAATTTCAGAACGTGCAACTTTCAGAACGAGGTAATTTCAGTAAAAAACGCTTGATACTCTTGTACACGCAGTTTTAGTGATAATGACCAACATCAATAAGCTCTTTTCTATATACAATTATTAATGATGTGTTAATTTCCCCTAACGGTTAGGTTGTATACAATGCAATACAAAATAGTTCAAGCAATACCCAAGTCTATATAGCATTCGTTCAATTTTACAAAAGTGAAAAAGGAATATTGATTAAATTATACATTTCTTTTTTCAGCTGTGACACCCAATGAAGAGGAGGACGAACGGTAATCTTGTTTGGACATCCAACACTTACTCAAAACAACATTTTATTTTATTTTATTAAAAGTTCAATTAACAGCTCACTGAAAACCCATACTGAATGCACCCAGCATAGCATTCCGCTCAGTCATATTATCATGATGACGGGTGAACTAGTCAATGCCATTTCCTCAAATGCTGAACGTTAAGCAGGAATGCCAGCTACCATTTTTTAAAGGAATATGGTGTGTCCTGGCCTGAGGACAGAACACATTGCCTTCCCCACCTGGGAAACGTTAAACATGAAAGCCAAAAGGGAGGTTTAGCCTAGCAAGGCATTAGGAAATAAAAAAGTAGTAAGAATAAGAAAAAAGATAGGGATCCGAACTAGTTCATTTAGTGCAGCAGATATGTTTGATCGCTTTTGTGTCCCTTAGTATAGGGCACAAAAGCAAATCCCAAATTATGCAGTAGGTTTCCATATTAATGGCCTCTTACGATGCATGCAACAGATAACAGCAAGTCAATTGTTTTCTCGATCCCCGACCCGCAGGGGTGTAGCGTTATGTTTGTTAACTGTTAAATAGCAATATGACTTTTAACTGTTGTATAGCAATGCTTGAAAACAAGTAGTTACATCGTTTTATTGGTCTTATCTTATATCTTCACAGATCCCCATATGAACAACTCGATACGAATGAAATTGCCAAGGCATCTGTGTACTCCGAAATAGAAAGTCATCTTCCAGGTAAAACACACGCAATCCTTGTATTATAATGATACACTTCTATAAACTGGCCCCAAAAAGAAACGGTAGCTATATGTTTTGATATTGTTTCTTTAATGTACTGGAAATGCTACAAATTCACACTGTAAAAATCAATATATGTTGTGTCAGATAAAAAAAACACTTCAGTTCATTCAAATGTTCCCATGAAACGATAAAATTAGCGTTTATTCAGCGCACATACAATCAAGTTGAGTTTAGTTCAAGCAGATTGTATTGCATATTACAACAAAAGGATAAGGTGCAAGTTATCACAACTTATTTAAGCCTTTTCCCGATTGAATTACAAAACAATGCATGATTACGCAATAGTCCAGCTGTAAATTTAATTGACAAATTTTATAAAATGAGAAGTAGGAGAGAGATACTTTTTGTCCTGTCGCTTCGGTGAATGTTTTTTTTAAGAAAACATTTTCATTCGAGAATGTATAATTGAACCGCTTGACATATTTGTATGTTTGAGTGAAAGTTAACATTTTTCTCACCAAAACGTAAGTGATTAGCAGATATATCTGCTGGTGGATCTGCTCTATAGACTGGTCATGTTAGGGTGAACATCACCACACATAATTAGTTTAAGTACCAATACTACTGCAATATTGTTTTGACGAAGTATAGCTTGAAGAAAAGTAAGACATGTCGTATAGACATACACGTATACGATTCCGATTTTTCATATTTAGACTCAAAAGCTATGGTTGTGCGTCTTATTTTATTGTAAAAAATACCAATGTTGCACCTCCATGAAGTTACACAATAACCCATCACGGCGGCTAAGAGTGTAAGTATCTTACTGCATGGAGGTGGTCAAGACCATATAGAGTACAGCTACACATCTCCCGAAGGACAGGACAGTTGCACATTCATGTAGTACTGAGTAGAAGAAGAAGAGTTAGAAATACATGTAACTTTTAGCTACAAAATGTTACACGCGTGTACAAATTCAAAAGAGTAGCGTAAGAAGAAACATATTGTGATGTTTCAACAAAAAGTAGATCGGTGTCGGAATCATATTCGTATATAAACATCCAATGTTTTTTTAACATATAAAAAAATGAAATGCGTAAAAAGACAGGTTATTGACCCAATTCAATGGGAAAACAATAAATCTAACAGAATTCTAATTTATGTTTAAATCTTATCACAAAATAATCACATAAAATCAAGATTACATAATCAATATTGCGTGGGTGTTGACCACAACCTGAAAACTACGTCGCACGGAGGCAATGAGTCGGTTCCAAGACCTCATCGGGATCTTCTGCCACTGTTCCTGTAGGACTGTCCTCCAATTGTGGCCTCGTTTTAGGCTGCAGACGTTCATTTCTCACTCCTCAGTCCGACTGATCGCTGCTCAGTGGGATTGAAATCTGGAAAAAGCGATGACCACTAACACGCATTGACATTATGTTGACGAACAAATCCCGTGTTGACAAGGAAAGTCCGTGTTGACACGTACGACACCAGCACATTCGTTATCTTACTGAAACGCCATTTGTTATCATTAAACTCAGATGTAATGATAATGCCTTTTTTAACTATGTAAACAAAAATTAAATTAATATCTTGTTGGTCCTAATAGAGGTCCCAGGTGGTTTTAATGTTCTTTCATCTGTACATAAAAAGAGTGCGTTCGGTTTTGAATACATGGAATAAAACTTATAAAAAACTGTGTTATTTACATACAAATGAATGTTTCCGGGGGATAATGTAACTGTAAGGTTGCTTGTTTTGTAGGTCGCCGGCGAGATCCAGTCAATGACAAGTGAGTTTGTATCATCACATATTTTTAATTACCATGACTTGTAAACACTTTTAATATAATTTGGTCACATCATTCAGTATCTTCCACCGTTTTGTGCTAGCAGATTTAGGATGGTGCATAGTTTATAAGATATTTTAATTTTGTTTTAGCAGAGAATACGAGTCATTGGAGGGTCGGTCTAACCCAAACGTCTATGAAGATCTCCATGGCACAACATCTGGTAAGTATCTATATCGTCTGTCAGATAAGCGATATATGAAAAAGAACCCAAATATTGCACAACGTTTAACACAGCTTTGCAATATTAATTAACATACAAAGACCTTCGATGGTTCTAAAATATTCTATTTTCAGATTAACTTATTTTATTTGTTTTTATACACGAATCAGGTAATTGTATACTTAGAATGTTTGTTTGTGTCCGTTATTTCTAATGTGCTTTTTTATTTGATGGTTTCCTTATTTATAATTTTAATGCATTCATTTATATAAAATGCATGTATTTTGGGTACATTTTTTTAATTTAAGATCCTAAGGAACAGGTGTTACACGCTAATCGCGTTCAGATCAAATTACAAGAAGCTAACATTAACAATAATAATTGTGCATCCTTATTTTTAGGTGAGAAAGAAATATACATCAACACCGCAATTGCTGATGGGGGTTCTGGTTCCGGAAATTAATCCATCTGGTTCACAAGAAATCGTAAAAATGAACAACTCGAGGAAGCATCAATTATTACGTCAGCTTTTCAAAATAATTATATTGGAATTAGCTTATCAAACGTAGAGCGGAACCGTGATGGATAATAATCAATATAATTATTAGTCACCGAGCTTTGTGGTTGTTGACAAATACCATGTCAGCAGCCCTCACCTCTGCGATTGTGACAGCCGCGGTTATAATTATTGAGCATGCGACTGGTATCATTTTATGGGTATACATCCGTTACAGTATGGCATAAATATTGCGTTTTCTAACGTACTGGGCGATTCACGAGCTAAATCCGAAAACACAGGGAGATATATACACGTGTGATTGACTTAAAGACAGCGTGTGTTACCTGGTAGGTGCATATTGTGTTCCGCTCCAAACTGTTAATGGTACAAAAAGTTGTTTGTGTTTTCAGCATCATAGATTGAGAGGTAAATCGTCGAGGGAGATGTTAACCTATCATGTCTTGATATGTATATCTACAATAACAATAAACACTGCTAGGATTGTCGCCCATTTATGGATTCATCAGTCGCCTGATGACAGCCAGTCAATCAGGCGAAAACGCTAGCAAATATGATTATAGTTTATTTATTGTCATTGCCCAGATGCTGTTGGCTAAATAATTGTATAGATTGAATGTGTTGCTAATTGATTGAAATTCTATTGAAATAGTATTGTTGTACCAGTTTTGACATTAGGTAATGACATTTTATTATTTTTTATATTTCCAGACAAATGTTTGTGTCAAAAGACCAACGTAAGACTGTTCATGAAATAACCGTGGTTTTATATATCGTAGTGCTACCCTTCAAGTATCTATAAATCAAATAAATCATGCATGGATATACTTCAACTGGCTAGTAGCTACGTCATATTTATGTGATGCTTAATGACCCATTATGCTTTTTAATGATTTAACTGATTTTGAATCATGTGAATTTGAATGTCATTTAATGTCGTTCAGTTTAACAAACTCCGCACCCATTTACGCCACCATAGTACTGTACTTACCAGATTGCATTAACGTAGGACATATGGTTATTCAGGAGAAGAGGTTCGAAAAAATAACATATTTAGGCTAAATTAATTTGAATAAACTTGGTAATCCTTCATCCGAGCATGCTTATAGATAAATATCATCACTGTAGGCTTGGGTATTCAGAGTACGTTCGTTGAGGCGCATTTAAGTCTCAATATCGTTATTGTAATCTGAATCATTGCCATTGAGTTTACAAAAGTGGCCCAAGCGCACACTTGTTAATACCGAACCGTAGTCCAATAAATCGGAAACTATTCAAGTACTTCTCTGTCAGAAGATAAGTGAATAACAATATCGTACTTAAGTACATACTTACAGCTGCCAACAATAATACACATCGGGGTAATAATGTAATGATCTATTTTCCATGTGTACAGCTCGTATTTAACAAGCTGAAGAAACCATACACAGTTGCCAGGTACGCTTTTTCTTTTTCTACTTCATATCGTCACTTTTTGCTTTTAAAACATAACTCTCTTCAAACGACAGGACGAGGGAATGTAACCAAATTCGAAGTAAATGGTCAATTGGGCCCAAAAGTAGAGAAAGCGGGAATTGATTTGTCAAAAATGCTGTTCGAATGATGACTCGCAGATAAACAAACAACAGACACCTGTAGACAAATGCATCCATGTTACCCATATACTCCCATCCTCTGCATGGTACTGCATATGTACAAACACGAACCTGCCGACATTGATCCTGACAGCATTTACAATAATTGCAGGGGAGGGGGGGGGGGGGGTAGAATAAGGGATATGTATCTGAACATTTGGTATAGGATTGTTATACTGTCAGAGTGAAAATAGATATGATACGAGATAGCTGAGGCTAGATATGTCAGGTGGACACCTATACCTGCACATATCCGTATTGGAAAAACTAATAGTAAGTATATCCTAGTCATTACAAAAAGATATAAGAAAAGTTTCAAGGTGAAGAAATATTATGTCATTTTAAAAATCAAAACAATGGGAAGCTTGTATTATTAATCATGATGGGGAAATATTTCCGTTTGTGATTGTGGTGTCTCCTTTTTTGCAGCTTTTGTCTTTATAGTGTGCTGGTTATGATTAAGACCTGATATATGTTCTCCATTTGATTCTGTGTGACATTTAAATGATCTTTAGAAATCAAAACAAAGTTTGTGTTAACCTACTACTGTTTGTTATAGTAAAATATATTGTTAGTAGGATTGTGATTTTAATGTTAAACAAATGGTCAAAATAAATTATCTGTTTTTATGGAGAGTTTGGTCATCCTTCAACACTAGGGCATAGGGATTTGGTGTAAATGCATAATATGTCACACAGTAGTAGTTGCTCAGCATCCATCAGCACGTGCAAATTGGTGAGCATGTCCTTGTCGTTTATAATATATCGAAAACATTGTTAATGTATATTGGCTATGCTTATCATATATACCCTTTAAATGATGTCAGAAAACAGATATAGCCAGTAAATAAAATGAAGGATTATATATCAGTCTCAATAAGGTATTATGATCGCAACATCAAATACTCATTGTGAAGTCAGCGAACGGTGCACATAGTCTTTGAAATGTAGTTGAAATATGGAGTAAAACTGGATGTGGTAATTCTCTTGGATCTAAAAAAAGTAGAGCACACGTTTAGTGACCAAAATTACAAGATATAGCCCGATTTTACATTATCACTTCAAAGCAAGTCTTTTGAAAAGTAATGCATACATGTCTGGATATCCCTAACTCAATAATCTGACTGAAGTATAAAACTAAATATCAAATCTTAGTTGTAAAACCTGCCTACTCATATTTCATATATTACTACACAAACGCAATAGACAAACACAGCGGGATGATAAACC